>NC_041384.1:286528454-286854160 GCF_002162155.2 Triticum dicoccoides
GGGTCATTTCTATCATAGAAACAGACCAAACCTTTATCTCCTTGCATGACATGTAATTGATCTCTGAACATCAATCGATCTCGTCAACATGTGTCGAGGCATGAACCGAATGGGATGTCAAAACTAAGACGCGAAGCGACACATAGTGGAGGCAAAGTGAAACTTTAAACGAACCGTTTGTTTGTATGCATGTCGGACAAATTATAAAACATTGGATATACAAGCATGGTCTAGGCCCACATGCGAATGATACTCGGCAGAATGTTTAAATGAGGCATCCGGGAGGATGGACTCGACCGGAGGGCGACAGGATCGATGGAGAAGAGGGTTGGAGAGGAATGAGAAATAAGAAAATGCCACATGATTATACTTGAACGGCTCAAATAAACAATAAGTTGTCTCGCTTGGCCTACATACTGAAAGGCCTAATGCGTAACACGGAGCACTGACGCTCGAATATGGCCGAGAAGACAGGGAAACCGACATGTGGGGCACACCTGTCGGGACGACGTAGCGCCGACTAGTCCAATGGAGGAGCTGGCCCATGACCTCCTTGCCACCGGCAATCGTTCATGTGGGTCGTGGGGGCCAACAACGTGGCGCAGCTCCAGCACCGCCTCTGGACACGGCGACCGCGGTTAGCGACAAGCTCATCGTCGCTAGACACGGTCGGTTTCAGTGTGCCGAGGGTGGTGTTAGTGCGGTGGCACGACCAACAGTATGTTTGGTTTGTGCCCAAGGTTGCCCCATCAAAGCATTGGGTATCCAAAATTTTGGTTGAGGTTTAGGTTGCCCATGATTTGGCCGACAATGCCAAGAAAAATGAACTAGAGTTGGCTAGAGTTCATTGGCATGCCAAAAAATGGCAACCATCCAAACAAAGACCAATCTTTGGGTGATGACCAAAATTTTGGTAAGGTGCACTTTGGACACAATCCAAACACACCCCAACACCCGGCTCGTCGAGGACGCACGGGGCGCCGGGAAACGTCCGCGGAGTGGTGTAGCGCGGCCAACTACATCCTCAGGACCTGAGACCATGCCGGTCGTATTGCTTTTTCTTTTTTTTGAGGGTGTCTTGCTTTTTCAATGACATGCGGGGATGGCATGTGAGCAAAGGGCATCTCCAACGTTTCCACGACCGCAGCTGACTACCCTAGCACACTAAAAACCCTCGTCCCTCGTGTCGTGGTGCGGTGCGTTCCCAGCCGGCACCAGCTACCCGCATTCATGCCATCCATCCGTATGCCGTTGTTAAGAGGCTAAGTGCCCAAGGAACCAACTCCGGTGACTTAATGACGCACCAGGATGCTTGGCCTCACCGGAATGCGCTACTTAAAGCGGCAACGCCCAGCTAACCTCCACACCATAGCACATCGTCCTCCTACCTGGCACCATATCCGCCATGACCACAAGCGCGAACGCTCTGCAGGAGAGCTTGTCTTCGGGGATGAAGCTCGAGGTCGCCGCCCTCGCTCAAGTCGCCTCTCGCGACGCAATAGCGGCATAGCCGGACGCGGACGCGACCGCACAGGCGGTGGCCACGCTAGCGGTCGACGACGGGAGCACCGTCAGCCACACGTCCTACTTGCCGCCGTCCAACGTCCGGCAACGCCGAGGTCGGGGACTCCTTTGAGGATGAGTAGGGCATGGGAGGCGGCAGGGCATGCATGGTGTGCCTACTGGCCGGTCCGTATCCCGTGTTATACTCTTCCTCGCCGGAGACCGCACCTTCACTTCACGGGTCTTGAACCCCGCCCCCGTACATAGAGATCGCAGATGGAGGACGTCGGTCGCTGATGTAGAATAGGTTTAGGGTCGGGTTTGTTTTATTTTTCTGTCCTATAAAAGTTCAAAATGTAATGAAAATCTACCATGTTAGCATTAATCTCGGCCGGTGTATATGAACTTTCACAATAATATAGTATATTGTAGGAGTACTAGAAAGATGCCGGTGCGTTGCACAGAAGATCAAGATCTTGTGGGAGAAAAGGATGAACGAGGGAAGGCCTTATCTACAAATGTGGAGAGGAGTGCGGGTAAATTGTCATAGTTTCCTTTCTATCCGTTAGATTTAGATCGGCGACCTATATTGCAGGATGATAGGTACACCATCATCACCAAATCTGCTTTTTATTGAACCGAGACAAAGCTAACATGCGAAGAAAATAAGCACATAGGGTCTATACATACACAATTTATCTTAGGCACTCCAATAGTACGTCCACTACACATTCACACATTTCACATCTTTCTACATCTACGGGAACCTATGAAAGGGTTAACGTAAACCGCCTCTCTCTCTCCTCCCCTGATTTCATGGTGGTGGGCCCCTCCCTCCCCCAATCTAAAATCAACAACTCACACGTTTCACATTACGTTAATTACATAACTGGGATTACGTAGGTGTAGCATTACTCATCCTAAAAAAACCCAACTAAGCCAACCTCCCAGCATATCGTGCGGGAACAGACCCGTCCGTGCCGTTTTAGTCGGGATTACTAGTAGTAGTATCGATGGATCGCGTGAAGCAACAAGTTATTTAGGGGGCGAAGCACCTGGTTTAAAAGGAGAAAAGGCGGTACACTCACAACACCTCTGTCACGGTCGCATTGCACCCCACACACATTCGGTCCTACACACGGCTCACGCAAACGGGACGCGCTTCGGCTTGCCTCTTCACATTCACGTGGGACTGCACTTGGAGAAACCGACCATGCGCCAAACTCCTCCCACCCATCGTGCGAAAATCCTCTCTCCCACCCAAAATCCCCCCCAAATCCTAGATTCAACCGCCATTCCGCCAACTAGCCAATAATATTCCCAAACCCCCCTCCGCCCCCCGTCCCCCTCCGCTCCATTCTCTCCGCCAAAGCCGCCCTCCCTGCCGCGCCGATACGTCGGCGCCGCGGTTTGCCGAGGGGATGCACGGCGATCCTCTTGCTCTCATAGTACGCTCTCGTAGACTGCTGTCCTCTAGCTGCGCTGCCACCACTGGCGACGTTCTTGTGGAGGCGCACGGCGGTCAGCGCCACCACCACTGGCGACGTTCGTGTGCAGACGCACGGCGGTCAGCTTCTCCCATGGTACGTGCATTCTAGACTGAGGCCCCGTGCATGTCGGTGTAGCGCTAATGTTAGCTGATAGACACTGTTAATCTCACTGTTTGCCAAAGTAGTTTACAGTCAATATGCTCTACTTAAGAAGCTTCCTTGCCCTGTTCTGCACTCGGTCTTCTTAGCTGAGATGGCACGGCAAGGCCGATTAGTTGCTAAAATGTCTTGCCATATATTTATTGTGACATAGATTGCCATGGTCTAGTAGCCAATCTGTTAGGTGAAATAGCTCTACACCATTTTATACTCGATCTTTGTTGCTGCGATGGCCTTCGATAGTTCGATGGCTACGTGCTCAGCCTCATTGACTGCTGAAACAGCCTGCCATAATTTACCACTCAAAATATTTTGCTGAATTATCTTTACATATATTTCGTCACTTAGATCTGCTCGTCCAAATATCTTGCCATAGCTTTAGACATCGACCTAGGTATTTTTTTCTGGACTTCATAAAAAAGCATATGTGTTTTTCCTGTAATATCTAGTAGAAGAACTAATTTGTATGTCTAACAGATGGACAGGACATGGATAACTTCTGCTTGAAGATTCTCCGCTGCATATGTCGAGGGGGTTGAAAACTTCATGAACTTTATCAGAGCAGAGTACGGTGGTCCGAAATCAGATGTGCTCTGCCCGTGTAGCAGTTGTATGAATTCATTTACAAGACCCCAGTCAACTGTGCAAAATCATCTACACTTGTATGGGATGTCAGTCACATATACTAGGTGGGTTCATCATGGTGAAGCTGTGAACATCAATGTTATTGACTCTGTGGAAGCAGCAGATCACCATCTTGATCTGCCTGATGCTCAGGTGGAAGAGGAGGAGGAGGTGGTGGCAGAGCCAGTGAGTTTGACCAACATTGAAACAATGCTACGAAATGCTCGTGCATTCTGTGAACTTTCAACTGTAGAAGAAAAATGGTGGGCCCGCATGTTGGAACAATGCAACGTGGCTGTCACCCTAGGAAATAAGCTGTCACTATTCTCAGCTATGGTCACTTTTCATCAGGTGAAGGCATCTGAGCGGATGACCAACAAATCATTCGATGCGATGTTGGCTACTTTCCGCAAAGCTTTCCCAGATGTGTCTGAACTGCCACACACCTATAGTAAAATGATCCATGTTTGTAAGAATAATTGTGTTCTGTTCTAGAAGGATTACGCCAACTTAAGTGAATGCCCGAAATGCAAATCATCAAGATGGAAAGATGGCGATGCTGTGAAGAGGATTCCTCATAATGTTCTGAGACATTTTCCAATTACACCAAGATTGCAGAGGTTGTTTCATGATGCTGAAACAAGAGAGGATGTACTGTGACATTCTAGGAACTAGGAGTACAGAGATCAAAATGTAATGAGCCATCCATCACATGGTAGTGAGTGGAAAAGCTTCAATCAGAAACACAAAAAATTTCATGCTGGCCCGAGAAACATTAGACTCAGCTTAACTTCAGATGGATTTAACCCATTTGGCCACCAGAGCGCCACATATAGCACATGGCTAGTGCTTGTTATCCCTTACAACATGCCCCCAAATGTCTGCACCAAAGAATCAAACTACATGATGGCCTTGCTCATCCTAGGTCCAAAAAGTCCTGGAAAGGATTTTGATTTGTTCATGGAGCCTCTTGTGGAGGAACTTCAACAGCTATGGAGGGGTGTTCTCACTCGAGACCTATATAGCAGCCCACCATATGATTTCTTTCTGCGTGCTATTATAATTTGGTGCATCCATGATTATTCGGCTTTGGGCACTATGTCAGGGCGAACGACACATGGTTACAATGCATGTGTTCCCAGTGACAGGAATCCGCTGTCATATGCAATACTTAGGAAGATATGTTACATTGGACACCGATGTTTCCTTGCCAAGGACAAGCTGCATCCTAGAAAATACCGAAGACATGTGTTCAATGCAAAGCATGAAAACCGTGATCCGCCAAAGAGGCTCACCGCCAATGAGTTCCAAGTGGAATTAGAGAAGGTCAGGCATATTACACCAGGAAACCATCCTGGTAATGGTGGCGGGAAAAGGAAGCATGGTAGGGCAAAAGAAAGATTATTGTTTACCCACAGGTCCACTTCGTGGGACTTGGAGAATTGGAAAGATTCGGTTCTGCAGCCTAATCTTGATGTGATGCACATCGAGAAAAACATATGTGACAACATTATCGGCACACTTCTTAATATTCAAAGCAAGACGGAAGATACCTTAAAATCTAGGATTGATTTGACACACCTGGGTATCACACATGATTTGCAGGTGCAAGATGAAGGTAAACCACGGGATATGGCACCAGCTGTGTACATCTTGGACAAGGTAAAAAGAAAAGAATTATGTGAGGTCCCGTCTCGTGTGAGATTCCCACATGGATTTGCTTCCAACCCTGAAAGGAGAGTCAGTGCAGATGGAAACAAGGTACAAGGGTTGAAAACTCTTGACTACCACGTCCTACTTCAAAGGGTTTTACCTGTTATCCTTAGAGGATTGGGCCGCCCTGACATATACAGAGCAGTTGCAGAGTTGGGACAATTCTTTAGGGAACTCTGTAGTAGAAATATCAGGATAGATGCTTTGTAGTGTCTTAGAGACAAGATACCAACTATCCTATGCGACCTAGAGAAGATATATCCTCCAGCCTTCTTTGATGTGATGGTGCATTTGGATGTTCATCTACCTGATGAGGCACTACTTAGAGGTCCAGTACAGTATGGCTAGATATACCCTATTGAAAGGCGGCTAGGCACTTTCAAGGGCTATGTTAGGAACAGAGCTAGACCCCAGGGTTCCATTGCAGAGGCCTACATTGCTACAGAAGCGTTGACATTTTGCTCAAAATACATTTAAATAGCTGATCAGCTTAGCAAAGAGGTGGGTGAAGACAATCCCGGGCTCAATTTTTTTGATTATTTTGTTCGAATTACAGGGAAGAGTCGATAAGAGGACAAACCTAAAGATTTGGACAAAATGGTTTGGTATGTGTTGAATAACTGTCCTGAGATACTACCTTATATCAAGTAAATGCTAAGTACTGCAGCTTATACATCGTAATCTACTAAACTTGCAGCACATTCTTATATATTTAGATGTTTGACGCGATCACTATGTTGTGCAGCATCTACACAAAGGAGTTACTGCCGCAAAATCCAAGAAACATTGACAAACTGGGTATGGCAGGATTTGCGAAATGGTTCAAGAGCCATGTAAGCTTTTGAATTGCATTGTCAGTTTTTTTTAATATATTGAGTACATAAGATGATCAGCTTGTCTATTTTCTAACCATAGGTTAAGAAGATGTGGGAGGATCGGCAGGCAGTTGATGATGCCCTTTACTCACTAGCAATGGGTCCTGATACTCGGGTAAGACATTATGAATCTTGCGTTGTTGGAGATGTGCGCTACAACACCCTTGCTCGAGACGAAGGTAGGAAGACACAATACAGTACCATCATGAGCAGGGATACGTATGACAAAGAGACAACTGAAATGTATGCTAGCATAATAGACATTGTTCAGTTGCATTATATCTCCAGTTTCGAGGATCATCGGTGTGTGGCTCTGTTTTGCCGTCATTGGTATAACCCGTTTTCCAGGATCGCAAAACCCAGAGATGATGATTATTTCAAATCCATCAATGTCAAGGTGGCGTACCAGACCAATGAGCCTTTTATTTTGGCAAATCAAGCGACATAGATATTTTTCTTAGAAGACACCTTTGCACGTAGAGATGACTAGAGAGTATTGCAAAGGTTTGAGCAGAGGAATTCGTTTAATGAAGTTGCACAACAAGAAGATGCTTACACTGCTCTTGATGTACAAGATAACACAGGTGTTCCTAATATCTTTGAGAACTATCACGTCAATGACGTCGGTGAAAAGATTGCCTGTCGTGATGTGGACATACAAGACTTGATCGAGAAGAAGCCAACGTTCGAGGACGTTGAGGACGAATAAGAAGATGACACCATGGGGAATTACGATCTAGATTGATACACATGGCGAAGATGTTGATGTTGCTGTTGCGGATGATGATTACATTGCTTTTGTTGTATTTGCCTGTCAGAAGGTGTTTTAATCTACTATGTGAAATTGTGTTTGCTATGACAACTGAAACCTGATGAACATGTTGTTTAGTATTTTCCTGTGAGAACATCACTTGTTATGTATGCTGATTTGTGTTTGGTGATTGTATGAAGACTAAAACATGAATACATTGTTGTTTAGTTGTACTCATATTTGGCTGTGAAACTTGAATTTGATGTCATAGTTTGTTGTTGGACTGCAATTTGCGCGACGTCTTCGAATGAGAACAAAGCTGACCCGACAAGGCCTCTGCTAATTTATTTATTTATTACCAAAAGGGCCTCTGCTATTTATTTATTTATGAGCAAAAGGGGATACCCCCTGATTTCTGTTAATATAAATCATTAGATGTTCACAACACTACAAAGTGCTCATGTCATAGCCACTGAATACATCACGAGTGCTACATACACTGCAAATAAAGAGACAATCATCCTACAGAGTACATCAATTTTTCCCATTATCTTCACAAGCTCTTTCATCTCCTCATTGCTGTCAAGGTCGTTCAACAGCTATTGCTTGGCCATGGTCAGAGGAACTGCATCTTTAACCTTCTGCTCTGCATCTTCCTCTTCCGCCGTTCCTTCAGTGACTTGTCCAACACCCCAACCTGCTGGTATTAGGATTCCTCGGCTAACCAAATAATCAACATAGTAGCACTCCCCCACATCAGCAACTTCCCAGAAATACAAATCACACAAATCTTCCCTTTCTGCATGAATCAAATTGGAAGGTCATCAACCAAACTATTAAAAAAATCAGCAACTGAAAGCAGCAGAACAACACTTCAACATATTATTACCCCATGATTCGGGCATTTGTAGAAGACTCGGCCAGGGTTGAGGATTGTGGTTGAGACGCGATGGATGACTCTGCGTGATTTGCAGCAGTGGCACCACACCAACGGCAGTGGGTTGCGATAAGCAACCGGTTGCGGTGCGCGTGCCGGCGGAGGTGTGATGAGACCCACAGGCGATGGTATGGGTGGCGACTTGGTGCATATCTGGTTATTGTCTGCTGCAGAGCAGGTGGACGAGCAGCTAGCAGACAAGGTTGCTGCGGCCAGAGCTTCTGATGCTAGGCAGAGTAAGTAGAGAAAAGGAGAAGCGAACATTGGATATGTCAGTTTCATTACTTACAGAGTAGCAGCACCATATATAGTCATAGTCTTGGTTTGGATTCTAAAACTCAGGAATGTCTCTTTACTGGTACACTGGCTTGTTTTGTACGCCTTCTCAAGTCTTTGATTCCTCCAGCTGACATCTGGGACCGATCGGAAGGGCCTCTGTATTTCGCCAAAAAAAAAACATGCCCCCCGCTGACAGGTCGGACCCACCAGCTATCTTCGCACGCAAGGAAGTGCCTCCTTATTACGCACAAAAAAAAATGAATACTCCACCTGCCAGCTGGAACCCAGCATAGTGGGAGGCTGACTTGTGGGCCTACCAAGTTGACGAGGACGGAGGGCTTTGTCAACTTAGTCAATATGAACGACTCTAGCTCCAGTTACCGTACGATGTTCATCCAACGGCCGTAGTGCTTCTTCAACCTCTGGTATTCTTGCTCGAGCCACCCAATCAAGCGCCGGTCGTGCCAACCCTCTACTCACCCACACCCCCTGTTATTTTGCGGCGACGACAGCCTCACACCGCAGCCGAACTAGTGAACCCTCGTACTCCTCTCTGCGTGGGCATCCACTGCCACGTCTTCCCAGGCTCTGTGTCGTCCCCTTCCTGGGCCTCGCCATCGTCCACCGTCTTGGTGCTCTTGGCGCGGCGTGGTCAATGTGGTCAACGACCGACTTCCATTGGAAGAGTACTGTACGTGGAGAGGCTGACAACTGGGTCCACGGCCGCAGCTAGGTCCACGGCCACAGCCCAGTTTTTTTGTGATTTGCCAAGTAAGTCGCTTTGTCAGGCCTGTTGGGCTGCAAATCTTTCTAGACGAGGAGAGCTTCATTCGGCTGGCCAAGAAAATGGCCTATCAATAATGAGAAATGGGCTGTACATTTTTAAAACACATCAAATCGGCAATTACTTTCAAATTTCTTTTTTAAATTTCGAGATTTTAAATTGCATTTATTTTTATGCGTGGACAATTTGTTGGATTTTATATTGATATACATTTATTTTTAAAATTAATTTGAATGTGATTCGAAATTTCGGGATTAAAAATAGTTCGGACTGCACCGAAATATGCAAAATTTCGTATAATTTTTTAACCGTGGCCACAATATGGGCTATAATGCTAACAAAAAGAATATGGGCTCCAAAAAAACCTTAAGAATTAGCAAATGGGCTGTAAATTATTAGAAATAATGGCAGATGGGCTGTATGCTGTTTTCCATCGATTTGCGGCTTTCCTAAAAAAAGGTTCACGCACAAGTAGTGACTGTTGGATGTCCATCCAACGGCCATCGTGCTTCTTTAATCTCTGCTCTTCCTGCTCCAGCCGCTCAAACAAGCGCCGGTGGGACTTCCTGCTCCCTCCTCCTCGCGGCCGACTGTGCTGCTGCGTAGGCCTCACCACCCCATCGTAATCCCATCGCTGGCCTATCCATCCCTCTACTCACCCACACGTGTTGTTATTCTCCGGCGACGGTAGACGAACCAGTAAACCCTCATACAGTCGTACTCCCCTTCGCGTGGGAAACAACTGTCGAGTCTTCCCTGGCTCCGTGTCGTTCCCTTCCTAGGCCTCGCCGTCATCCACCGCCCTGGTGCTCTCGGTGCGGCCTAGTCAACGTGGTCAACGGCCGACATGCATCTGAAGTGGACTATACGTGGAGAGGATGATAGCTGGGTCCAGGGCCGCACAGAAGGAAATGCCTCCTTATTACGCGCAAAATAATGATTCCTCCACCTAACATCTGGGACCAATCGAAAGGGCCTCTGTATTTCGTGAAAAAATGTTACCGCCGCCTACAGCTCACACCCACCAGCTATATCTTCGCACGCAAGGAAGTGCCTCCTTATTAAGCACAAAAAAAGACTACTCCCCCTGCTAGCTGGGACCCGGTATAGTGGGAGCCTGACTTGTGGGCCTACTAAGTTGACGGGGACGAAGGGCTTTGTCAACTTAGTCAATATGCACGATTCTAGCTCTAGTGACCGTACGATGTCCATCCAACCCCGTAGTGCTTCTTCAGCCTCTAGTCTTCTTGCTCCAGCCGCCAGCGCCGGTCGTGCCTCGTGCTCCTACCTCCCGTGGCCGGCTGCGATGCCGCGGAGGCCTCACCGCCCCCTACTACGCCCACCGCTGGCCAGGCCATCCCTCTACTCACCCACACCCCCTGTTATTCTACGGCGATGGCAGCCTCACACCGCAGCGAACCAGTGAACCCTCATACTCCTCTACGCATGGGCATCCACTGCCGCATCTTCCCTGGCACCGCGTCATCCCCTTCCTAGGCCTCACCGTCGTCCACCGCCCTGGTGCTCTCGGCACGGCGTGGTCAACGTGGTCAAGGAACGACTTCCATCGAACGTGGACTGTACGTGGAGAGGTTGAAAACTGGGTCCACGGCCGTAGCAAGGAAGTGCCTCCTTATTACACGGAAAATAATGATTCCTCCACCTGACAGCAGGGACCCACCGGACGGGCAACCGTATTTCACAAAAAAAAACGTTTCCCCCCTGACTGCTGGGACCTACTAGCTACATATTCGCACGCAAGGAAGTTAGTCCGGGCAAAAAAATGATTCGCCCCCTAACTGCTGGGACCCACCAACTATATCTTCGCACGCAAGGAACTGCCTGACAGTCGGGACCCACCTGGTCGAAGCGTACGTAGCTTGTCATTCTGGACGTGAACGTGTACGTACATACTGGTCGATGTAGAGGCGCGCACGTGTCGTAGTAGTGGCACGCATGTAGCATGTACACGTACATACAACATCCAGTGTGCAAGAAAGAAAACACAGCCACGTACATACATATGGGTGGGGTCTCGAACGCCTACTCGTGCATACGTACGGCCAGGGCTCGTGTACATGGCTGGGTCGGAACAGAGAAACTGCGTCATCATCGTGTTCATCGGGAGGGCTCGGATGAAACAGTCAATGGAAACGAGGTCTGGCGTACCGCAGAACGGAGGAAACGGCCTTGTCTTTGAGCGACCACAGTCAAAACAGGATCCTGTTCATCGGGAGGGGTCTGGTGTACCACAAAACGAAGGAAAGGACCTCCTACGGTCGAAACGGGGGTCCTGTTCATCGCGAGGGGTGTGGCGTACCGCAAAACGGGGGAAACGGACTTGTGTTAGAGCGCTACGGTCGAAATGGGGGTCCTGTTCATTGGGAGGGGTGTGGCGTACCGCAAAACGGGACTCCACGGGATACTGTTCATCTCCACCATCGACCCCCTCCAACCTCCACAGGCTACTGTTCATCCACTGTCGACCTCCTCCAGCCTCCACCTGCGACTGTTCATCCACCGGCTCCTGTTCATCCAGCCTCCACCGCACGCTACTCCACCGGCTACTATTCAACCAGCCCTCTCCACGGGCTCCTGTTTAACCAACGCTCCGCGGGCTACTATTCATCCAGCCCTCCACTGTCTACTATTCATCCAGCCCTCCACGGGGTGGTCCTGTTCATCCAGCCCTCCACGGGGGTCCTGTTCATCCAGCCCCAACCGGCTTAACCAATTGAGGTCCTGTTCATCCATAGGAAACACCATGAGGTCCTATTCATCCACCCCCACTGGGAACTGTTCATCCAAACCCCCCAGCAACGCTAACTGTTCATCCAGAGGCATCATCGATCAGCTTCAGTTAGCAGTAATAGCGAAGGAATCGCTCGATCAGTTCAGTTATCAGCCATCGATCGATCGCTCGGGTTCAGCAACGCGTAGCCTGCAGTGCAATCGCTAAGGTTTAGTTAGAGCCCAACGCCTCGCACCCACGTGCGTGCGTGTACGAGAGAAACACACATCGCTCAGCCCGAACCACCCACTGTAACCAGGAGCACCCCGATATTTTCCTCTCCCTCGCTTCTACCATGGTTTTTTCTGTCATGGACGGCCCAAAGAATGTCATCCAGCTGCGTCTCCGGCCCGCCCAGGATGAAAATCCAATTTTCTGTCATGATTTTTTGTCATAGAAGTACGAGCCCACCACATCTATGATGATACCGGGTTTTGTCACAATTATTGTCATAGAAGTGTCATAAGTATGACAGGAAAAAAATTCGTTCGGCCCAAAATGTCACATATGTGTCTTTTTTTGTAGTGCTTGGCCAACCAAGATCCTGGACTGAGGCATTGCTATGATCTTGTAAGTGCATCTATCTCTCTTGTTTTGTTGTGTGCCTGCCAGCGTGCTTTGCTAGGATTTTTGACCTGTAATCCCTTTGTGGAGACAAAGATTTCTACTACTGGCTGCTAAATTAGATATGTAGATGTCATACATGATACTTCCTCCGTTCCTAAATATAAGCCTTTCTAGATATTCCACTATAGGCTACATACAGAGCAAAATGAGTGAATCTACACTCGAAAATGCATTTATATACATCTGTATGTGGTCCATACTCGAATCTCTACAAAGACAAATATTTAGGAATAGAGGTAGTACATTACACAAAATCATAGGTGGCATGTAGGAATTCTAGTGCACTACATTAGGCTCCCTTAGAGTTCCTGCTAGTCTAGCACACATAGTCATGGCTAGTTTATGCTACGCACACAATCGTTAGTTGGTGGTTTAAATATGCGCAAGGGATAAGCAATGTATTATCATGTAGAGATGTCTGAAATTTGCTGTGTCAACTTGCAGATAGGGTTACACAATGAAGAAGTACAAGATGTATGTGGCAATTTCATGGAATATCGCAAAAAAGGAGAGGCAGCTGTGAGCCTATACAGTGTGCTATGGTAGATCACTTCGGCCCAGTTCTTTTGCAGGATTCTCCCAGAATCTGCCCCTCTCTAGCTTCTCCTAAAATCTTTCACCCCCCTTTGTTTTACAATCGTACCTAATTAGACCCCAACTATATATGATTGTAAAACAAATGGGGATCAAAGATTCTGGGAGAATCTAAGTAGGGGTTAGATTCCGGGACAATGTGGCAACAAAACTTCCTCCATTGCAATCATTGTGACATGTTATTTGTATGTCAGTTCTATTGACCAAGTTTACTAGGGACAGCTATTACGAGTTATCCTAAGAAAATAAGCACCTATGAATATAAGCTCCAGGTAATAATCCAACCAGTTCTTTTCATTGCCTTCCTTTTCAGCTTATCTTCGGTATGATCAATGAAAAGTCTAGATTGCATTATATTTTTTTCATTTTGCTTCCCATATGAAAATTAATTTGACTTGCAAACATGATAAATTGAACCTAGTACATTAATTAATATGATAGGAAAATAGACCATCAATATTTGTTCAAAATGCAAATACAAAGATACCATCTACTTAGCACAATCTACTTTGGTCAATGTCTTCCATAGTGATCCAATTGCCTAATTTAAACAAAGAACGCATGGCCCAAATTTAAATGAAGAAAAATTATTTATCAAAATTTGATGGTCCAAGTGGCTGGTTATTATCATATAACAACACCAACCGAAATCATCATATAGCAGCAGCAGCTCATAGCAACTCATCATACAGTAGCAACAGTAGCAGCAGTGTGCCATTGATGATATACCAGCAACAGCTCATAGCAATTCATCATATAGAAGCAGCAGGAGCAGCTCATAGAAATTCATCATATAGCAGCAGCAGGAGCAGCTCATAGCAATCCATCATATATCAGCAGGAGGGGCAGCTTATAGCAACTCATCATATAGCAGCAGCAGCTCATAGCAATTCATCATATAGCAGCAGCAGCTCATAGCAATTCATCATATAGCAGCAGGAGCAGCTCATAGTAATGCATCATATAGCAGCAGCAAAAGCAGCTCATAGCAATTCATCGTATAGCAGATCAGAATGAAAATTTGGCAAAAAATGAGAGGATATCCTCACCTTGTTGGACAAGCTCATCCTTCAACAGCACCTCAAGGCTACGACCTGGGAGGAGGGGAGGGAGAATGAGTTGCCTTCTGCCGTAGTGTGGCATCGGCCGTAGTTGTGCGGCGCCCGCCGGAGTAGTGCGTTGGACAGACCATAGTGAAGCAACTACTAGAGATCATGAGAATGAGGGGAGGCGCCAGATGGAGGACCATCCAAGGAGATTTGGCCCTACCCACCGGCCATGTAGCCTAGCTGGATAGAGCATCATTGAGGACCAGGCCAGATAGGACCAGTGGCGACAGCTCACAAGAGGAACCCTAGTGCTGCAGGCAGGGGATCGAGGTTGAGGGAAAGTGATGCAGGGTGGAACCCTAGATGGCAGATCTTTCATGAAAGAAGAGGATCCCGCGACGAATGTGACGAACACGAGGAGAAATCACGAAGGGAAACACGAGAGAATCACTCAAACCAACAAGATACGGTCACACATATGCTAAATCCTCGAAACACACAAGGAGATACATGATTCACGATCAACAAGGGACAATACAAAGGTAACCGGTTCTTCTCCGTGATGAGGTCTTGAGGGGGGTCTTGAATCTGCTTGGGGGATATTCTCCGAAGAGGTCGTGAGCTCCAAAGGAGAAGTAACCAAGTGGATGAGCAAAGCTCTATCTCTAATATGAGCTATCACATTTCTACCCTAACTAGGAGGAGGAGGGGTCTATATATAGTGCTAAGCCATGAAGGGGTAAGTGAGGGGAGAAGGGGTACAGGAGGCTCGGCCCAAGACATGCGCGCAGGCAAAGGCCAGATGATCTGGATGGGGGTCCGGATGATCCGGCTCCGCCAGGTGGATTCTGCATGCTTCGGGTGCCGTGGCTATGGGATTACCTGGATGATCCGGGGTGGGCATCCGGATGATCCAGACGGAGGTCCGGACGTCCGGGATGACTTCAGCAGTCGCTCCGTCTTCTTCTCCTTTCTTCTGTCTTCTCTTCCATGCTTGGCCTTGGTCCTTTGAATCTCCATGGCCATCTTGTACGAGCCTGAGTATACACAAGGTCCATGCATGAGGTAGTAACCATGTCTCATATGTGGGAAGTGACAGTTCGAAAAGGAGTGAGTTCACCTTGTGTCCAATGGCATATGGTCGAGGTCTCATCGTATGTCCTCTTGGGGCCTGGGGAGTAGTCGAAGTGTACATGGGGATGATCGTAGGATGCTTCGCATCATCTCCCCCCTTGGGAAAGATCCGACCTCGGAGCGTGATCCTCATCACCATGGAAATGGTTGTTGTGGACGGACTTGTAGATGGACGGAGTTGAAGACATTGCGTCCAAGGTGTCGGCGGAGTGGTATACATGCAAAAAGAGCAAACACAAACGGCACTCGGAAATACAATGGTTAGCGCACACAAAGTGTCCATCATGTAAGAATGAGTCCGTGCGGCAAGATTGTTTGTGACAAAGCGCATGAAGCTTATCAAGATGATATAGAATGATATGCAAAGCGTTCATGGGAGAAAAAGCATTCATTGTGCACACAAATGTGTTGTGAATATGATCCATGCAACCACGGTGCAAAATGATGTCATAGTGAGACGGTTTATCAATAGCATGAATATGGCAATGGATGCTCAATATGAATAAGTTATCATGCAATTGATGGTAGGCAGTATGATCATGATGTATGAATATGTCATCAAGAAAGGTCACAACAAAAGTGCACAAACTCATATATCATGGATGACATGGTAATACAAGATGCAACAAGGCAATCATAATGTGAGTCAATCCATGCATAAGATGCAAGTTTGTTATGGGTGGTGTTGTACCATAGCTCAATGTTGTGGTAGAAGTGGTGGTCCGGTGGTGAATCCACGAAGTCTGAGTATCATGTAGACACGGAGAAGGAGCAACTATGAAAGAGTGACCCATCCAATATGCATATGAGAGGATGGCTGCTATCTCTTGAGCATGCGTTGGTTTTCCCTTGAAGAGGAAAGGGTGATGCAGCAAAGCAGCGTAAGTATTTCCCTCAGTTTTAGAGAACCAAAGTATCAATCCAGTAGGAGACCATGCGCGAGTCACCTCGTACCTACACAAACAAATAAGAACCTCTCAACCAACGCGATAAAGGGGTTGTCAATCCCTTCATGGCCACTTGCAAGAGTGAGATCTGATAGAGATAATAATAATAAGATAAATATTTTTGGTATTTATATGATATAGATTGAAAGTAAAGATTGCAAAATAAACGGTGCCAGAAATAGCTAGTTGACGGAAGATTAATATGATGGAAGATAGATCCGGGGGCCATAGGTTTCACTAGTGTCTTCTCTCAAGATAGCATAAGTATTATGGTAGGTGAACAAATAACTGTCGAGCAATTGGTAGAATTGAGCATAGTTATGAGAATATCTAGGTATGATCATGTATATAGGCATCACCTCCGTGACAAGTAGACCGACTCATGCCTACATCTACTACTATTACTCCACAGATTGACCGCTATCCAGTATGCATCTAGAGTATTAAGTTCATAAGAACGGAGTAACGCTTTAAGCAAGATGACATGATGCAGAGGGATAAACTCATGCAATATGATATAAACCCCATCTTTTTATCCTCGATGGCAACAATACAATATGTGTCATTTCCCCTACTGTCACTGGGATCGAGCACCGCAAGATTGAACCCAAAGCTAAGCACTTCTCCCATTGCAAGAAAGATCAATCTAGTAGGCCAAACCAAACTGAAAATTCAAAGAGACTTGCAAAGATAACCAATCATACATAAAAGAATTCAAAGAAGATTCAAATATTGTTCGTAGATAATCTTGATCATAAACCCGCAATTCATCGGATCACGACAAACACACCGCAAAAGAAGATTACATCGAATAGATCTCCAAGAGAATCGAGGAGAACTTTGTATTGAGATCCAAAGAGAGAGAAGAAGCCATCTAGCTAATAACTATGGACCCGAAGGTCTGAGGTAAACTACTCACACATCATCGGAGAGGCTATGGTGTTGATGTAGAAGCCCTCTGTGATCAATGCCCCCTCCGGCGGAGCACCGGGAAAGGCCCCAAGATGGGATCTCACGGGTACAAAAGGTTGTGGCAGCGGAATTAGGTTTTCATGGTGCTCCTCGTTGTTTTCAGGGTACGTAGGTATATATAGGAGGAAGAAATAGGTTGGTGGAGCCACGAGGGGCCCACGAGGGTGGAGGGCGCGCCCCCTTGCCTCGTGGCTTCCTCGTTGGTTGCTTGACGTCCACTCCAAGTCCTCTGGATCACGTTTGTTCCAAAAATCACGCTCCCGAAGGTTTCATTCTGTTTGGACTCCGTTTGATATTCTTTTTCTACGAAACACTGAAATAGGCAAAAAAACAGCAATTTGGGCTGGGCCTCCGGTTAATAGGTTAGCCCTAAAAATAATATAAAAGTGTATAAATAAGCCCATTAAACATCCAAAACAGAATATATAATAGCATGGAGCAATCAAAAATTATAGATACGTTGGAGACGTATCAAGCATCCCCAAGCTTAATTCCTGCTCGTCCTCGAGTAGGTAAATGATAAAAACAGATTTTTTTTTTTGATGTGGAATGCTTCCTAACATATTTCTCAATGTAATTTTCTTTATTGTGGCATGAATGTTCAGATCCAAAAGATTCAAGATAAAAGTTCAACATTGACATGAAAATAATAATACTTCAAGCATACTAACTAAGCAATCATGTCTTCTCAAAATAACATGGCCAAAGAAAGTTCATCCCTACAAAATCATATAGTTTTGTCATGCTCCATTTTCCTCACACAAGAATGCTCTCATCATGCACAACCCCGATGACAAGCCAAGCAATTGTTTCATACTTTAGTAATCTCAAGCTTTTTTCAACTTTCACACAATACATGAGTGTGAGCCATGGATATAGCACTATGGGTGGAACAGAATATAATGAAGGGGGTTATGTGGAGAAGACAAAAAGGAGAAAGTCTCACATTGACGCGGCTAATCAATGGGCTAGGGAGATGCCCATCAATTGATGTCAATGCAAGGAGTATGGATTGCCATGCAACGGATGCACTAGAGCTATAAATGTATGAAAGCTCAACAAAAGAAACTAAGTGGGTGTGCATCCAACTTGCTTGCTCACGAAGACCTAGGGCACTTGAGGAGGCCCATTGTTGGAATATACAAGCCAAGTTCTATAATGAAAAATTCCCACTAGTATATGAAAATGACAAAACAAGAGACTCTCCATCATAAAGATCATGGTGCTACTTTGAAGCACAAGTGTGGAAAAAAAGGATAGTAGCATTTCCCCTTTTTATTTTTTATTTTTTGGGCCTTCTTTTTTTATTTGGCCTTTCTCTTTTTTTGGTATAATGCTCTATTAATTATGATCATCACACTTCTATTTATTTACAACTCAATGATTACAACTCGATACTAGAACAAGATATGACTCTATATGAATGCCTCTGGCGGTGTACCAGGATGTGCAATGACTCATGAGTGACATGTATGAAAGAATTATGAATGGTGGCTTTGCAACAAATATGATGTCAACTACATGATCATGCAAGGCAATATGACAATGATGATGCGTGTCATAATAAACGGAACGGTGGAAAGTTGCATGGCAATATATATCGGAATGGCTATGGAAATGCCATAATAGGTAGGTATGGTGGCTATTTTGAGGAAGATATAAGGAGGTTTATATGTGATAGAGCATATCGTATCATGGGGTTTGGATGCACCGGTGAAGTTTGCACCAACTCTCAAGGTGAGAAAGGGCAATGCACGGTACCGAAGAGGCTAGCAATGATGGAAGGGTGAGAGTGCGTATAATCCATGGACTCAACATTAGTCATAAAGAACTCACATACTTATTGCAAAAATCTACAAGTCATCAAAAACCAATTATTATGCGTATGCTCCTAGGGGGATAGATTGGTAGGAAAAGACCATCGCTCGTCCCCGACCACCACTCATAAGGAAGACAATAAAATAACACCTCATGTTTCAAATTTGTTACACAACGTTTACCATATGTGCATGCTACGGGACATGCAAACTTCAACACAAGTATTTTTCAAATTCACAACTACTCAACTAGCACAACTTTAATATCACTATCTCCATATCTCAAAACAATCATCAAGTATCAAACTTCTCTTAGTATTCAATGCACTTATATGAATGTTTTTATTATGCCTAAAAGCAAATTACCATGCTGTTCTAAAGGACTCTCAAAATAATGTAAGTGAAGCATGAGAGATAAATTATTTCTATAAAATGAAACCACCACCATGCTCTAAAATATATAAGTGAAGCACTAGAGCAAAAACTATATAGCTCAAAAGATATAAGTGAAGCACATAGAGTATTCTAATAAATTCTGATTCATGTGTGTCTCTCTCAAAAGGTGTGTACATCAAATATGATTGTGTTAAACTAAAAAGCAAAGACTCAACTCATACAAGACGCTCCAAGCAAAACACATATCATGTGGTGAATAAAAATATAACTCCAAGTAAAGTTACCGATAGACGAAGACAAAAGAGGGGATGCCTTCCGG
Organism: Triticum dicoccoides; assembly: GCF_002162155.2. Classification (NCBI taxonomy): domain Eukaryota; kingdom Viridiplantae; phylum Streptophyta; class Magnoliopsida; order Poales; family Poaceae; genus Triticum; species Triticum dicoccoides. The sequence goes on from NC_041384.1 coordinate 286,548,216, forward strand.
GGCATCCCCAAGTTTAGGCTTTTTGGTGTCCTTGGATTTTACCTTGGGGTTCCTTGGGCATCCCCAAGCATAGGATCTTGCCACTCCTTGTTCCATAATCCATCAAATCTTTACCCAAAACTTGAAAACTTCACAACACAAAACTTAACAGAAAATATCGTGAGCTCCGTTAGCGAAAGAAAACAAAACACCACTTCAAGGTACTATAACGAACTAATTCTTTGCTTATATTGGTGTTAAAACTACTGTATTCGAATTTCCCTATGGTTTATAAACTCCATTACTAGCCATAGATTCATCAAAATAAGCAAACAACACACGAAAAACAAAATCTGTCAAAAACAGAACAGTCTGTAGTAATCTGTAACTAACGCAAACTTATGGAACCCCAAAAATTCTAAAATAAATTTCTGGACTTTAGGAATTTATCTATTAATCATATGAAAAAATAATTAACTAAATAGCACTCTCAAATAAAAAATGGCAGCAATTCTCGCGGGCTCTAAAGTTTCTGTTTTTTAGAGCAAGATCGCAAAGACTTTCCCCAAGTCTTCCCAACGGTTCTACTAGGCACAAATACTAATTAAACACAAAAAACACAACCCAAACTGAGGCTAGATAAATTATTTATTACTAACCAGGAACAAAAATCAAGGAACAAAAATAAAATTGGGTTGCCTCCCAACAAGAGTTATCGTTTAACGCCCCTAGCTAGGCATAAAAGCGAGGATAGATCTAGGTATTGCCATGATAATGATAAGGTAAATTGTGAAAAATCATCTCATACTCCCTACGTTCAGCAGCAAGTTTTCATTTTGGCAAACAAAATTAATCAAAAGGGCTAAATTTAATGGGACAAAAGTCCCCAAGATCAAGCTCGGGAGGTATTGGTTCCTCCTTTGGCCCCTCATATTGCACACCCAATTCATCATTATAAGCATTCTTTTGGAAAAAAGCCATGAGTCTTTGTTCAAGGGAAAACCCAACCCATTATTCTGGATTGAAAAATTATCATTAAATTCAGAGACCCTATCAATAAGAACATCTGTAGGAACCTTTTTTCTAAGGTTTTCATTAAAAGCAACATGATCTAAGGATCGTAAACGCATAATGTCTTCTTGATAAAAAAGGATTGCTTCTATGGGAGGACGGCCAGCATCCACCCTATAATGCGCAAAAATTTCATTGGCCTCTTTTATTATAAATCTGAACTCATGAGCTAAAAACTTGGTTACTGCTCGCTTAACAGAAGAATGCTCAATATTAGAAAATTCTAGGAAAATCCTTTGTATGGAAGGATGCATATGTAAAAAATGTCTTTCAAGTTCAACTATGAGCAAAGATATAGCATCCTCGAGACTACTAGTTTTATGAAGAATAGACCCGATCATAGTGGGCAAAGCACCGATACAAGTAAAGAAATCTTGAATAACACCATTCCCAATTATATTACCGCTACCAATCCGAAACTTTTTAGTGTGTAAAATAGTAGGATTTTCAAGAGGATCAGCATCAAAGTTTTCCATATTATTATCCTTATCAACGATAACCTCCCCAGTTTTAGACATGAAGGCAACAAATTGCAAAAATCAAGAGCACAGAAAAGGCATGAACGAAAAAGAGGTGAACGGGAAAGAGAGGGCAAAAGGAAAAGAGGACGAATAAAACGGCAAGGGTGGAGTGCGGGAGAGGAAAACGAGAGGCAAATGGAAAATAATGTAATGCAAAGGATAAGAATTGTGATGGGTACTTGGTATGTCTTGCCTTGGCGTAGATCTCCCCGGCAAATGTACCTTAACCGATGTTGAAAATGGATCAATGATCACTCAATGATGTAACAATGAAATAGCACAATTGGTACCGATCTCGTCAATTTCTCACACCTACACAAGTAAGGCTTATGGTGGAGCTCGGTGAGGATAGTGGCACAAAACTTTGATGTAAAATGTTAGCAAGAGTCAATAATGTTGAAAGAGATTCACAAATTCACAATTAAAACAAGTAGACCAATAGCAATATATGGCACATGGAAACGCACACACGGATAGATAAATGGGGTCGTGCAACCAAGGAATGAGCTCAGAGTGTGGAATCCACGGAAAACGCTCGTGTTGCACAACTCAAGAGAGACGCCAGCACGATTGCTCTATAGGCGGATACGACACTTGTGCACAACCTATAATATGCAAAATGTATGAACTTTCCATCCCAAGTATGCTATGTATGTATGGTTCTTGGTGTTTCGTGTGTGATGATCCAAGATGATCAATATGGTAGTATGATATGTAATGCGTAGATGCTATGGCACTTGCTTACAAGCTTCTTTGCTCTCTTTTTCTTTGCTTTAAAGCTTATAATTTTTTTGAGTATATGGCCACAATGCGAAATGCACGAACAAAGATAGCAATTGGGTATATACGGGAACAATCTTGTGACACAAGGGATGATATGATACCAATATGATATGGTATGTATGCAATGGATGGTGTAGATTACTATGTGCACAAGTAACGTTGCTGGCAATACTCAAATGGCCAGTCTCGATAGGCAAGTGATGCAAAATGGGCTAGGGGTCATCAATGCAATGGCAAGGGGAATATACAATTATGTCATTGAGGTTACCGTCTGTGTCGATGATGAGAGGCGGTGTTCTCGATGTCGACCTATTCCTAATTAGCCGAAACACCTTAGGAAACAGAAAAACCGCGAACTCAAAATCTCAAATGGAAAATGTCAAATGGTGGTAGCGGAATGCGGTGGTGGTTGTGGAAGTATTGGTGGGAACCCGGTAAAAATGGGTTAAGGTGGTGGAAGGGTATGAGGGGCTATACACGGTGTCGGAGTCAGAAGCATGGTCCCTAAGTAACCGAAACACCTTAGGATACACAACTCACAACACAAACAAAATTGGGTTAAGTTGGGGTGGCGGAAGTGTATGGTGGGCAAGCCTATGCGGAAATGGTGGTGGTGGTTGATGAAGAAGCAACCATCCCTAAGTATCGAAAACATCTGAGGAGACTCAAGTCACAACTCAACCAACCACATATGCAATGGGGATCAAAATGGGTTAGGTTGCGGTAGTCGGCGGTGGTAATACGGATGATATGGTGGAAGCCCTAGGCAAAGATGCCAAAATTCTGAAAATTTGATGGAGTCAAATGATGGTGTTGGTATTTTTGTGGGATGGGAGATGTCAATAGCTTCAAAACGAGGTAAAGACCATCAAAATCGGACTCCGAATGAATTAGTTATGGCCGAAACAAGAATTCAACACAGTGAGGGTCAGGGTTAACCGGACATCCGGGAGGAGGTCCATCTCATCCGGGCTATGTCCTGATGATCCGGGAGTACTTCCGGATGATCCGGGTTTGTCTGCTCCGGTTTGGGTATTTGGGTGCGTGGGTTATCCGGACATCCGGGAGAGGGTCCAGCTGATCCGGGAGGTGGTCCGGATGATCCCGGAGGTGGTCCGGATGATCCGGGTAGGTCAAACTGGTCGGGATTTCCTCTCGGGGATGAATTTTTGGGCAGAAAATTGATGATTTTCGGGGCAAAATTGAGGAGATTTCGTGGATGGGAGGTGGGAAAACTTGGGGAGATGCTAGACCCACTCGAAACCAAGCAAATCCATGGATCAGAATCAACAAAATATCATCAAATCAACAAATCACAAAAAATTGGGGCTATTTTTGGTGGGGATTTTCGAATTTGGGACAAAATCAACAAAACTAGGCTAGAAAACAAAGGGGTAGGGCTCAAAATTCACGATCAACCTTGCTCCGATCAAGGATGATGTAGGGTGGAACCCTAGATGGCCAATATTTCACGAAAGGAGCGGATCCCGCGATGAACATGATGAACACGAGGAGAAATCACGAAGGGAAACACAAGAGAATCACTCAAACCAACAAGATACGATCACACATATGCTACATCCTTGAAACGCATAAGGAGATACACGATCCACGATCAACAAGGGACGATACAAAGGTAACCGGTTCTTCTCCGTGAGGAGGTGTTGATGGGGGTTCTTCCCATAAAGGGGTCTTGAATCCGCTTGGGGGATCTTCTCTGAAGAGGTCGTGAGCTCCAAAGGAGAAGTAACCAAGTGGGTGAGCAAAGCTCTATCTCTAATATGAGTTGTCACATTGCTACCCTAACTAGGAGGAGGAGGAGGAGGAGGGGGTCTATATATAGTGCTAAGCCACAAAGGGGTAAGTGAGGGGCGAAGGGGTACACGGGCCTCGGCCCAAGTCATGCGCGCAGGCAAAGGCCGGATGATCCGGATGGGGGTCCGGATGATCTAGGCATCGTCCGGATGATCCGGCTCCGCCAGGTGGATTCTGCAAGCTTCGGGTGCCGTGGCTATGGGATTACCCGGATGATCCGGGGGCATCCGGATGATCCAATTGAGTTCGGATGATCCGGATGGAGGTCCGGACGTCCGGGCTGACTTCAGCAGCTGCTCCGTCTTCTTCTCCTTTCTTCCTTCTTCTCTTCCATGCTTGGCCTTGGTCATTTGAATCTCCATGGTCATCTCGTATGAGCCTGAGTATACACAAGGTCCATGCATGACGTAGTAACCATGCCTCATATGTGGGAAGTGACAGTTCGAAGAGGAGTGAGTTCACCTTGTGTCCAATGGCGAATGGTCGAGGTCTCATTGTATGTCCTCTTGGGGCTTGGGCAGTAGTTGAATTGTACATGGGGATGATCCTAGGATGCTCCACATCAGAAAGGGGAGAGGAGATGCAAGCGGGCAGGGCAATGAACGCTTGCATGTTTGTTTTTACTTGAGGGTGAGGTGTGATGTGGGCATGAGCAATGGCATTTTGAGTGTAATATAGGTAGACAACAGAGTCATTTCGCTATTCCCCTTCCCTTCAATTTTTAGCGAGCTTCTACCCGAAACACCCCCTCCAAAGCGAAATAAGTTAAGCCCAAGCCCATAACTAAAAAATGACGTCTTTACTTCTTTTATGGCTTATTTTGACAAGAAGCTCTAAAAAGGAGGAATAGAACTGGCCCTTAACCTGCAATTCAATTGTGCGTGCACTGATGAATCACTCCTGCCTGCTATAGTGTACATTTAGGCATCATCATACGTGGCAGAACCTAATACATGTGCATTCCATTGTAGAATCTGGAATATGCAATGTTTATGTTAGTTCCCACGTTGCACATGATGTTTAAATGCCCCTTAAATCTAGCCAGTCAAGTGATGGCCTTTAAGCCTCCTTCTTTGCTTCTTTACTTGATATGTAAGATTTTCTCACACATCTGTTCAATTGCTTGTTTGTATCAACCAGCCATACTAGGACTGTTTGCTTTGATTACTTGTTGTTCTTGACCTAACACTCTAACAGAGCTTTTCAACGATTTAAATAGTAAGGGCTGCTGTAGTGGGGGCTTGTCTAACTCATAGGTGACATAAAGGTTTGGCTATACACTAAAGTAGGCTCTCCAAGAGTACCTCGAGATCCAGTTCGAAGGTATGCCTACTTTTTACATAGTGCACACATAGTAAATGCTCATTTCATTGTGTGCAAGTGCAAGAGATGTGGCATGTTTCGTTATGTGGTGTTGTTTTGTTATAATATCATCCTTTTGTGTTGTTCACAAACTGTAAAGTATGCATATATATTTTCCATGGAGACGAGTAACTAGTTTGTGCCATCTTGCGGAGGGGGTGCAATGAAGATAAGATTGAGGATTTCCAAGTACAATATGTTAGGAAGGAGCATTGCAAGAGAAGGAGGAGCAACGCTGAGCCTGTTCAACCAGTTAAGGTAAGTCACCGTATCCAACTCAACAGTTCAATTGCTTGTTTGTTCCATGCATAGTTAATTTGCTCTTTTCCATTGCTTTATTTGTCCTCGGTTAATGCAATGCCCAAACAATGATGCCTGATGTTGGGTACTTGTATAACTATTAGTTGATATAATTAAAGGCCTTACCATTTAACTACTCTGGCGAACTGTGTCTGAAGCTTTGAAGTCTATTAACCAACTATTACTGCATGAGGCTCACAATCTAGTTTATACTAGGCTAATGATTGCATAGTTTTGCTTGCTGTAGTAGGTTTGTATGAATCCCTCTGCTGTTCATTATGCTCCCTAAGACTTTAATTGAGCTACAGAATGGCCAACTGCTTGCTCACTTATAGGCAATGTGCTGTCTAAATTTGTAACTTGTCTGTGTTTTGGATTTGGCCCCAACATCATGCTCCTCTAGTGAGCTAAGAGAGATTTCTATATGCGGGCTGCACAAACTACCATTTTTTAATTTTTAAAATATCACCTGCTTATGCTTCATGATGTGTAACATTATTGTTAGTCTTGTTTTACAATGTACAAAATAGTTTGTCTTGCTCGCCTCACTGTTGTAAATATATTTTTGCCCTAGTCATGTGTACTTACAGAAACATTTCAGGATGAAGTGACATCAACACAAAGATCTGTGAGTAGTCCGGCATGGCCGTTACCAAATGATTATGGATTGGAATTGGAATGTGCTGATGTTCTCAAGCGTCAACTAGAGGTGGCAAGACAATGTGTACATGATTCTCAACGTACAATCAACAAGTTGAGATTGGACTTGCATGTATTAGATGCAGGAGTCAAAAAATGAAATGAGACACTGAGGTAACCACGTAGGAATTGGAGATTTTGCAGACTGAAATTTGTGCTATCTGAATCCGGCCAATCCTATTTTTTGAAGAGATTATACTTCAAATGGTAAGTTCCGTTGATGTGTGTCCATGATGTATGAGCTTTATTTGTACAGTGTATGTAATTTGTTTGTTTGTCTATGCTTTATTATCACCGGTGCCGAACTATAATGCCAAGTGCGTATATTCAGCTGTCATTTCTTTATTGTATAGTGTAGGACTATTCTACGTTTCTATGCCTTAGTCTTTTTATTGTATAATGTATGTTTTTAGAGGCGATATTATAGAGTAGGATAATTCTTGAATATGCTATATCGTTGAAACGGGGGACAACATGCCCAAACATTTCTTGGACGCCATACAAACAAACAAACATGTGTAGTCAAAGAGGGCCTTAATTGGGCTGGTTAAAATAATATTTAGTGCTTCCCAAATGATGTGGCCCATAGTAACAATGGCTCTTAGCAGGCCATTAACAGGGCACAAGATCGATGGGGCCGTATAAATGGACATGGCCCGCAGGCCTCTAGCAGGCCGAAATAAATGTCAATTTTGTCTCGGCCGTTTTACTTTATGGGCCAGTAAGAGGGAGAAAGTGTTACGGGCCATAGGAGGCCCAATTTGCAAACTAGGCTTTTAATAGGCCGAAAGTTGTGTCTGGCTAAAATTTTGCCCTACGGAACATGGGCCCCTAATGGGCCCAAAGTCAAAGGCCCAACCGTTGTGTTGGCCGTTAACAGGGTGAAAGACAAAATAGGCTAGGAATTGGCACATTTACTGAATGGACCGAGGACAGACCTTAAGTCACAACGGACTAGAATTGTCTCAATTGCAAAATTGGCCAAGAAAAGGCCGAATGACGTTCCGGGCTGTTAACGGGCTAGAACTGATGATGGGCTACTAACAGGCCGAAAGAAGCTCGGGTCGGAATTGTGCCCAAAGACGTAGCGGGCTGTTAACGGGCTGAAACTGGCGATGGGCTGGAAATTGTCAAATCTAGAATGAGCCTTTGATGGTCCGAATCTGTGTAACTTGTATGGGCTGTGCTTGTGAATGGGCCTGACTCAAGTAGGCCGCTAATGGGCCGGCCCGTTTATTTTGACAGGCCCGGCCTTCTAACCTAATTGGGCCACTGTTGGGCCGAGACATGTGTCACGTAGCATAGGCCCGTTCCGTTCATTTGTTGGATGACAACTGTCCGAATGCCAGGCCGACACGTGGATCTACCGGTGAATGAGAATTTTACAAGTGGAAAATCCTCAATGGTCAGCGCTGTTAACGGGTTATCGGATCCAAACCGGTACCCGATAGCTTAACGGCGACCCATTACGGTGGATGCCACGTGTCGGTTACCCTTGACGAAAGCACTTCTATGACGCGTGATTTATCATCATGGAAGTGGAAACATCTATGATGATAATTTTTATAATGTCATGGAACACTTCTATGATAGCACAAGTATGACTATCTTGATTCTGTCATAAAATCGTCATGGATGTACATGCATGACAGAAAACGTGACCTACTGTGACAAACACGTATCATCACATAAGTGTATTTTCTTTGTGGTGATAGGACCAAAGGCTCAGGAAAGCATGGTGCCACCATGATGGGCGGGCTCGTGAGGTACCTTTTGAGGTCTTCAAAGGCCGCATCCGCTTTGGGGGTCCACTCGGAGGACCCTATCCCTTTCATAATCTTGAAGAATGGAAAGGCGCGCTCGCCGGGGTTGGAGATGAAGCATCACAGGGAAGCCACGCACCCTGCTAGCCGTTGCATTTCCTTAAGGTTCCAGCGAGGGCGCATCTTCTCGATGACCTTGATCTTTTTGGGGTTGGCCTCAATCCCTCGGTGGGAGACAAGGAAGCTGAGAAGCTTGCAGGAGAGGACTCCAAAGACACACTTGTAGAGGTTGAGTTTCAGGCCGACCTCATGTAGGTTGGCAAACGTTTCTTCCAGTTCCTTGATTAGTGTTCTGGCTTAACGAGATTTGACCACAATATCATTGATGTAAGCCTCCGCGTTCCTTCCCAGCTACACCCCCAACGTGCTGCGCATCAGATGCTGGAAGGTAGCGCCGGTGCTCCACAAACCGAAAGGCATGCAGGTGTAGGAGAACACATAGCATGGGGAGATGAAGAGGTCGTCTTTTCCACATCTTCTGCCGCCATCTTGATCTGGTGGTAGCTCGAGAAGGCATCCAAGAAGCACAGCAGGTCACACTCGATGGTGGAGTCCATGATCTGGTGAATGCACAAGAGCGGGTGTTGAGGCTCGTGAAGTCGACGCACATGCGCTCCTTCCTGCCTTTCTTGGGGACGACGACCGGGTTGGCGAGCCACTCGGGATGACGCACCTCTTGAATGACCCTAACTTCTTGGATAATGAACGCCTGCTTCTTCGGTGCTTGGCATCACGCCTTCTACTTGATCGGATGGGCGTTGGGACACACCGTCAAATGGTGCTCGATCACCTTCCTCAGGATGCTAGATAGGTCAGACGCCTTCCAGGGGAACACATCCTTGTTCGCCCGGAGGAAAGCGATGAGTACACATGCCTGCTCGGGGGGAAGACCTGTACCGATGTTGAGGGTAGGACCCGAGCCGCTACCGTCAAACGACACCTTCTTTGTTATGGTGCAGTCATGAGAGAATAGTTGTTTCGTACTTGCAAGCGCGGCCTCCGGCGACTCTGCCCTGTCCTCGGCGCCTGGGAGCGAAGCTGTCGCGGCCCAGTAGGCGCGCTTCCGACTGTAGTAATGATGCCATTGCTGTTGAGCATATTGATGACGTTGTAGCCAGGATAGTTTGCAACCATGAACTTGGCGAGGGCCAGGTACCCTAAGATGGCGTTGTACGGGAGGACGAGGTGGGCCACGTCAAAGTCAATGAGCTTGGTGCAGTAGTTGTTGCCGATGCCGAAGGTGACAGGGAGGCGCACTTGCCCGAGGGGAATGGTCGAGCCGTCGGTCACCCCCGAGATGGACCGTGTCGGCGTCAGCTGATCCCGGGGCACCTGGAGCATCCCGCAGGTCTCGACGGAGATCACATTGAGGCTCGCACCTCCGTTGATGAGGGTCTTGGTGATCGCAACGTTGCTGATGGTGGGGGTGCATAGCATGGGAAGCATGCCGGTGGCGACTGTGGACTTGGGGTGCTCTTTGGAATCGACGGTGATGGTGCACTTAGGCCGCATGCGAGGACGCGAAGCCTCGGGCTAGGGCTGCGCACCGTTTTCCCTGTGAAAGAGCTACTTCGAGTGGCGCCTGGGACCCGCTGAGGGTGCACGCTACCGGGTGGGGCCCCTAGAACGCGAAGAGCACAATGAATCAGTCACGGAGCTCGCCCCGGGAGGAGACCGAAGCCCCAGGAAGGCTAAGAAGTGAGGAGCGTGGGGCGCCCGCGAGGGCCGGGGGGAACCAGTTCGCCATGGCCTTGTCACCGCCGCCCATAGCCAAGATGCTTTGGGTATAGTGCGGAAGAACTCCGTGGGGTCGGCTACACCATCATAGCGCAGGGGCAGCACCGGTTTGAATCTCACCGGCCAGACCATGTGGCGCAGGCTGACGGTAAAAGCCGGGCAATCCATGGTACTCAAGAAAATGGTGGGGTCAGTGGCGATGGCCGCAGGCTCGGCAGAGTGGGAATGGCTGCCGCGTCCAGCAAGCTCCGTCCAGGCGACGCGCGCCGCCCTATTCTCGGGGCGAACACGGCGAGTGTCGGTCGTGGAGTTGGTTGAGCAGGGACTGGGAGGAAGCGGAAGAACGGCGGCACGCCCCTACCTGGCGCGCCAAATGTTGGAATCGAGGCTCCGGGGACCCAAAAAAGGTTCGAACTCTAGGGTGCACTCGCTGAACCTCGCTAAGCCCTGCCTCACGATCCACTACTCCATGGCTTTGCTCCGTAGTTCTTGAGCCAAAGGAAAGATGAACAACTGACACGGCAGTTTACCCAGGTTCGTGCCACCTTGCGGTGTAAGACCCTACTCTTGCTTTGTGGTCTGTTTGCGTCGCAAGGGAGGATGAGTATGTGTGTACAAGGGAAAGTGACTGGCCTCCGGAGGGTCCAGGAATCGATCCTCTCTATTGTGGTTCCCTATCTATACTTATATAGGTCTTGGTCCTCTTCCCCCGAAAACACAAGGCGGGAAGGGTTGCCACAATGGCCAATTTAAAAGGGGACAGTAGTATAGGTTATCTTGATTAAAGGTGGTGTTCCTCTGCTAAAGCTTCCTGCGATGATGCGCATGTGGGCTTGGTGATGACCTCTGTCCTGGCGAGTCTGCTGCCCTAGTGTTCTAGCACTGATTGGGGAACCCTTGGGAAACTCTTTGGGGACTGGTCCGCTGCCCTTGCTCCCTTAGGAGAAAAGGGGTAAGCCTCCTCATCCGCACCCGCTAGCACCCCTCTGGCTCTGCTCGTCGCCATGCATGTCACCCACGTGAAGACGCAGGGCCGTGCAGCTCCGTTGCCTGATCCTTGATTTGTATGCCTCTACGAGGGGTCTCAGGAGGCGACCTCGGGAAGGCGCCCCACAAGAGGGCCTCACTAGGCTCACGATGACACCTGATGATGTGCTCCTCGCGAGGGTCATGCTCATGAAGCCCTGGCGGTGGGCTAGCTTGGGCCCTCTGATGATGTCGTACCCCAGGCCTCAGGTAGACAGGCCTTGGTACCTCCTGTCCCACGGGCCCGACAATGTTGTGAGGATAGCCAAAACAAAATATTATCTTCTTCACGAACTTGAGTGTTGTTTCTGCATCGCAATTACTGATAGGCTCTACTTCAACCCACTTGGTGAATTTATCAACAACCACGAGAGGATGAGTTTTCTTGTCCTTGGTCCATTTGAACGGACCAAACATATCAAGCCCCCATACTGCAAATGACCAAGTGATGGGAATCATCCGAAGTTACTGAGCCGATAAATGAGCCTCACATGCAAACTTCTGACATCCATCACATCTGCGCACGATATCCTCAGAATCTGCATGAGCCATGAGCTAATAAAAATCATGTCGAATCGCCTTTCCAACCAAGGATCTTGAGCCGGCACGATGTCCATAGTCACCGAAGTGGATCTCATTGAGAATCTCGCGGCCCTCATCAAGGGAGATGCAACGGTGAAAAACACCGGTGATGCTTCTTCTGTGCAACTCGCCATGGACAATAGTCATTGACTTGGAATGTCGGACAATCTGACGAGCGATAATTTCATCCTCAAGGAGCTCGCCTCAAGTCAGATGGGCCAGATAAGGAACTGTCCAGTCTAGGCAAGATCTTCCTCGGATGGCATCTTGATAGAGGGATTATGAAGGACATCAAGGAAAACATTGGGAGGCACCGGCTTACATTGAGAGCCAAGTCGTGACAATGCATCAACCGCATTGTTGAGCCGCCTGTCAATGTGATCTACTTGATAACCTTTGAAGTGACCTTCAATGTTAGTCACCGCCTGCTGATAAGCTGCCATGAGGGGGTCCTTGGAGTCCCACTTTCCTGAAACTTGCTAAGCAACCAAATTAGTGTCACCCAGACATCTGAATCGGCTAAGATTCATCTCCTTGGCCACCTGGAGACCATGGACGAGAGCTGCATACTTAGCTACATTATTAGTAGAGGGAAACATTATCCTCATAACATAACAAAATTTATCAATTCTCAGCGAAAATAAGATAACTCCATCCAATTGTCTGGAACCATCAAAGTGAATTGTCCAATAAGTTTTGTCTGGCTTCCCTTTGGGGACTTGAAGTTTAGTCCAATCGTTGATGAAATCCGCGAGTGCTTGAGATTTAATAGCTGTCCGGGGCACATATTTGAGATTATGTGGCCCAAGCTCAATTGCCCACTTAGCAATCTAGCATGTGGCCTCTCTATTTTGGATGATATCTCCTAATGGGGTGGAGCTTACCACAATTATTGGGTGTTCTAGAAAATAATGTTTCAGCTCGCGACACACCATGAAGACACCGAAAACCAGCTTCTGCCAATGCGGATATCTCTGCTTGGATTCTGTCAAAACTTCGCTGACATAGTAGACTGGTAGTTGAACATGATATTATTTTCCAGACTCCTTGCACTCCATGACAACTAAAACACTTACCGCTTTGTTATTGGCAGCAATGTACAGGAGCAAAGGTTCTTTGTCGATAGGTGCAGCCAAGACAGGCCGCTCCGCCAACTGCTTATTGAGGGCTTCAAAAGCTTTATCCGCAACATCACTCCAAATGAAGTTGTTAGTCTTTTTCAGCATCTGATACAGAGGGATGGCCTTCTCACCCGAGGCGGCTTATGAACCGGCTCAAAGTAGCTATACGACCCGCCATACGCTAAACGTCATTAATGTTGTTTGGTTTGGCAAGGGATGTCACCGCTTTGATTTTCTCTGGATTAGCTTTGATTCCTTGTTCAGACATGAGAAAACACAATAATTTGCCTATTGGAACTCCAAAGACACACTTGGTCGGGATAAACATCATCTTGTACCGCTGAATGTTGTCCAAGGTCTCCTTAAGATAATCAAGCAAAGTCTCTTTCTTCCGAGACTCGACGACAATATCATCAACATAAGCATGAACATTACGCCCAATCTGATTGTGAAAACAACTCTGCACACAACACTGATAAGTTGCCCCTACACTCATAAGCCCGAAAGACATCGAGACATAGCAAAAAGCCCCAAAAGGTGTGATGAAGGCCGTCTTCTCCTGGTCCTCAACAGCCATGTTAATCTGATGATAGCCGGAGTAAGCATCCAGGAAACATGAACTCTCACACCCATCAGTGGAATCGAAGATCTGATCAATGCAGGGGAGATAAAACTAGTCTTTGGGACAAGCCTTGTTGCAATCTGTGTAATCAACACACATACGCCAAGTATCGGCCGGCCACTCAGGATGGAATACTTCCACGATGAATCCCGCAGCTAGGAGCCGGGCCACTTCTTCCCAAGTAGCCTTGTATCTCTCCTCGTTGAAACAATGTAGGTATTGCTGACTGGTTTCATCTTAGGATCAACATTAATGTGGTGCTCAGCGAATTCTCTCGGAACACCTGCATGTCAGCAGGTTTCCATGCAAAGATGTCCTGATTCTCATGGATGAACTCGATGAGCGCGCTTTCCTATTCTCATGGATGAACTCGATGAACTGCTGAGATGACCCACCCGACTGAAGTCAACCTGTTTTGTGTCTATGGCCGACTAGAACTTGAGGGGCGGGTTAGATTCTATGGTGGGTTCTTCGGAGACGTCATACCAGTCGGGTCTACATTGGATGTGTAGAATTTCAACTCCTCCGTTGTGCAGGTCGACTCAGCATAAGCTGCGTAACCTTCTTCACATTCACGTGCAATTTTTTTGTTCCCATTGACTATGATAGTACCCTTCGGCCGAGGCATCTTGAGCTTGAGATACACACAATAGGGGCGAGCCATAAAACAAGCATAAGTCGGGCGTCCGAACAAGGCATGATAAGGACTCTTGATATTGACCACCTCAAACGTCGGAAACTCCATTCTGTAATTATACTCATTACCAAATGCAAGCACTAGCTTGATCCGCCCAATGGGGTACTATAACACCAACGATGCGGCTATATCTCCCATGTGTCGGAGCACTACTTAGAGGCATAACCGCATTGTAGGCATGTCGCAAGAGGGGTAATCTTTACACATCCCATGTACTGAAGAAGAAAGAGATACAGAGTTGGCTTACAGTCGCCACTTCACACAATACATAAATATAGCATTACATCATCGAAAATACAATCAAGGTCCGACTACGGAACCAAATAAAGAAAGACCACCCCTATTGCTAGGTCCCCGATCGCCCCAACTGGGCTCCACTACTGATCGAAAGGAAACGAAACAACCCAACGAACACGATCTTAATCGAGCTCCCACTTGAGCTCAGCTGCATCATCTGCACTGGTATCAACGACACCTGCAACTAGTTTTGGAAGTAATCTGTGAGTCAGGGGGACTTAGCAATCTCACACCCGCGAGATCAAGACTATTTAAGCTTATGGGTAGAATAGAGTAATGAGGTGGAGCTACAGCAAGCACTATCATATGGTGGCTAACTTACGCAAATGAGAGCGAGAAGAGAAGCAAAGCATGGTCGTGAACTAGAAGTGATCCTGAAACTACTTACGTTCAAACATAACACAAGAACCGTGTTCACTTCCGGACTCTGCCGAGAAGGGACCATCACAGCTACACACGCGGTTCATGCATTTTAATTAAGTCAAGTTTCAAGTTTTCTACAATCGGACATTAACAAATTCCCAGTTCCCATAACCGCGGGCACGGCTTTTGAAAGTTCAAAACCCTGTAGGGGTGTCCCAACTTAGCCCATCACAAGCTATACTTCAAGTATTCTTCATCTTGCATTCCGAAGTCCAATTCGTTCTACCTTATCTTTTGAGGTGGTGCTACATCTTTTCTTGACAATTTCGATTCGTGTTTCATGATTCACAAGTTATCAAGAATGAGGTATTTTAAATCCATTAATCTCTTCATTGGAGTTGGCTTGTGTCATATTTCACCTAAATCCATCCCTAAGGAATGTTGCTATTGTGGTGCTTATCAATGATACAAGTTATCTCTCTATCTTCTTGGTGGAAGAAGTTTTCATCTCTTCTTTATTACCGATCAATCATTGTTTTTCGTTAGTGGCAGAATTTTCACCTCATAATTTTTGAGATGTCATCCATTAGCCCACATCACGCTTATGCTTTTGTTGTTGATAATCCAACAACTCCGTTCAACGTATTCTTCGTAAGCATGCTCTTTCAATTTTATTTACGAGAGTTGTCATTCTTCGTCTCCGTTCTTTTCTTTCCAACCATCTAGTTTTCCATTCATTTGTTCCGGAGGCATGGTGATGTTGCTCTCTTTGTCCTATCATCTCGTTTTGCCAAGATCATGTTCTTTCCTTTGCTTATCCATTTAACCGGAGTGTCGTGTCCTCCATTTAAGTTCTTCTCATCTTGTCAAGTCTTACCTCTCTTTTCAACTGGAGTGTTGTCTGAAGTCGTTCTTACCCCTTGTGCCATTCTTTCAATAGTTCCAGAGGCAGTGTGTTTTTCATTCCGTCAAATATCCTCTCATCTTGTCAAGATCATGTTCAAATGCTGCCATTTACAATCGGAGTGCTGCCCAAATTTGTTCTTCCTTGTTTCTCTTTTCTAACAGAGTGTTTTCAACTTCGTTCATCTTCCTTTGATTCTTTCGTTCAATTTGTTCAACCTCGCGATGTTCTTTGGTTTCACTCGTTTGTCAAACACGCAACTTAGTTTTACCTTTTCCCCTTCCTCTTCCGTTTCTCTCCGGTGCCATTCTAGATCTCAGGACGAGATCCTCTCGTAGTGGTGGAGTGTTGTGACGCCCCGAGACCATTGCGCCAGGTGTCTTCCATTTATTCGCTGTTGTTGCCTTGTCATTCCCTTGCGTGTTGCATCTTGTCATTGCATCATATGCATTGCATCATCATGTTTTCAAAACTTGCATCCGTCCCGGTCCCCTCGTTCTTTCCGTCGTCCGTTCTGAGCCTGTCCACACTTGCACATGCCCGCGGCACGTCCGAAATAGTATTTTATAAGTGGCTGGAAAATGTTCTCAGAATGGGTTGAAAGTTGGCGTGCGGTGTTGTTTTGTTGTCAGTAGACCGCCTGCCAAGTTTCATCGCATTCGGAGTTCGTTTGATGCCCCAACGGATAACTATAGCGGCAATATAGCCGATCTAAAGTCGGACGTTTTCGGTCTCCGGAAACGGTTGCCGGGCTGCCTTCTTTCCTCTCTTCTCAGCCCAAGCCCCTCTTCATAGTCCATCTAGCTCACCTCTCGTCGGAGCCGTCCGATCGAGATCAAACGGCTCGAAACGGCCTCAAACCCACCAAACCCTAGTCCCTACCCTATTAAAGCACACCCACATGTCATTTTTGGCCTTCTCCACCCTCCTCCCCGAAATCCGCGCCCCCAATCATCAACTAGCCGCCTCCCACCTCCTCTCCTCAAATTTTGCCGCCGGCCACCTCGTCCCTGCCACTTGGCGCCGTCCTAGTGGCCAGCCGCCACCACGCCGGACGCCCGCAGCCAACGGGAAGGTGCCATGCGTTCCCCTGGGGCCCACTTCGCCGTGGCCCGCCTGAGCCCGCAACTGGCCTGCCCGAGCCGGATCTGGGCCCGTATGCCTCAGCCCCCGGTGCCCGGTCTTCCTCCCCGTGGTCAGGAGCCCGAGCTCCCTCTGCGCCGACCTGCCGCCACCTCGCCGAACCCCCGATGGCCACCGGGAGCTGCGCCGGGGACCGCCACCCCTGCATCAGGCTAGCCCCGACGCCCCGCCTCTCTGCTCCCTTCTCCTCCTCCTTCAGCCTCCCTCTCTAAACTCTCTCTCTCGTGCGCGCAGGAGAGATCACCGTCGCCGGAGTCGCCCATTCCACCGTCGTCGAGGGCGTTGCCGGCCTCCTCGCCCTGAAACGTTGTCAGATCCGGGACCCCCTCGCCAGGATCTGCTCGTTCCCGACCTCGCCAACCGCGGCCGACGTTGTTTCCCCATGCGCCACTCTCGCCGGAGTTCGGCCGCTGCCGTCGTGGTTCTCCGTTGACCACGCCCTCATCGACCGCGCGTGCCCGGGTTGCCTTCCCCTTCGCCCGTTGATCAAGGCCCAGTGCACCAAGCCTCCGCCAGCCCAAGTCGGCTGCTGCACTGACCGGGCCAGGCCCATGGTGAGCGCCCCAGCGCCCAGCAGTTTCGGCCCGTGCCTTGTTTTTTTTCCAGATCTGCGTTTTAGCTTTTTCACAGAGTTTGCCAGTTTTACAAAAAGTCCCCCTAGTTCATGCATTTAATAACTCATAACTGGTGCATCTGATTAAAATGATTTATATATGAAAAATGACTAGAATTTCATCTAGTTTCACAATATCCAACTTTCATGCATGTTTAAGATGTTTAACTTGATGTTTGCATTAATTTGCTCATATGCCATGTTAACATGATTTAATTCATAACTAAATAACCGTAGCTCTGTTTTAATTATTCTTTGTATGTAAACGGGGTAGAAAAATGCCTAGCTTAACATGGTGGATTTACTTTGCATGTTTAATAACTCTAAAATTGTGTTTAGGGAAGAACAGTACCAAATTCTTAATATGCACATGAGGATTTTTCCGGAATTGTTGTTTGTTATTTCCGGCCTCATTTAAATTTGACTAGATAGTTGGTTTATGTATCCTTCACATCTTGCCATGCTAACCAACATTTAATATTGTTGGGTACCTAAATGAGAGAGAACTAAATAAGTCATGTGGTTTTCCGTCAATATGCAACTCGTTGCATATTGAGCTCCACTTAATTTGTAGGATTGCTTGTGCACTTTGCCATGCCATGCTTCGTTAAACCGGACATGCATCATACTTGGTTGTGCATCATGCCATGTTTATGTGGTGGTTGTTTACTATGTTGTTTGCTTCTTTCCGGTGTTGCTTCTTCCGGTTAGTTCCGATAATGTCGCATTTGTGAGGATCCGTTCGACTACGTCCGTTTATCTTCTTTGTGGACTCGTTCTTCTTCCTTGCGGGATCTCAGGCAAGATGACCATACCCTTGAAATCACTTCTATCTTTGCTTGCTAGTTGATCGCTCTATTGCTAAGCCGCATACCTACCACTTGCTATATCATGCCTCCCATATTGCCATGTCAAGCCTCTAACCCACCTTTCATAGCAAACCGTTGTTTGGCTATGTTACCGCTTGCTCAGCCCCTCTTATAGCGTTGCTAGTTGCAGGTGAAGATGAAGTTTGTTCCATGTTGGAACATGGTTTTGTTGGGATATCATTATTATATCTTATTTAATTAATGCATCTATATACTTGGTAAAGGGTGGAATGCTCGGCCTTATGCCTGGTGTTCTGTTCCACTCTTGCCGCCCTAGTTTCCGTCATACGGGTGTTATGTTCCTTGATTTTTGCATTCCTTACACGGTTGGGTGTTATGGGGACCTCTTCACAGTTCGCTTTGAATAAAACTCCTCCAGCAAGGCCCAACCTTGGTTTCACCATTTGACTAACCACCACCTACTTTTCCCTTTGGAGTCACGCTCCCGAGGGTCATCCTTATTTTAGCCCCCCCGGGCCAGTGCTTGTCTAAGTGTTGGTCCTAACCGAGCCGCCTGCGGGGCCACCTCGGGGAAACTCGAGGGCTGGTTTTACTCGTAGCCTGTCTCATCCGGTGTTGCCCTGAGAACGAGATATGTGCAGCTCCTATCGGGATGTCGGCGCATCGGGTTGTCTTGCTGGTCTTGTTTTACCATTGTCGAAATGTCTTGTAACCGGGATTCCGAGTCTGATCGGGTCTTCCTGGGAGAAGGAATATCCTTCATTGACCGTGAGAGCTTGTGATGGGCTAAGTTGGGACACCCATGCAGGGTTTTGAACTTTTGAAAGCCATGCCCGCAGTTATGGGTAGATGGGAATTTGTTAATGTCGGGTTGTAGAAAACTTGAAACTTGACTTAATTAAAATGCATCAACCGCATGTGTAGCCGTGATGGTCTCTTCTCGGCGGAGTCCGGGAAGTGAACATGGTTCTTGTGTTATGTTTGAACGTAAGTAGTTTCAGGATCACTTCTTGATCACTTCTAGTTCACGACCGTGCTTTGCTTCTCTTCTCGCTCTCATTTGCGTAAGTTAGCCACCATATATGCTAGTGCTTCCTGCAGCTCCACCTCATTACCCTATTCTACCCATAAGCTTAAATAGTCTTGATCTCGCGGGTGTGAGATTGCTGAGTCCCCATGACTCACAGATTACTTCCAAAACCAGTTGTAGGTGCCGTTGATACCAGTGCAGATGACGCAGCTGTGCTCAAGTGGGAGCTCGATGAAGATCGTGTTCGTTGGGTTGTTTCATTTCCTTTCGATCGGTAGTGGAGCCCAATTGGGGCGATTGGGGACCTAGCAATTGGGGTGGTCTTTC
This sequence comes from Triticum dicoccoides, assembly GCF_002162155.2. NCBI lineage: Eukaryota > Viridiplantae > Streptophyta > Magnoliopsida > Poales > Poaceae > Triticum > Triticum dicoccoides. Next base: position 286,567,861 of record NC_041384.1, read on the forward strand.
TTTATTTGGTTCCGTAGTCGGACCTTGATTGTATTCTGGATGATGTAATGCTATATTTATGTATTGTGTGAAGTGGCGATTGTAAGCCAAATCTGTATCTCTTTCTTATTCAGTATATGGGATGTGTAAAGATTACCCCTCTTGCGACATGCCTACAATGCGGTTATGCCTCTAAGTCGTGCTCTGACACGTGGGAGATATAGCCGCATCGTGGGTGTTACAGGTATGCAGACTTCCCAAGAACGACCCATTAAAACATTCGAAGAAGGTGAGAGTTGCTTCTCTGACAAGTTCATACGCCTGAAGGTGTCATAATATAGGATGTCGATGCTGCTTCCTCCATCCATTTGTACCTATGTGAGATTATATCCATCAACTTGAGGCGCCAGCACCAAAGCCAGGCCACCAGGATTTTCAACCCAGGGTGGATGATCAGTCCTACTCCAAGTGACGGGTTGGTTGCTATGACCAATTCAATATACCGAGGAACCACCGGATCAACCAGATTAACAACACGTTTCTGAACCTTGCTCTCCCACTTGTAGGTACCAGTAAGACGTGATATTGCCCACTATTCAACTGCTTAGGATTACTCTGAAAAACTGTGAAAGTACAACTATCCCTGGGTGGTTTTGGTAATTCCTAACAACATATAGCTCATTGAACTAATGCTATTTCAAGATGATCATTTCTAAAATTTCAATGATTGGCATGGCATGGATTAGGACTGTGGACCCCTCAAAATGCTACGGACACATATTGTCTCAAGTTCAAGACTCTACATTTTAATTTTAGTGATCTAAGATCACATTGAGTCCATAGGAAAAGCCAATACTATTAAAAGGGGATGAGGTGTTGCTTCATGGCTTGCTTGCTCAAAATGCTTAGTGATATGCTCCAAAAGCCCTCAACCACTTTCTCATATCCACTTATGTTCCAAACCAAAATTCAAAGTTGGCCCGCCAAAATTATCTATCCGGCGCCACCGAGTTCATTTGACATAGCCACTACCAGAAACCCTAGTCACCTTGGTCTCACCGATAGGGATCCCGGTCTCACCGAGATGGGATTGCAAACTCCCTATTTCCTTTGTAATGTTTCCGTCCAACCGAGATGAGCGATGGGTCCCACGGAGTTCTCAATGCAAACTCTCGGTTTCCCATTCGTAAGTTTCGGTCTCACCGAAATGAGTGATTCGATCCCACCGAGTTTGCCTGACCAACTCTTTGTTTGCCTATTACAGAAATCGGTCCTACCAAGTTTATGTGATCGGTCTCATCGAGATTACATTATGCCCTAACCCTAATGAAATCGGACCGACCGAGTTGACATGTCGGTCCCACCGAAAAGCCTAACGTTCACATTTTGAACTAAATTAGTCTGACCGAGTTTCATGATTCGGTCTCACCGAGTTTGGTAAATTGTGTGTAACGGTTAGATTTTGTGTGGAGGCTATATATACCCCTCCACCCATCTTCCATTTGTGGAGAGAGCTATCAGAACGTGCCTACACTTCCAGCATACATTTTTTGAGAGAGAACAACCTACTCATGTGTTGAGACCCAGATATTCCATTCCAACCACAAGAATCTTGATCTCTAGCCCTCCCCAAGTTGCTTTGTACTCAAATCATCTTTCCACCAAATTCGAATCTATGTGAGAGAGTTGAGCGTTGGGGAGACTATCATTTGAAGCACTAGAGCAAGGAGTTCATCATCAACACACCATCAATTACCTTTTGGAGAGTGGTGCCTTCTAGATTTGTTAGGTGTCACTTGGGAGCCTCCGACAAGATTGTGGAGTTGAACCAAGGAGTTTGTATGGGCAAGGACATCGCCTACTTCACGAAGATCTACCCAAGTGAGGCAAGTCCTTCGCGGGCGATGGCCATGGTGGGATAGACAAGGTTGCTTCTTCGTGGATCCTTTGTGGGTGGAGCCCTCCGTGGACTCGCACAGCCATTACCCTTTGTGGGTTGAAGTCTCCATCAATGTGGATGTACGATGGCACCACTTATCGGAACCACGACAAAAATATCCATGTCTACATTGTGTTTGCTCCCTCCAAACTCCTCCCTTTACCTTCATGTGCAATGTTTTACATTCCGCTGCTATAATCTTTAGACTTGCATGTGTAGGTTGATTACTTGACTGGTTCTAAGTTGCTAAAATCTGCCAAGACTTAAAATTGGGAAAAGGACAGATTTTTATTTGGTCAAGTAGTCTAATCACCCCCCCTCTAGACATACTTTTGATCCTACAAGTGGTATCAGGTTATTTAGTCTCCATTTTCCTTGAATTCCATTGCTTTGCTGATCATAGCCTTGGTTTCACAACCTAGGAGAGTATGGCGTCTAGCGATGGAAATTACCACCGTAGAGGTCCTTACTTTGATGGTACTAATTTTGCTAGTTGGAAGCATAAGATGAAAATACATATTCTTGGACATAACCCCGCCATTTGGGCTGTTGTGTGTATTGGCTTGCGAGGTGATCTTTGATGGGAGAGAACCAAACCGTGAAGCTATTGTGGAAGAATTGAAGATGTTGCAATACAACGCTCAACCTTGCGATGCCCTCTTCAACGGATTGTGCCCTGAAGAATTCAACAAAATCAGCCGTCTTGAGAATGCAAAGGAAATTTGGGATACTTTGATTGATATGCATGAAGGTACTAACTCCATCAAGGAATCCAAATTGCATGTGCTTCAAAGTCAACTTGACAAGTTCAAAATGAAGGATGGTGAAGGTGTCGCTGAAATGTACTCTAGGCTTGCTCTCATCATAAATGAGATTGCCGGCTTAGGAAGTGAAGAGATGACCGATAGATTCATCATCAATAAGATCCTAAGAGCCTTGGATGGAAAATATGATACCATCTGCACATTGATCCAAATGATGCCCAATTACAAAGATCTCAAGCCAACGGAAAATGATTGGAAGAATTGTTGCTCTTGAGATCTCACTCAAGGATAAAGAAGAGCTTCACAACAAGTCTAGTAGTGCTTACAAAGCCTCATGTGATGCACCTACATCATCAAGTGAGAAACAAGCCTTCAATGAAGAATTGAGCTTAATGGTGAAGAACTTCAACAAGTTATACAAGAGTAGAAGCAAAGAAAGAAGTTCCAAGTCAAGGTCCTACAATGACAAAAGATCTTCTAGTCATGAGCGAAATTTCTATAATTGTGGAAGACCCGGACATTACTCAAATGAGTGTACGCCCCCCTACAAAAGAAGAGAAGATTCGCCCAAAAGGAGAAGTAGAAGAGAAGAATCACCTCCAAGAGAGAAAAGGAGTAGAGATGATCGTTATGAACGAAGAACCTCTAGGAGAAGCAAGGATTAGGAAAGGAAGGACAAATCATCAAAGAGCTATACAAACCGAAGACATGAAGCTCATGTTGGTGAATGGGTATCCGGTTCTGACTCCGACAATCACTCCGAGAAAGTTATCACTCCGAATCCAAATGTACTCAAGATGAAGGTGTTGCCAGTCTAGCACTTGAGTCAGCCAACTCCTACGACATATTTGACTCGCCAAATGAAGGAATTGGAAGATGCTTCATGGCTAAAGGCCCAAAGGTATCACACCCCGAGTAAGTTGATTTCAATAGTGATGAAGATGATTTGCTAGGTGATGATGATTTACTTGCTGACAATTCTAGTGATGAAAACTATGATGAAATTGCTATTAATCATGCTAATCAAGATAAAACAAATGATGATGATAAGAAGGACCTTGAGCGTCTAACTAAAGAACTAAAAACTCTTAAGTTAGCTCATGAAACTACCTTGGAAGATCATCGAGAGCTTTTAGAGACTCATGAGAAGCTACACTTTGAAATGCTCAACCTTGAGCAAGAGCATGGGTTCTTAAAAGCAATCAATGATGATCTTTGCAAGAAAAGTTCTTCTTACATTGCCAAGCATTTACTCTTGACTACTTACATGCCACAAGTAAAGTCTAGCAACAAGAGTAAGAAAGATTCTTCTTCTAGTAGTAACAATAATCATGTTAAATCCAACCTTGTTGCTTCTAGTAGTTCTCTTGATTCCACTAATGATTCTCTTAGCCAAGTTAGACTTGAGCAAGAAAATAGCTTATTGAAGGGAATTACAGACAAAGGTGTTTACAAGAGCCTTGCTGGAAGGAAGCAATTTGAGGAAATTGTACGCAAGCAAGGAAGGCACCGAAAGAATCAAAGTGTTAGTTTTGAATGAAAGTTCAATGCCAATGTAGTTGAGTGGGAAGAAGATCAATACCCCAAGATGAAGTTTGTTCCTCAACAAGAGAAGTATGATCCTACTTCTTTCCAAGGGACACAAGCTCAAGATGACCTTCCACCACAAGACCATAAGCAAAAAGGCAAGGACAAGCTTCAAGAGGAGATTGATGCATTTGAAGAAGCCCCCAAGACCTTGGTCAAGTGGGTTCCCAAGACTACATCAAGTTCTACTTCATCAAGTACGACTACAACTCCAAGGATTCCCATCAAGATGATGTGGACCCCGAAGAAGAAGAACTAGAGAGTTCTTGAGGGTGACTCTGCCAACATACTTCATTCATATCATTTTGGCAAGAACCAGTGCAAACAACTTCCACATCTTGCACTAGTTCAAGGAGTCACAAACCCTCTTATTTGTAAGACAAGGGGCAAGGTAACTTAATGCTTTCATGGACATCATCTTGTGTGAACTTCATTATATGTCCATGGATATCTTTATTTGTTCCTTGTGGGACTAACCCGTGTAGGTATTGAAAGTGCAACTCACTCCAAAGGATTGCTCCGAATGATCTACACCAACATTGAGCATCCACATCTTCAACATATACATGAAGTCATCATCGATAGAACCCAAGGTTAGTTCGTCCCTCTTAGGGGGGATATCACATCTAGGGGAGCTTTACTCTAAATATTGAGCTAAAGCAACTCTAGTGGTGTGAACACAACAATGATTTATGTAAAAGTGGTAACCCCACTTGTGCTTAAACGATGAGTATGACCTATGATCAAATGTTCTCATTTGACTCCTAAGTCAATATACTCATATATAGATGACCTAGTCATTGCCAATTTCTTGATAGATGTTGGAGTGTTTGTGCATGCTTTGCCATATTTTTCATTTGCCATTTTATTGTGTGAGCATGTTGATTGCATATTTTACTCATTCGAGGACATCCATTTGTTGCTTTGATTTGTTGGCTCTTTTTTTCTTTGCCAAATGGATGGACAAGAATGCCTAAGAACTTCCTCTAGCTGTCTATGCTTTTCTTGTCTCAAACTCTATTCATGCTACATCACAAAGTTTGATCAAGTCAGATTCGAACACTCTGTGTGAGGAGCACTCGGAGTCCCCGATTCATCATAATATTAAACTTCCAAAACCTCTTTGTGCATTTCGGTCTGACCGAGTTCACTGAGTTGATCTAGGTTTTCAATCTCGGTGCAACCGATTAGAACATTTCGGTCACATCGAGTTGCAGTAACCGCTTGCGATTCTGCATCTCGGTGCCACCGAGTTGTTCCACTCTGTCACACTGACATGGTCAGGATATATATACCGTCCGGTCAAATTTTGGAAATTTCTCCAAAACCCTTCACCCCGCATGTGTCCTGCTCTGCCGCCTCGGGTGTCCGGATCATCCTCTCGTCGCCAGCGACCTCCCGCCGCTGGTCTCCGTCGCCGTCAACGGATTTCTACGCCTCCATTGCCGCCGTAGCGAGCTCATCGCCGAACTAGGGTATGAGTCGACCCCTTGTGCATTCTTTTTACCTCCGATTCTAAGCACAAGGTCAATGCCATGTTTCTTGCCATGTTTGAGATCATCCCGTCCAGCAGAACATCCCATAGATTAGATTTCATTCAAAAATTTAGGGTTAGGTTTTCGCCGAACTCATCTTGGACCGACCGAGTTGTGGAAATTGGTCTCACCGATTTGGCCTCGTCCAGTGCATTTGCACTTTTCATCCTAACCGAATGTTGCAAATCAGTCTGACCGAGTTCAACTCTCGGTGAAATCCTAGCAATCTCAGAGTCACTGAACTATGTCTCGGTCTGACCGATTTCACTAGTTTAGACTCCCAAAGTTGCTTCGGTGTCACCGAGTTTAACAAATAGGTAGCTCCAAAATGCTTTCTTTCGAAAACTAAGTTTTTGACTCATTTGTTTTGCAAAAACTCTGCACTTTGTGATGCTCATCCACTCTACCTCATCTATATCTATTTACAGGGTCTGCTATCAGTTTGCTTGGCGTGTATATCTGATCAGAGTGATAGCCAAAACAAGTCAGAAGAGCAAGTGAACATGAGTGAGGGCACTAGTCCCTCTAGCAACTATGATGATGGTAGCAGGAGCACTCCAAGCAATTTTCCCAAGGCAGCTATAAGGACAAGAAAGAAGAGAAACTCAGACTCAGAGGATGAGGACTATGTTGTTGCTGAGGAAGAAGTGAGCTCCAAGAAAAGGGTTGTTAAGAAGGAGTTTGGCTCAGCTGCATCCACCAAGCCTGGTATGCACAAGAAGGCCCCTGCAAAGAGGGTGCCAACCTTAAAGGCCAGGGCCTCAACTGTTGAAACTTCCAAGTCAAGTGCTGAAGAGGCTCATGGAGAGGGTAAGAAAAGGAAAGAGAGGGTCAAGAAGACCATTGCCAGAGTCATTGGTAGATCCTCCATGATGAGAGATTCAGCTGAAGATGAAGAAGAGGAAGAGGATGCTGCACCAGCATCAAAGACTCAAAAGTTGACGGGGGATGCCATCAAGTCTGGGTCTGCCCCTTCAAAGCCCAAGACTACCCCCAAAGCTTCTTCTCAAGCTTCAAAGACTTCAAAGCCCAAGAGAAGCACAAGAAATATTCTAGCTGCTGAGAAGAACAAGGCCCCAGTGTCTGAGATTCATGAAGAAGATGTTGAAGCCCAAGTGCTTAGGAAGCTCAAACCTAATATTCCAGATTATGATGACAACCATCTAGTGGCAAAAGACATGAACATCAGGAAGGATGCAGGTCTCAGACTTTGGAGACAGTCTGATCCATATGCTGCAACAAGAAGGACTACTGTGGACTACAGGTTCCATACCAAAGAACAGCAGGATTTCTATGAGACCATCTTGCTTGAGAAGAAGCCCATTGTGTGTGATATGAAGTGGGCTGATTGGAGTATATCGATGAGAATGAAGACCATTTTCCAGGAGTGCATGAAAGTTTTAGATCTTGTGGCGTAGATGACTTTATGTATCAGAAGCTCACTAAGTGGAATGATGAGCTCATTATGAAATTCTACTCCACAACACACTTCTATCCTGATGGTAGAATTGTTTGGATGTATGAAGGTACAAGGTACCAATCAACTGTTAATGAGTGGGCTAAATTGATCAATGCCCATGAAGAGCATGAAGATGACTTGAATGTCTATGCCAAGAATAAGACACACCACAACTCTATGGCCAACATGTACAAGGATATTCCAGACAAAGCATTGGAAACTCATAAGCTTGGGTCTGTTCACTATTTGTTATCTGGATTGGCCACCATCAACACCATTCTGAGGCATACTTTGTTGCCAAAATCTGGAGATCACAAGATGATTAGAGGCCATTCAATCAACTTGTTGCAACTGTTTTGATGTGCCCCAAAAGTTTAAAGTCATGAGCCTGATTGTGGAAACAATCAAGCGAACATCTGCAGATCAGAAGAGAGCTCGTGGGTATGCTCCACATATTCAGGTGCTCATCAACTCCAAGATGGGCATAGGCACATAAGTTTTGGACAAGGAGCATCTACCCTTGAGACCAGATTTTGAGGACAACATTATTTTCATGAATGAAGAAGATCCTACAAGTGTGCAGGCATAAGAAAAGAGAGAGAAAGCAAAGGCTGACAAAGCTGCAAAGATGCCAAGTGTTGAGGAGGCATCTCAAGTGTTCCTTAAAACCAAACAATATCAACTTGCATATCTGATTCAAGCAACCTTGAGGATAGAGAAGGGCTTGGCCACCCTGACTCAAAACCAATAGAGCTTGGAAAGGATCATTGAAACCAAGTTCTATGATCTTGATCTTAAAGTGACAGAGATGCAGACAGTAGTTGAGCAGCTCCAGGAAGAAGCTGAGGAGAGGAAAGGGTAGGATACCACAGATGCCATTCAGAGTGTGCCAAGAGGTCAGATATCTGCTGCAGTTCCCATGGCTGACACCAGAGTAACTACATCAGCACCTGCAGCCATAGCATCAGTGCCACCTCCAGTTGCAACTCCACCAGCTCCAACCACTTCAAAAGATGCATTCGTCCCTGGAGTCCTCTCAACACCTCCTCCCGAATATCAAGATTAGAGTGACGCATAGCACTATGCATTTTCAAACTTTTTGGCAACTTGTTGCCAAAGGGGGAGAAATGTTTAGATCACAGGCTTCGATACAGAGTGTTTTTGCTTATTTTGTCTCTCTTGCTATTTGGTTGATACTTTTGTGTGATTGCTTAATACTTTATGTCTATGTGTGTGAGACACTTATATGATCATGTGTTTGATCATATCATACATTAATGCTTGTGCTTGAATGATGTTATCTTTTATACTCTTGTATGATCATTCACTTTGCTTGGTGATGAGTGCATGTGTTTACTTGCTATCATTTTCAGTGGTCCACCAAGATGTCTGTGACATGGAAGAGTAACCCATGATCCTAATCGACTATGCATTTACATTCAAAAGAATATTTTATATAATGCACAAATCTAGGGTGAGCTCTTGCTTATCACATACTTCTCAAAGCAACGATGTATTTCAATCTTATTATCATTTGTCAAAGCTTTGATCTATATGTTGTCATCAATTAACAAAAAGGGGGAGATTGGAAGTACAACTACCCCTGGGTGGTTTTGGTAATTCCTAACAACATATAGCTCATTGCACTACTGCTATTTCAAGATGATCATTTCGGAAAGTTCAATGATTGGCATGGCATGGATTAGGAATGTGGACCCCTCAAAATGCTACGGACACATATTGGCTCAAGCTCAAGACTCTACATTTTCATTTTAGTGCTCTAAGATCACATTGAGTCCATAGGAAAAGCCAATACTATTAAAAGGGGATGAGGTGTTGCTTAATGGCTTGCTTGCTCAAAATGCTTAGTGATATGCTCCAAAAGCACTCAACCACTTTCCCATATCCACATATGTCCCAAACCAAAAGTCAAACTTGGCCCCATCGAAATTATCTATCCGGCGCCACCGAGTTCATTTGACATAGCCACTGCCAGAAACTCTAGTCCCTTTGGTCTCACTGATAGGGATCTCTGTCTCACCGAGATGGGATTGCAAACTTTCTGTTTCCGGTCTAACTGAGATGAGCGATCGGTCCCACCGAGTTCGCAATGCAAACTCTTTGTTTCCCTTTCGTAAGTTTCGGCCTCACCGAAATGAGCGATTCGGTCTCACCAAGTTTTCCTGACCAACTCTCTGTTTTCCTATTACAGAAATCGGTCCTACCAAGTTCATGTGATCAGTCTCATGAAGATTACGTTATGCCCTAACCCTAATGAAATCAGACCCACCGAGTTGACATGTCGGTCCAACCGAAAATCCTAACGTTCACATTTTGAACTAAATCGGTCTGACCGAGTTTCATGATTCGGTCTCACCGAGTTTGGTAAATTGTGTATAATGGTTAGATTCTGTGTGGAGGCTGTATATACTCCTCCACCCATCCTCCATTTGTGGAGACAGCTATCAGAACATGCCTACACTTCCAGCATACATTTTCTGAGAGAGAACCACCTACTCATGTGTTGAGACCAAGATATTCCATTCCAACCACAAGAGTCTTGATCTCTAGCCTTCTGTTAGTGTCAAAACCGGCGGATCTCCGGTAGGGGGTCCCGAACTGTGCGTCTAAGGTCGATGGTAACAGGAGAAAGGGGACACGATGTTTACCCAGGTTCGGGCCCTCTCTATGGAGGTAATGCCCTACTTCCTGCTTGATTGATCTTGATGAATATGAGTATTACAAGAGTTGATCTACCACAAGATCGAGATGGATAAACCCTAAAAGCCTAGCTTGTATGACTATGATAATGGTTTCCCCTTCTGGACTAAGTCCTCCGGTTTATATAGACATCGGGAGGATCTAGGGTTACACAAGGTCGGTTACAAAGAAAGGAATCTATATATTTGATCGCCAAGCTCGCCTTCCACGCCAAGGAGAGTCCCATCCAGACATGGGTGCAGTCTTTGGTCATCATATCTTCACAGCCCATCAGTCCGACCCATGGCTAATAGGTCGGACGCCCGAGGACCCCTTAGTCCAGGACTCCCTCACCTTCCCCAAGTTGCTTTGCACTCAAATCATCTTTCCACCAAATCCAAATCTGTGAGAGAGAGTTGAGTATTGGGGAGACTATCATTTGAAGCACAAGATCAAGGAGTTCATCATCAACACACCACATATTACCTTTTGGAGAGTGGTGTCTCCTATATTAGCTAGGTGTCACTTGGGAGCCTCCGACAATATTGTGGAGTTGAACCCAGGAGTTTGTACGGGCAAGGAGATCGCCTACTTCATGAAGATCTACCCAAGTGAGGCAAGTCCTTCGTGGGAGATGGCCATGGTGGGATAGACAAGGTTGCTTCTTCGTGGACCCTTCATGGGTGGAGCCCTCCATGGACTCACGCAGCTGTTACCCTTCGTGGGTTGAAGCCTCCATCAACGTGGATGTATGATAGCACCACCTATCGGAACCACGCCAAAAATCTCCATGTTTACATTGCGTTTGCTCCCTCCAAACACCCCCCTTTACCTTCATGTGCAATGTTTTACGTTCCGCTGCTATACTCTTTAGACTTGCATGTGTAGGTTGATTACTTGACTTGTTCTAAGTTGCTAAAATCTGCAAAGACTTAAAATTGGGAAAAGGTTAGATTTTTTTTATTTGGTCAAGTAGTCTAATAAACCCCCCCCCTCTAGACATACATTCGATCCTACAAACTGTCTGATTGCGCTGGTGCTGAGTACCTTGGACAGAATGTTGATTTCCACCATGATTGCCAGAGCCACCCTATAGGCCTTGAGATCTTGATTGTCAAAACCCATCTTAATCTTGCTCATCAGTCGCCACTTGGATAACCTGGCCCAACTAGGCAGGTCATAGTGTGGGGTTATATCCCCAACACAAACCATTGATGATGATCTAGCAAACCGCGCTTGAACGGTCCCTCGAATGGTACACCTAAAGCATGACCTCTCTACTTGGTTGCAAACATACAATCTTCATGATCCTGCAGCGCTTCGCCGTCCAGAGCTAATTGTCACTGGAGAATAAGAGGGAGGAGATTAGAACCACACCATGCTTCTAATTATGAGGATTAGATGATCTTGGTAATTGAACAACTAGGATCAACTAGAACTAGAAAATAGAGGAACTAGAGGGGGTCCAAAAATTGTGTATTCAAAAGGGCCTAATATCTCAAGTATATACAGATTGGAGGGGAGGAGGGGGTGCCACAAGGGGGGAAGGACCCCCCTCCTCTTGCGCTGGCCAAGGGGGGAGGATGAGACATTCCCGCACCCCAATTCGGCCTACCTAGGAGGAAAAAGGGGGCGCGTCCCCTATTGGCCTTGGTGGTCCAATTCTCCCCCCACCACTTGACCTTTTAAGGCCCGTTGATATTCAATCAATTATTAAAGACCTGTAAAAATTAATAAAGTGTATTATATATAACTTAACATCACAAGAAACATTTTCCGCCTATATATTAATTATCAGTAATACCCGCTATTGCCGATAAACTCCGGAACCCTTCCAATGACCCCAAAACGCTTCCAGTTCCTCCCAGAACTATTCCGAATATTAATGAAACAATTCCACAAATAAATACTGGATACTCTCATCCTACAAACACTCAGAAGATCATGATACCTTAATCTTGTGACCCTATAGGTTTGATAAATCATAGACATGAATGAAACCCCTTCGTCAAATGACCGATAGCGAAACCATGCACGTCCATATCGATCCCTATGATTACACGAATGACATTCGAGTGAACCTTTGGTTACCATGTGATGTTCCCTTTGCTTCACGATACTTTACAAAACCAGGTTGCATCTGTATGCTCCCAAGTCATGCACATGCAAACTATATCGTTGATCGTGTTGCTGGCTTTGCTCTTCTTTCTCGTTGAAGTGTTTAGGCATCCCCGTGACGTAGTCACCTGTGTTTGTCTAGATAATGATGGATGCCATTGCACCGATAGGGCTCTAAGAAAATCTCTCCATCGTAAGAGGAGCAAATCCCACTCTTGAGCTATCTAGTCCCTTTGTCAAACTTTCTGATGAACGTATAAATTGTAGTTATGATCACTGTGTCACTGATGACGTTTGAGCAACCACAAATTCCACCGCACAGTAGGCAGTGACTATGATACTCTCATGGTATGGGGAACTAAAACACATGCTAACACTTCATGTTATTACAATTAATTTCAGGTGATATTTTCTTAGAATGTAACAAAACAAGATTTGGTCAATTAAATATGATTGTTCTTCCAACATCATACTCTCAATGTTGTTTCAGGACTGTCGTTACACTTTACGATACTCGAAATCCGAAAAACATGATCACCAACAACATTTGAGCCAGTCTTAGAGGCAAGACCGGGAGCCTAGACATTACCATTTATAATTCCACACATGCATATGAGTTTTCCGCTATATCACATATTCCAGTATCACAACAGTTATAGCATGAAATATAAACTCTTAATTATGATAATGGAGATATAATAATACAATATTATTGCCTCTAGCTTATACTTCCAACAGACCCGATGTATTTCTTCATAGGTTGTAGATTCTTAACATCTTTAGCTTTAGTACCTTTTTATTTCATAGATATCTTAGCCTTTTGCATATCTTCAGGACTGAGGAATAGAGTACCTCTTTTCTTCAGAGTTAGTTTAGGTGGTGGTTCAGGAAGCATCTAATCATTAGCATTTTTCAATAAGTTATGCAATGCTTCTTCAGCCTGCTCAACTATTCTTTCTTTGAAAAGGGCAACCAGCACAACTATCAAGGTAGTCCCTAGATGCATTGGTTAGTCCTTTATAAAAGATATCAAGGATTTCATTCTTTCTAAGAGGGTGATTCGGCAAATCATTAAGTTATTGGAGAAGCCTCCCCCAAGCTTGATGGAGATTATCTTCCTCAAGTTGCTCAAAATAATATATTTCCCGTGAGGCAGCTTGTTTCAAATGAGTAGGAAAATATTTTTCATAGAAATAGTAAACCTATCCTGGTGACTATGCACACAACTAGGAGCAATATTATTAAACCAAATTTTAGCATCACCCTTTAATGAGGGGCAGCTTGTTTCATATGAGCAGGTAAATATTTTTCAAACAAATAGTAAATCCATCCTGGTAACTACATACACAACCAGGAGCAAGATTATTAAACCAAATTTTAGCATCACCCTTTGATGAGAAAGGAAACAACTTAAGAATATGATAGTAATGAATCTTTTCCTCTTGAGCAAATAGGGTGGCAATATCATTCAATTTAGTGAGGTAAGCAACAACTTTTTTAGATTTATAAACATGAAAAGGATCAAATTCTACCTAAGTAATAAGTTCAAGATCAACAGATAATTCATAGTCCTCGTGTTCAACAAAAATAGGAGAACTTGAAAACTCAAGATCATGTTTTATCATTTTGTTCATAGATTTTTTCTTTGACTATAGCAATTAAACCTTTTGTGCCTTTATTAGTAGCATAAGCCATAAACTATCTAGTAAACTCCTCATCAAAAGTATAACCTTCAGGAACATCTTCTAATAATTTACCTCTAACAGGAGTACTAGGTCTAGCAGGCGATACATAATTTTCAGTAAATGCAATATCTTTAGCTTTAGCAATATGAGATTCAATCAATTCATCAAGTGGAACAGTTTTATCAAGGAGAGTAGAAGCATTATCATGAGTATCAGTAAATATGAAATCACAAATGTAACAAAGATAATGGAACACTAGACATCATGATAACTTGGTGATAGAATATGAAAATAAGCCTACCAATTAGATAGATGCACTTCAGTACAACTTGGCTGAATATAAAATAGATCAGAGCTTCAAATACATGAAAGTTTTAACCTTGTTCTCCATGATCTAGATTTACTTGGAACATGGGGTAGATCTTTGCGGTGATATCCTAACCATCATAGACTTCTTCTTCGGTAAGTCGAGGAGATGGATGCTCTGAATGGACACCTAACCGTATGGAAGATACACATTCTTCTAGACTAATAAGTCTACAACAAACTTTGAACAGTTTATTTATTGATGCTCAGTCACTTTGCTATAAGGCTCTAGGTTTTTAATCATTCAGAATTCACTCAAAAAATCTTTGGGGGATGGATCGCTCAAACAACAATTGTGTGAAATCATAGAGGAGAGGCCTACTTATTAAGGTTGAACTAGGGGGCAATTTATATCCGGGGTTGCAACCCGAGGGCTTGATACGACCGTTGGACAGTGATACATCTCAAATGTATCTACATTTTATTGTTTCATATTAATTTTATATCACCTTGGCATAGTTGTGGCAATAATTCTTTATTATCATTCGGACCACCATATTAATCCAATGCCGGGTGTGAGTTGTTGTCTTCAGCTTGTTTTGGACTTTCAGCAAAATTATTTTTATGGACCTCAAAAAAATTCAAATTTTTTATAGAATAGTTCTACATCGTGAAGGTCTCGAAGGACCATGGCCGCACCAAGAGGGTGCCCAATGAGCCCCACGAGGCCAGGTTGTGGCCACGTGGGGCCCACTAGGCACCCTCTAGGTGTGGCCAGGGTCCTTTGGGACCTTCTCGATGAGGCTGCAAGGCCCCTTGCGGCCGCTCTCCACCGACTCTCGATGCCCATGCCTTTATATTTGCCCAAAAATCCTAATTTTCTAGGGAGGAGAACTTTTCCACTTTCGCACCTCTCTATTCCAAAGCAATCCAATCTGGAGGCCTTTTCCGGTACTCGAACGAATGCGGAAATCATCTTAGCGGCCGTCTACATCAACCTTGCTACCATCATGATCGCTTGTGAGTAGTTTCCTTTAGACTATGGATCCATAGTAGTAGCTAGATGGCCTTCTATCCATTGTTTATCTTTACAAAGATCACATGAGCTCCCTAAATTGTTTTTGACAGAAAGACTGTAAGGGAACTCCCTACAGTATAATTGGTGCAACAAACCCAAATTGCAAGTACCGTGCCTTGAACCTGGGTGGGTTGGAAGGCATCATCCCCTTCCCACTACTAGGACATGACTTAGTTTACATGAGCTCCCTATATTACTATGATCATCCAGATGTAATTTCTTGGTGTGTTTGTGGTGGTGTGAATTGCCATATCTATCCATGGTTTACATTTGAATTCTTATGAGTTCTTTGTTGTACAATTCTTATACACATATGCTATCTTATCCATTTACCTTTCTCTTTGGCTAAGTTTGATGGATGATCTCCAAGAGGAAGTTATGTATGTTGGTTGGGTTTAATCTTGCAAGTAATGCACCACAGTGACAGAAAGTGGAAAAGGCTTGTATGTATTGTTACCACTAAGGATACAAAGATGGTTCTGTAGTTGTTCTTTAAATGGGCGGTAAAGACTATATCATCATCATAATGTCATCATACTTAATGCAATACTCTATTATTTACTTAATACTCTGAGATGCGTGATAGATAGCGGTCTTGGGTGGAGTATTTGTTGTGGATGCGGTTCGATTAACAGTCCATGGTTGTCCGAACGTGATGCCTTTATGTAATTATGCCATGTATAATCATACTCCTAAAAGCTGCAATTTAATCAATACACGACTGTGATTTCTTTATCACAACTTTTTTTAGAGAGGTCACTAGTAAACATATGGATCCTAGTAATTCCATTTGGGAGTGAATCCATGAAGTCAATCCAAAACTGGTCTCTGCCGCCGGAAGGGTTAATGCTTGTCAATGTGGATGCATCGATCTTTTCCTTTCTACATAAGTAGGATTTGTCATGGTGATATGTAATCACTAGGGGATTGTATCCGCAGGAAGCAGAGGCTACTTTGTATGATCCAAATCCCAAAGTTGTAAAAGCCATGGCACTATCTTAAGCTTTAATTTTTACTAGAGAAACAGCGTATGCACAAAATCATGGTGGCTTTTGGTTGTTTATCACTGATCAACAAGGTCAAAGAATTAAACTTCGACATGTCCCCTATTAGAGCCATAGTGCATGCATCACTTTAGCAATTAGAATATAAACATGAGTATAGGTCATGTTGTGTGTGTAAAGCACATTATACATACAAAAGTTACACAATGAACATTACAAATAGCTCGCTATGAACTAGCATACATTTCAATTCAACTTAAGGTGGTTTAAAAAATTCAAATTCAACATGAAGTCCATTCAATTATTTGAATTCGAGATCATGGCATTTGTAAATCATACCTAAATTATGGGGGCACCAATCTTTGCTCTGCTTTTGTACATAATAGCATATATATTCGTGTACAAAATAGATTCAAATTTACATCCTCCATTCCAAAATAAGCATAGTTATAGGATTTTCAAGTGTCAAAATTTCAAAAAGATATGCATAATTTAATGAGGTTTTCAAACAAACAAGGTCAAATTTAGCGTTGTCTATTTAGGTCAATCCTCATAGTTCAAGAGTACTCTAAACGTGAATGCTTCTGTTTCAAAATTTCAAACAAAGCGCCAAAAGAGCCTCTACTCGCCCGAAACCACGTGAGACCAGTGTTTGGTATAAGGAAATTACTTTCCTAACTCCGACCGGTGAAGCCTACCGGCCTGACGTCTATACGTCTAAACTGAGGTAGGTTTGTAACTTCATCTAGATGCCACGCAACCGCCTCCGAAAAATATTCATACACCTTGGCCGCCTAAACACACATTCGCTCAGCCGAAATCACTCCCGCCCACTATTTGGGACACCTGGGATTACCGTCCTACCCCGACCCATAGTATGTCCGAAATTTAAGAGGGGAGGCAAAGTTTGTACTTTCCCCAAATTTCGAACAAGTGCGTCCCATCTATTCAAAAAACCAAGCGCATCCCAGACCAAAACATGGTTCCCCCTTAGCTCCCCCACCCCCGCCCCCGTCAGATTCCCCATTCGTACTCTGTGGGCACCAAACTACCTCTCCCCAGCTGTGAAACCCCGGCGTCCTCCATTCGCCACCCCATACCACCCATCAACCGTCGCCCTCCTCCATCATGCCGAAGCCGATACCATGAAGTCGTCGTCCACCGCAACCGCAACTCCCTCCACGGCTAGTAGTTGAAGCCGAGGCCGAGCTGTCTCTAGGATGCCGACGTGCGCCATACCAGAGCCAGTTCAACCATGCCATCTTGTGCCTTGTCCAATGTCGCCACCGTCCACTGCACCGGAGCTATTCCCGCTACGTCGTACTTCACCGCCTTGGATCTGCTTCCCCTCCACCAACAGATGGCCACCGCAACACAGTCAACAATTTGGCCATGGGTTCATCCAAGGCTCCACCGTCCTCCAAAACATCAGTTCCCCCGGTAAAAAGATGAACATCGCTGCGATATCAGGAGGACACAACACTAGCAACCGGAACTGGTACTCCTCTTCCCTTATTCGTGCAAATCTTATGTGTCCGCTTGCATGGTATTCATCCCATAGAAGACACTAGTTGACGCTTCTTCCTACACCTTCTCCCTGATAACGTCTAGTAACTCACGATGCACAAGGTTTCTCCTCGTATACTATTTCACCTTAGCTAGAGGTCCCTCGCCCCCTGGATTTCAATTCCTGGTCAGTTGATTCCCAATTGAAGGAAGCATTCCCCGGTGTAAGAGGGACTAGTCCGCCTATTACACCGGGGAAGCAGTGCCTCTGTGTTTATCTTAGGGGTGTGTGGGGCCTAGGAGCTGTCGGTGCCCGATCTAGAGGTCGGCCTGTCTTAAAGGAATGGCCGCGGGGTGCTGCCAAGCACGGCGGTCGTGTGAGGTCGAGGGGAGGGCGTGGCGGCAGAGGCAGGGGTCTGGGCCGGTTGTCGCTGGCGGTTCGAGAAAGATCATCAATAGTGACTGGCGTGAGGTAGACGTAGGCCATCTTCCCATTCCTTGTAGATAGGACAGTTCATAAAAAATCGACTGGCCTACTTATTTGCAGTCACTGTTATTTTGATAGGACCACATGTGGTGGTGTGCTGGAGGAGTACCTGCATTTCTCAGCCATCCTTGTACTCATATATTACAAAATCATATGGAGTAGAACCTAATTTTGTTTGCCATGCAATGTTGTAGAGTTATCTTATGTCTCAAGTCATTTTTTGAGCCACCTACTATCTGCTACTTTTACAGTGCACTAGGTCTGCACACACTTCACCCATACTCTAACTATTCATTTTTATGCATGGGTATTTTAGCCTCTGCAAACCGGTTGATAGAAGCACGAAATAAAAGAGAGAAGCATCTCCAGCTTTCTTCGGGCTTAGGCAAGACATGTTTCAGTGCTATAAAGGGTGCAGTGTCAGCAGAGGAAGACGGTAAACATAGCTCTGGAGTAGATGATCCCGCTCGCCATGAACCACCATCCTACGTGCTTGCTTGAATTTCGTGGTGCCATATCTGGTTGCATGTTGCATATGGTGTCTAGCTTGTTTTCGAAAGGCCAAAGACAGTCACTATTAAGATAAGGAAATATATATTTTTTTACTTGAACCACCATCCCAGGAGCACCAGAAGCCAAATAGCTAGTCAGGACACTGTTCGAGCCAGTGACAAGCCCATCACAGACATGCATCACCCACAAGACAACTAAAAAGCCATGGTGGTGGCGAAGCAGCCCGCCTCCCACCAGGCTCTCAGGTCCTCGATGATCATGCTCACACTCCCGCCGGATGGCTGGCTTGTATTGCTTCCAATTTGGTTAAATTGCATTTGCTTAGCTTACACATTATACCTTTGAATATGACATGCCTTCCTATTTTTGGTACATACTACTATATCTGTCTATTTACCATGTTCTTACATCAAACTAATGTTCTTGTGTATCCCTCAACAATCACTTATGATGAGACAGTCGGGCTCGTGGGCTGCTGTAAGAAAATATCCTCTTTTAAAGAACGCACTATCAAGCTCCCGACATGATTCTCAAGAAACATCAATGGTAGATGAAGATATTCAACGTAGCTTTGTAGTTGATGACCGCATTTCCCCTACACCACCATCGTAGGTGCTTGCTTTAACTTGGCAGCGTGATATGTGGTTCAATGTTGCATATAATGTCTAGATTGTAATTCTTCCAATCTAGTTAAATTGCATGTGCTATTCTTCTTAGTTTATACATTATACTTGTTAATGTGACATGCCTTCCTGTTTTTGGTACATAGTACATCCGTCTATTAAGCATGTCCTTACATAAAACTACTGTTTTTTTGTATCTTGCATCAATAATGACGAGACACCTTTAGTATATGCAGAGTGACATTTGTTGCATCTTTCAAATGATTTATAGCATGCACTGCTTCTAATTGGTTGAAACGTCATTTATGATGGGATGCTGTTAACTTGGAAGTCATATTGGTTACATCTTTCATGTGGTGTCTAGCTTGCATTGCTTCTAGTTTGTTGAAATGGCTTTTGCTTAGTTTATATGCCATGCTGTCCTGTTTTTTGTACATATTCGATCCTCGTATCATGTGTTTACCTTACATCAAAGTAATGATTGTCAGTATCATGCATGAATGAGTTCTGAAGAGTGAATTATTGATTTTTCTTGTCGGTTTTACTTGACAATGCAAAATTAATAAAGCGAAATGAAATTAGCAAGGCAGTGGATAAAGGTGCTCCTTCCAAATAATAGAAACAGAGGGCCTCTACATATTCTACCCCACCACCCCCAAGAAGATTTGCAAGACAACACGTGCATAGACACTCAACGTAGCTGTGTTAATGATGAGCACATCTCCCCTAGTCTACCATCGCAGGTGCTCCCTCTAACTTGGCACTGTTATATTGGTTGCATTTTATGTATGATGTCTAGCTTGTATTGCTTCTAATTTTGTTGAATTCCATCAGCTTACATTACACATTATAAGTGTGAATAAGACACGAGTTCCTGTTTCTAAAACATACAATATCTGTCTATCACACCATGTTCTTACATCAAAGAACTACTGTTGTGTAACCTGCAACAATCACTTATCATATGTAACACCAACGATGCGGCTATATCTCCCACGTGTCGGAGCACGACTTAGAGGCATAACCGCATAGTAGGCATGTCGCAAGAGGGGTAATCTTTACACATCCCATGTACTGAATAAGAATGGGATAAAGAGTGGGCTTAAAATCGCCACTTCACACAATACATAAATATAGCATTACATCATCCAGAATACAATCAAGGTCCTACTACGGAACCAAATAAAGAAAGACAACCCCTAATGCTAGATCCCCGATCGCCCCGACTGGGCTCCTCTAATAATCAACAGAAACAAAACAAAACAATGAACAAGATCTTCATCGAGCTCCCACTTGTGTCATCTGCACTGGTATCAACGGCACCTGCAACTGGTTTTTGTAGTAATCTGTGAGTCAACGGGACTCAGCAATCTCATATCCGCGAGATTAAGACTATTTAAGCTTATGGGAAGGAAAAGGTAATGAGGTGGAGCTACAGCAAGCACTAGCTCATATGGTGGCTAACTTACGCAAATGAGAGCGAGAAGAGAAGCAAAGCATGGTCGTGAACTAGAAGTGATCAAGAAGTGATCCTGAAACTACTTACGTTCAAACATAACTCCAAAACCGTGTTCACTTCCCGGACTCCGCCGAAAAGAGACCATCACGGTACACACGCGGTTGATGCATTTTAATTAAGTTAGGTTTCAAGTTCTCTACAACCAGACATTAACAAATTCCCATCTGCCCATAACCGCGGGCCCGACTTTCGAAAGATCAAAACACTGCAGGGGTGTCCCAACTTAGCCCATCACAAGCTCTCACGGTCAACGAAGGATATTCCTTCTCCCAGGAAGACCCAATCAGACTCGGAATCCCGGTTACAAGACATCTCGACAATGGTAAAACAAGACCAGCAAAGCCACCCGAATTTGCCGACAAATCCCGATAGGAGCTGCACATATCTCGTTCTCAGGGCGCACCGGATTGTCCAAGATTCCGGTAGGCCAACCCAGAGTTGCCCCTGGTGGTCACCGGCTGCTGACAGGTTGGACCAACACTCAAAGGAGCACTGGCCCGGGGGTTTAAATTAAAGATGACCCTTGAGTCTGCAAAACTCAAGGGAAAAAGGCTTAGGTGGCAAATGGTAAAACCAAGGTTGGGCCTTGCTGGAAGAGGTTTATTCAAAGAGAACTGTCGAGGGGGCCCCATTCCCCCAACCGTGTAAGGAACGCAAAATCAAGGAACATAACACCGGTATGAAAAAACTAGGGCAGCAAGTGGAACAAAACACCAGGCGTAAGGCCGAGCCTTCCACCCTTTACCAAGTATATAGATGCATTAAACTAAACAAGATATAATAATAATGATATCCCAAACGATATCCATGTTCCAACATGGAACAAACTTCATCTTCACCTGCAACTATCAATGCTATAAGAGGGGCTGAGCAAAGCGGTAACATAGCCAAACAATGGTTTTCTAGAAAGGTGGTTTAGAGGCTTGACATGGCAATATGGGAGGCATGATATAGCAAGTGATAGGTACCGCGGAATAGCAATAGAGCGAGCAACTAGCAAGCAAAGATAGAAGTGATTTCGAGGGTATGGTCATCTTGCCTGAGATCCCACAAGGAATAAGAACGAGTCCATGAAGAAGACAAACGGACGTAGTCGAACGGATCCTCACAAACGCAACGTTATCGGAACTAACCCAAAGAAGCCACACCGGAAAGAAGCAAACAACATAGTAAACAACCATCACATCAACATGGCATGACTCACAACCAAGTATGATGCATGTCCAGTTTAATGAAGCATGGCATGGCAAAATGCACAAACAACACTACAAGTTAAGTGGAGCTCAATATGCAATGAGTTGCATATTGACGGAACACCACATTCAAGTTACTTAGTTCGATCTCGTTTCTGTACCCAACAATATTAAATGTTGATCAACATGGCAAGAGGTGAACCAAATGATAACTACCTATCTAGGCAAGTTTAAATGAGGCCGGAACAACAAACAACATGTCCGGAAAAAATCCTCATGTGCAATTTATGGATTTGGTACTGTTCTGCCCTAAACCATATTTTAGAGTTGTTAAACATGCAAAGTAATTACATCATGTTAAACTAGGCATATTTCTACCCAATCTACATATAAAGTTTGTTTAAAACCGAGCTATGGTTATTTAGTTATGAAATAAAGCATTTTAACATGGCATTTATGCAAATTAAAGCAAACAACATATTAACCATTTTAAACATGCATGAAAAGAAGCATATTATTAATCTACACATAATTCTAAGCATTTTTCATATATAAAACATTTTAATCCGATCCACCATTTGTGAGTTATTAAATGAATGAAGTATGCGGGCTTTTCTATAAAACTGTCAAACACCTGGATAAAAGATAAATTCGCAGAAGGAAAAAACATAGGTGGGCCGAAACACAGCAGGCTGGCCCAACAGGAGGGAAAGAAAAAAAGGAGGGGCACGGGGTGCTGCTCACCATGGGACCCGGCCCAGCAGGAGAGGAGGAGGCTGGGCAGGCCACGAAGGGGCATGCTGGGCCTCGTTAGAGGAGGCTGCGGTCAACATGACTGTAGTGCGGCACTCAGCTCCTCTCAATGCAGGGGAAAGAAGAGGACTCAGCGCAGGGGAAGAAGAGGATGCAGCGGCGGACTCGAGCGGCAGCGGGCTCCAGGGAAGGTCGGCGAGGACCAGTCACCGGTGGAGACGCGAGGGACTTGGGCATGACGCGAGGCACAGAACGGTCAGCGCGAGGAGATCGGGAGGAGCGGTTGGTGCGAGAACCGACGATGGGCGCCGGTGCAGGAGACAGCGGAGCTTGGCGCGATGGCAGCGACCGGATCGAGGCGGAGGGAGTCAGACCCGGAGCGAAGTAGGAGACACAAACCCACTGGAGAGACGATGTCCATGGAGGGCTTCCTGCATTGAGAAACAGAGAGCAAAGCGTGAGGGAGGGAGAGAGGAACGACAGAGAAGAAGGAGAAAGAGAGAAAAGAGGGAGGCAGAGGATCTGAGGCATGGTCTAGTCTGGCTCCGGCAGCTGGCCACGGTTGCGTTTGGCGATGGGAGGCTTGGGCTTGGTGCCGCAATTGAGGAAAGGAGAGGGCCCTGGGGTACGCTGCTACTGCTGGGCAGTTTGGAGGAGCACGAGTGGCGCGACGATGAAGATGGAGGGCGATGGCGATGTTGCTGTCACCGGTGACGGCGAGCTTCGGCCTGATGAGGCGAACAGGGTCGCGGCAACGAGAGGCTGCAGGAGACTGCGAGGACGGTGGGTGTCGGGCAGAGGAGGAAGAGGCAAGGCCTTGGCACGGGCGCAAGGAAGCTTCAGATCGGGATCTCCTCTCCAGATCGAATTTGGAGGAGGAGGCACCGGCGAGGTGGATCGAGTGCTCGGGGTCGGGGAGAAGGAGCTCGGGCTCCCGTTTATGGGTGGAGGAAAAATGAGGAGAAGGGGATCCCGAGGTAGATATGGTAGGTGGCGGCGGCTCGATAGGGCAAAGTCCCTAGATTTTAGGGTTTGTTCAAAATGACTAATGGTGGACTATATATACATCACAGATTAGGTTATGGGCTACCTCGGTCCCTCTGATCGGAATCAGACGGTCGAGAAATAAAAAGCTTAGGGAGTCAAAATAATAAAATGGAGATGTTTTATAGACGTTTGGGGATGATCCAGACCCAACGGTGATGACTGCCCGGGTTGGGTCCGGGGAAGTTTCGCACGCGCACGTGAGGGGTCGGTGCACTGTGAAAGAGGGTTTTCGGACCGTGCGATCGCATCAGACGGCTCCGGACGCGAAGAGGGGTAGGTAGATGGACTAGGTGGCTGTGGCGAGGCTGAGAGGAGAGAAGAGAGAGGGTCCGGCAGCAGTTTTCGGAGACCGAAAACGTCCGACGTTAGACCGGCAGCGGTGCCGCTATAGTTATCCGTTGGGGCATCAAACGGACTCCGAACGCGATGAAATTTGACAGGCGGTCTACCTACACTAAAATAAGACCGCACGCCAACTTTCAACCCATTCCAAGAACATTTTCCGGCCACTTATAAAATAATATTTCAGACATGCCATGGGCGCGTGCAAGTGTGTTTGTGCTCAGAATGGACAACGGAGAGAACGAGTACACCGGGACGGATGCAAGTTTTGAAAACATGATGATGCAATGCACATGATGACATGACAATATGCAACACGCCAGCGAATGGCATGGCAAAGACAGTGAATAACTGGAAGACACCTGGCGCAACGGTCTCAGGGCGTCACAACACTCCACCACTACGAGAGGATCTCGTCCCGAGATCTAGGATGTCACCGGAGGGAAAAAGGAAGAGGAAGAGAAGAGGTAAAACTAAGTTGCTTCATTGACAAACGATTGAAACCAAAGAACCTTGATAGGTTTAACAAATTGAAAGAAATAATACAACGAAGATGAACAAAGTTGAAAACACTTCGTTAGAAAAGAGGAACAAGGAACATCACAAGAACCTTATGGGATGAAAGACATAAGAAAAGGTTACAATGGACAATAAGTAGATGCAAGCACCTCGGTTGACACGAGATGTACAAGGAATGATAAAGATCAATTACGGCAACACTCCAGTTGGAAATGGAAGGTAAAGAATATGAGCTTTACAATATGAAAGCACTTGGATGAGACTCCGGTTAGAAAAGGAATGATAGCCACCACACTCCGGTCAAAACAAGATAGCGAAGGAATAAGAATGATATAATTTGGGCAGCCCTCCGACTGAAAGGAGAAGGAAAACTTGATAAGATGAAAATAACTTGAAGAGATGACACAACACTCCGATTAAATGGATAAGCAAAGGAAAGAGGAAGATCTTGGGAAAAACAAGATGATTGGTCGAAGAGAGCAACATCACAATGCCTCCGGATGAAGGAATAAAAGGTAGATCATCGGAACAAAAGAACAGACAAGAGAATGACAACTCTACCACAAATGAACTTGGAAAGCATCCTTGCAAGGAAGGATTGCACGGGGTTGTTGGGAAATCAACAACGAAAAGAATAAGCTTGTAGTGGGCTTATGGAAAACATCTCGAGATCTTGAGGTGAAATTCTGCCACTAACAAAAATAATAGGTTGGATCGATATGAACAAGGACACGAGAAACTTATTTCACAGGGAGGATAAATGAATAACTTGAGTCATTTATAAGCACCATAAGCAGCGACAATCCTTAGGGAAAGCTTTAGGTGAAATATAACCCAAGATAACTCCAATGAAGAGATTGATGGATTGAGAAGAGCTCCTGCTCGAAGAAATTGATGTGTTTAACTATCTCATTCCTGACAACTTTTGAATCATGAAACATGAAGGAAATTGTCAAAAATGACATAACACCATCTCAAAAGATAAAGTAGAAGGAATTGCACTTCAGAACGCAAGATGAAGAATGCTTAAACTCCTCAAGACAAAACATGTATTGAACACCATGTTTATATTAGAGTATAGCTTGGCGGATCTTAGCTCCAAGAGAAATCTTGAAGAACAATTGAAGAATGACAGGAATCCTTGATGAGCCATCATGTAGAACCTCCATGAAGAACTCCGGTAACAAAGAATGATAGAAAGAAAGAGAAGTTAAAAACACAAGGTGAAACCTTGCAATGATTTAGATGAATCTTCGTGGTGATATAATTGAGATATCTTGGAACTCCGGGAAAGTATGAAGCACTTGAACCGAGAATTTACTCATCATGAACAAACTCCGGAAGAATGAATCCATCACTTGGATGAAGCAAGAATAAGAATTATGTTATGCGTATCCTTCACCAATTAAATTGATGACAAACAATGGATTTGGCATACTACTTATTATTGTAAAAACGATGTAGATGGATATAGCGCAACTTGAGAAGGACTTCAACGAACCACTGGTAGGATTTAAAATGGAAGAAGAAAGGATAAAGAAACACCGGGAAGAATTAGAAAACGAAAGAAGATACTTGGGAAAATTTAGATACAAGTGATCGAAGAGATCCCGAGCTGATTAGAGAAATTTGAATGATGCACCGGTAAGATTTGGGGAACAAAAGCTGAAAGCTGGGAATGAACAAACCCGAAATGATGGGCTCTGGAGAATCAAACTGCAAAGACTCCTGAATTGCTCCGGAAGGATGAAAAGCGTTATCATAATCGAAAACAATTATGAGAGGATGGCATCAATCTAGAATCACGAATCTTTGAGATAACGGACCAAGATTTGAGAGAAACTCTTCTTTAGTCTTCAAATGTTGAGAATGATGATGATATACACCACCATGAATTGTTGAGGCACTCTGGAATGAAAATTAGAAAGGTTGAACCAACGATGAAAACAATTTGAAAGATCTTGGAGAAAGACATTTGACTGATGAAAAATCATTCTTACGTCAAACTTTGAAATGAATTTGTGAATAACTCCGGGAAAATTAGAAGAGTCAGGTAAGATCCTGGGAAAAGAACTGTGGGTTAGGGCCCACTCAATAGAAACACCTTTGAACGATTGCTTGAAAAGAGAGATTGCACCGGTTGAATTAAATGGCTTGAATAAGATAACAACCTCGAGATAGATTTGAACGGATCTTGAATGAAAAGATGAGCTTTCTGAGATATCTTCAGCACTCTCGAACAAATGAATAGCGAGAAGTGAATGATTATGAGGTGCACTGCCATGAGAAGGTATTTGAAAGGAGGAAAAAGGATATGACCAAAAAAGCTTGAATTGGATCCACCGGAGAAGAAAACAAACGAAGAATGATAAACTTGTAGAGCATCTTCATGAGAACCACCGGGTAAGAACATTGATTGAAAAGAATGAAGAGACTTCACATGAATAAAATGGATACTTGATTAATACATCTGATTCCTTGAAGAAAATGGGGTGGGTGGGCGGGAAAACAAAGGCCACTTGGGGACAGATGAAACGAACAACATTGGAAAAAAACCGAGAGGTGATCTTGCGGATGTTGAAATGATCGGATCCACTTGAAGAGAAACACGCCGGCTGAAAAGATTGACATGACAATCTCGATTATCATGAAGGACTAGTATTCACATAGAAATGTGAGAACACCGCTTAGGAAAAGGTATGGATTCAACACTTGACATCGAAGCAACTCGAATACCACAACTCAAAAGAAAACAAAGGACTGGCTTGCAAAATAAGCCGGAACAAACATATGATAGAGATTTCGTCCGAAGTTTTCGTGGTGGGGCTCACACGGGCTCGATCGTACAACACCATCATGTACAAGGCAGTGCACATGACATACGAAGCGTCCCCGAGTCAGCATAGCCAAGGACTCTTTAAGACACAACGAGACCACTGTAAAACCAATCGTGGATAGGCGGACCACTAGACGTCGAACCCCAATAACATATCATACATCTGTCAGAAAGATATCCTACGATATACTTGAATTCCCACTTATAAACTCCCGAAACTTTCTGGTTATGCAATCAGGTGTTATGGATACAGGGGAAGCATAATATCTCACCCAAAACTAACAATACCTACATCCAGTTGTATCCATCCTTCAACACATAACCAAGAAAACTCCGGAAATTGTTTACCTCAACCTTCGAAAACCATCCGTTATACGAGTTATGGCAATACTCCCGAACTCCCGCCCTAGTAATGGGTGGCGTCGAGGTTATCTCACCAACAACTGCATAAAAGAGATTTTCGATGTCGGCGAAACTCAGGTATTCCAGAACAGCAGCGATAAAACTGTGAAGATAACACCTCGGAGCTCAACTCCCCGGGACACTGCCAAAACACCTAAATGTCAGGAGGCACCAAGAACAATGTTCTTGTCACGAAACCATCAGAACAATTCCAAGATACCCGCGTGATCCTAAAAAAATTCGTGAAATTTGAGGAGAGAAGAGTCAAAACTCTACGTCAGGAGGCCTCACCAGAGCGACGAAGGGACCGAGGAGTAAAAAGAATCCTACTCTCCAATATATATAATCCTATACGACTCAAAACATTTTTCTAGACTCAACAAGTCAGCGATTCGATCAAGCAGGGGGCTCCTGAGTCGGGAAAGGCTCTGATTACCAACTTGTAACACCCACGATGCGACTATATCTCCCACATGTCGGAGCACGACTTAGAGGCATAACCGCATAGTAGGCATGTCGCAATAGGGGTAATCTTTACACATCCCATGTACTGAATAAGAAAGGGATAAAGAGTGGGCTTACAATCGCCACTTCACACAATACATAAATATAGCGTTACATCATCCTGAATACAATCAAGGTCCGACTACAGAAAAAAAAAATAAAGACAACCCCTAATGCTAGATCCCCGATCGCCCCGACTGGGCTCCTCTACTAATCAACAGAAACGAAACAAAACAACGAACAAGATCTTCATCGAGCTCCCACTTGAGCTCAGCTGCGTCATCTGCACTGGTAACAATGGCACCTGTAACTGGTTTCTGAAGTAATCTGTGAGTCACGAGGACTCAGCAATCTCATACCCGCGAGATCAAGACTATTTAAGCTTATGGGTAGGAAAAGGTAGTGAGGTGGAGCTGCAGCAAGCACTAGCACATATGGTGGCTAACTTACGCAAATGAGAGCGAGAAGAGAAGCAAATCACGGTCGTGAACTAGAAGTGATCAAGAAGTGATCCTGAAACTACTTACGTTCAAACATAACTCCAAAACCATGTTCACTTCCCGAACTCCGCCGAAAAGAGACCATCACGGCTACACACGTGGTTGATGCATTTTAATTAAGTTAGCTGTCAAGTTCTCTACAAGCGGACATTAACAAATTCCCATCTGCCCATAACCGCGGACACGGCTTTCGAAAGTTCAAAACCCTGCAGTGGTGTCCCAACTTAGCCCATCACAAGCTCTCACGGTCAACGAAGGATATTCCTTCTCCCAGGAAGACCCAATCAGACTCGGAATCCCGGTTACAAGACATCTCGACAATGGTAAAACAAGACCAGCAAAGCCACCCGAATGTGCTGACAAATCCCGATAGGAGCTGCACATATCTCGTTCTCAGGGCACACCGGATTGTCCAAGATTCCGGTAGGCCAACCCAGAGTTGCCCCTGGTGGTCACAGGCTGCTGTTAGGTTGGACCAACACTCAGAGGAGCACTCGCCCAGGGGTTTGAAATAAAGTTGACCCTTGAGTATGCAGAACTCAAGGGAAAAAGGCTTAGGTGGCAAATGGTAAAACCAAGGTTGGGCCTTGCTGGAGGAGTTTGATTCAAATCGAACTGTCAAGAGGGTCCCATTACCCCAACCGCATAAGGAACGCAAAATTAAGGTACATAACATCGGTATGATGAAAACTAGGGCGGCAAGAGTGGAACAAAACACCAGGCGTAAGGCCGAGCCTTCCACCCTTTACCAACTATATAGATGCATTAAAGTAAACATGATA
Organism: Triticum dicoccoides; assembly: GCF_002162155.2. Taxonomy (NCBI): domain Eukaryota; kingdom Viridiplantae; phylum Streptophyta; class Magnoliopsida; order Poales; family Poaceae; genus Triticum; species Triticum dicoccoides. Next base: position 286,597,541 of record NC_041384.1, read on the forward strand.
TAATAATAATGATATCCCAAACGATATCCATGTTCCAACATGGAACAAACTTCATCTTCACCTGCAACTATCAACGCTATAAGAGGGGCTGAGCACAGCGGTAACATAGCCAACCAACGGTTTGCTTGGAAAGGTGGGTTAGAGGCTTGACATGGAAATATGGGAGGCATGATATAGCAAGTGATAGGTATCGTGGCATAGCAATAGAGAGAGCAACTAGCAAGCAAAGATAGAACTGATTTCGAGGGTATGGTCATCTTGCCTGAGATCCCACAAGGAAGAAGAACGAGTCCAAGAAGAAGACAAACGGACGTAGTTGATCGGATCCTCACAAACGCGACGTTATCGGAACTAACACGAAGAAGCCACACCGGAAAGAAGCAAACAACATAGTAAACAACCATCACATCAACATGGCTTGATGCACAACCAAGTATGATGCATGTCCGGTTTAATGAAGCATGACATGGCGAAGTGCACAAACAACACTACAAGTTAAGTGGAGCTCAATATGCAACGAGTTGCATATTGACAGAACACCACATCCAAGTTATTTAGTTCGATCTCATTTATGTACCCAACAATATTAAATGTTGATTAACATGGCAAGAGGTGAAGCAAATGATAACTACCTATCTACGCAAGTTTAAATGAGGCCGGAACAACAAACAACAATTCCGGAAAAAATCCACATGTGCAATTTATGGATTTGGTACTGTTCTGCCCCAAACCATATTTTAGAGTTGTTAAACATGCAAAGTAAATACATCATGTTAAACTAGGCATATTTCTACCCCATCTACATATAAAGTTTATTTAAAACCGAGCTACGGTTATTTAGTTATGAAATAAAGCATTTTAACATGGCATTTAAGCAAATTGAAACGAACAACATTTCAACCATTTTAAACATGCATGAAAGTTGCATATTATTAATCTACACATAATTCTAAGCATTTTTCATATATAAAACATTTTAATCTGATGCACCATTTGTGAGTTATTAAATGAATGAAGTATGGGGGCTTTTCTGTAAAACTGCCAAACACCTGGATAAAAGATAAATTCGCAGAAGGAAAAAAAACAGGCGGGCCGAAACACAGCAGGCTGGCCCAACAGGAGGGAAAGAAAAAAGGAGGGGTGCTGGGTGCTGCTCACCATGGGCCACGGCCAAGCTGGAGAGGAGGAGGCTAGACAGGCCGCGAAGGGGCGTGCTGGGCCTCGCTAGAGGAGGCTGCGTTCATCACGACTGCAGTGCGGCAATCTACTCCTCTCGATGCAGGGTAAAGAAGAGGACGCAGCGCAGGGGAAGAAGAGGATGCATCGGTGGACTCGAGCGGCAGTGGGCTCCAGGGAAGGCCGGCGAGGACCAGTTACCGGTGGAGCCGCGAGGGACTTGGACGTGACGCGAGGAACGGGGCGGTCAACGCAAGGAGCTCGGGAGGAGAGGTTGGTGCGGGAAGGGACGATGGGCGCTGGTGCAGGCGGCGGCGGAGCTTGGCGCGATGGCAGCGACGGGATCGAGGCGGAGGGAGTCAGACCCGGAGCGAAGTAGGTGACACAAACCCACTGGAGAGACGATGTCCATGGCCGGCTTCCTGCATTGAGAAACAGAGAGCGAAGCGTGAGGGAGGGAGAGAGAAACGATAAAGAAGATGGAGAAAGAGAGAAAAGAAGGAGGCAGAGGATCTGCGGCATGGTCTAGTCTGGCTCCGGCGGCTGGCCATGGTGGCGTTTGGCGACGGGAGGCTCGGGCTTGGTGCCGCGTGCGGAGGAAACGAGCGGGCGCTGGGGTACGCTACTGCTGGACAGTTCGGGGGAGCACGGGCGGCGTGACGATAAAGATGGAGGGCGACGGCGATGTTGCTGTCGCCTGTGATGGCGAGCTTCGGCCCGACGAGGCGGATGGGGTCGCGGCAACGGGAGGCTGTAGGAGACTGCGAGGACGGTGGGTGTCGGGCGGAGGAGGAAGAGGCGAGGCCTTGGCACGGGCGCAAGGAAGCTTCAGATCAGGATCTCCTCTCCCGATCGAATTTGGAGGAGGTGGTACCGGCGAGGTGGATTGAGTGCTCGGGGTCGGCGAGAAGGAGCTCGGGCTCCCATTGGTGGGTGGAGGAAAAATGAGGAGAAGGGGATCCCGAGGTATATGTGGTAGGTGGCGGCGGCTCGACGGGACAAAGTCCCTAGATTTTAGGGTTTGTTCAAAATGACTAAGGGTGGACTATATATACATCACAGATTAGGTTACGGGCTACCTCGGTCCCTCTGATCGGAATCAGACGGTCGAGAAATAAAAAGCTCAGGGAGTCCAAATAATAAAATGGAGATGTTTTATAGACGTTTGGGGATGATCCAGACCCAACGGGGACGACTGCCCGGGTTGGGTTCGGGGAAGTTTCGGATGCGCACGTGAGGGGTCGGTGCACTGTGAAAGAGGGTTTTCGGACCGTGCGATCGCATCGGACGACTCCGGATGCGAAGAGGGGTAGGTAGATGGACTAGGTGGGCTGTGGCGAGGCTGAGAGGAGACAAGAGAGAGGGTCCGGTAGCAGTTTTCGAAGACCGAAAACATCCGACGTTAGACCGGCAGCGGTGCCGCTATAGTTATCCGTTGGGGCATCAAACGGACTCCGAACGCGATGAAATTTGACAGGCGGTCTACCTACACTAAAATAAGACCGTAGGCCAACTTCCAACCCATTCCAAGAACATTTTCCGGCCACTTATAAAATAATATTTCAGACATGCCACGGGCGCATGCAAGTGTGTCTGTGCTCAGAATGGACAACGGAGAGAACGAGTACACCGGGACGGATGCAAGTTTTGAAAGCATGATGACGCAATGCACATGATGACATGACAATATGCAACACGCCAGCGAATGGCATGGCAAAGACAACGAATAACTGGAAGACACATGGCGCAACGGTCTCAGGGCGTCACAACACTCCACCACTACGAGAGGATCTCGACCCGAGATCTAGGATGGCACCGGAGGGAAAAAGGAAGAGGAAGAGAAGAGGTAAAACTAAGTTGCTTCGTTGAAAAATGATTGAAACCAAAGAACCTTGATAGGTTTAACAAATTGAAATAAATAATACAATGAAGATGAACAAAGTTGAAAACACTCCGTTAGAAAAGAGGAACAAGGAACATCACGAGAACCTTATGGGATGAAAGACATAAGAAATGGTTACAATGGACAATAAGTAGATGCAAGCACCTCGGTTGACACGAGATGTACAAGGAATGATAAAGATCAATTACAGCAACACTCCATTTGGAAATGGAAGGTAAAGAATATGAGCTTTGCAATATGAAAGCACTTGGATGAGACTCCGGTTAGAAAAGGAATGATAGACACAACACTCCGGTCAAAACAAGATAGCGAAGGAATAAGAATGATATAATTTGGGCAGCCCTCCGACTGAAAGGAGAAGGAAAACTTGATAATATGAAAAGAACTCGAAGAGATGACACAACACTCCGGTTAAATGGATAAGCAAAGGAAAGAGGAAGATCTTGGGAAAAACAAGATGATTGGTCGAAGAGAGCAACATGACAATGCTTCCGGATGAAGGAATAAAAGGTAGATCATCGGAACAAAAGAACGGACAAGAGAATGACAACTCTACCACAAATGAACTTGGAAAGCATCCTTGCAAGGAAGGATTGCACGGGGTTGTTGGGAAATCAACAACGAAAAGAATAAGCTTGTAGTGGGCTTATGGAAAACATCTCGAGATCTTGAGGTGAAATTCTGCCACTAACAAAAATAATAGGTCGGATCGATATGAACAAGGAGACGAGAAACTTATTTCACCGGGAGGATAAATGAATAACTTGAGTCATTTATAAGCACCATAAGCAGCGACAATCCTTAGGGAAAGCTTTAGGTGAAATATAACCCAAGATAACTCCAATGAAGAGATTGATGGATTGAGAATAGCTCATGCTCGAAGAAATTGATGTGTTTAACTATCTCATTCCTGACAACTTTTGAATCATGAAACATGAAGGAAATTGTCAAAAATGACATAACACCATCTCAAAAGATAAAGTAGAAGGAATTGCACTTCAGAATGCAAGATGAAGAATGCTTAAACTCCTCAAGACAAAACATGTATTGAACACCATGTTTATATTAGAGTATAGCTTGGCGGATCTTAGCTCCAAGAGAAATCTTGAAGAACAATTGAAGAATGAAAGGAATCCTTGATGATCCATCATGTAGAACCTCCATGAAGAACTCCGGTAACAAAGAATGATAGAAAGAAAGAGAAGTTGAAAACACAAGGTGAAACCTTGCAATGATTTAGATGAATCTTCGTGGTGATATAATTGAGATATCTTGGAACTCTGGGAAAGTATGTACCACTTGAACCAAGAATTTACTTATCATGAACAAACTCCGGAAGAATGAATCCATCACTTGGATGAAGCAAGAATAAGAATTATGTTATGCGTATCCTTCACCAGTTAAATTGATGACAAACAATGGATTTGGCATACTACTTATTCTCGTAGAAAGGATGTAGATGGATATAGCGCAACTTGAGAAGGACTTCAACGAACCACCGATAGGATTGAAAATGGAAGAAGAAAGGATAAAGAAACACCGGGAAGAATTAGAAAACGAAAGAATATACTTGGGAAAATTTAGATACAAGTGATCGAAGAGATCCCGAGCTGATTAGAGAAATTTGAATGATGCACCGGTAAGATTTGGGGAACAAAAGCTGAAAGCTGGGAATGAACAAACCCGAAATGATGGGCTCTAGAGAATCAAACTGCAAAGACTCCTGAATTGCTCCGGAAGGATGAAAAGCGTTATCATAATCGAAAACAATTATGAGAGGATGGCATCAAGCTAGAATCACGAATCTTTGAGATAACGGACCAAGATTTGAGAGAAACTCTTCTTTAGTCTTCAAATATTGAGAATGATGATGATATACACCGCCATAAATTGTTGAGGCACTCCGGAATGAAAATTAGAAAGGTTGAACTAACGATGAAAACAATTTGAAACATCTTGGAGAAAGACATTTGACTGATGACAAATCATTCTTACGTCAAACTTTGAAATGAATTTGCGAATAACTCTGGGAAAATTAGAAGAGTCAGGTAAAATCCTGGGAAAAGAACTGTGGGTTAGGGCCCACTCAATAGAAACGCCTTTGAACGATTGCTTGAAAAGAGAGATTGCACCGGTTGAATTAAATGGCTTGAATAAGATAACAACCTCGAGATAGATTTGAACGGATCTTGAATGAAAAGACGAGCCTTCTGAGATATCTTCAGCACTCCCGTACAAATTAATAGCGAGAAGTGAATGATTATGAGGTGCACTGCCATGAGAAGGTATTTGAAATGAGGAAAAAGGGTATGACCAAAAAAGCTTGAATTGGATCCACCGGAGAAGAAAACAAACGAAGAATGATAAACTTGTAGAGCATCTTCATGAGAACCACCGGGTAAGAACATTGATTGAAAAGAATGAAGAGACTTCACATGAATAAAATGGATACTTGATTAATACATCTGATTCCTTGAAGAAAATGGGGTGGGTGGGCGGGAAAACAAAGGCCACATGGGGACAGATGAAACGAACAACATTGGAAAAAAAACCGAGAGGTTATCTTGCGGATGTTGAAGTGATCGGATCCACTTGAAGAGAAACACGCCGGCTGAAAAGGATTGACATGACAATCTCGATTATCATGAAGGATTAGTATTCACATAGAAATGTGAGAACACCGCTTAGGAAAAGGTATGGATTCAACACTTGACATCGAAGCAACTCGAATACCACAACTCAAAAGAAAACAAAGGACTGGCTTGCAAAATAAGCCGGAACAAATATATGATAGAGATTTCGTCCGAAGTTTTCATGGTGGGGCTCACACGGGATCGATCGTACAACACCATCATGTACAAGGCAGTGCACATGACATACGAAGCGTCCCCGAGTGAGCATAGCCAAGGACTCTTTAAGACACAACGAGACCACTGTAAAACCAACCGTGGATAGGCAGACCACTAGACGCCGAACCCCAATTTCATATGATACATCTGTCAGAAAGATATCCTACGATATACTTGAATTCCCACTTATAAACTCCCGAAACTTTCTGGTTATGCAATCAGGTGTTGTGGATATAGGGGAAGCATAATATCTCGCCCAAAACTAACAATACCTACATCCAGTTGTATCCATCCTTCAACACATAACCAAGAAAACTCCGAAAATCGTTTACCTCAACCTTCGAAAACCATCCGTTATACGAGTTATGGCAATACTCCCGAACTCCCGCCCCAGTACTAGGTGGCGTCGAGGTTATCTCACCAACAACTGCATAAAAGAGATTTTCAATGTCGGCGAAACTCAGGTATTCCAGAACAGCAGCGATAAAATTGTGAAGACAACACCTCGGAGCTCAACTCCCCGGGATACTGCCACAACACGTAAATGTCAGGAGGCACCAAGAACAATGTTCTTGTCATGAAACCATCAGAACGATTCCAAGATACCCGCGTGATCCTAAAAAAATTCGTAAAATTTGAGGAGAGAAGAGTCAAAACTCTACGTCAGGAGGCCTCACCAGAGCGACAAAGGGACCGAGGAGTAAAAAGAATCCTACTCTCCAATATATATAATCCTATACGACTCAAAACATTTTTCTAGACTCAACAACATCAGTGATTCGATCAAGCAGGGGGCTCCTTAGTCGGGAAAGGCTCTGATTACCAACTTGTAACACCCACGATACAACTATATCTCCCACGTGTCGGAGCACGACTTAGAGGCATAACCGCATAGTAGGCATGTCGCAATAGGGGTAATCTTTACACATCCCATGTACTGAATAAGAAAGGGATAAAGAGTGGGCTTACAATCGCCACTTCACACAATACATAAATATAGCATTACATCATCCTGAATACAATCAAGGTCTGACTACGGAACAAAATAAATAAAGACAACCCCTAATGCTAGATCCCCGATCGCCCCGACCGGGCTCCTCTACTAATCAACAGAAACGAAACAAAACAACGAACAAGATCTTCATCGAGCTCCCACTTGAGCTCAGCTGCGTCATCTGCACTGGTAACAATGTCACCTGTAACTGGTTCTTGAAGTAATCTGTGAGTCACGAGGACTCAGCAATCTCATACCCGTGAGATCAAGACTATTTAAGCTTATGGGTAGGAAAAGGTAGTGAGGTGGAGCTGCAGCAAGCACTAGCACATATGGTGGCTAACTTACGCAAATGAGAGCGAAAAGAGAAGAAAATCACGGTCGTGAACTAGAAGTGATCCTGAAACTACTTACGTTCAAACGTAACTCCAAAACCATGTTCACTTCCCGGACTCCGCCGAAAAGAGACCATCACGGCTACACACGTGGTTGATGCATTTTAATTAAGTTAGCTGTCAAGTTCTCTACAACCGGACATTAACAAATTCCCATCTGCCCATAACCGCGGAGACGGCTTTCGAAAGTTCAAAACCCTGCAGTGGTGTCCCAACTTAGCCCATCACAAGCTCTCACGGTCAACGAAGGATATTCCTTCTCCCAGGAAGACCCGATCAGACTTGGAATCCCGGTTACAAGACATCTCGACAATGGTAAAACAAGACCAGCAAAGCCACCCGAATGTGCCGACAGATCCCGATAGGAGCAGCACATATCTCGTTCTCAGGGCACACCGGATTGTCCAAGATTCCGGTAGGCCAACCCAGAGTTGCCCCTGGTGGTCACAAGCTGTTGACAGGTTTGACCAACACTCAGAGGAGCACTCGCCTGGGGGTTTGAAATAAAGTTGACCCTTGAGTCTGCAGAACTCAAGGGAAAAAGGCTTAGGTGGCAAATGGTAAAACCAAGGTTGGGCCTTGCTGGAAAAGTTTGATTCAAATCGAACTGTCAAGAGGGTCCCATTACCCCAACCGCATAAGGAACGCAAAATTAAGGTACATAACATCGGTATGATGAAAACTAGGGCGGCAAGAGTGGAACAAAACACCAGGCGTAAGGCCGAGCCTTCCACCCTTTAACAACTATATAGATGCATTAAAGTAAACAGGATATAATAATAATGATATGCCAAACGTATCCATGTTCCAACATGGAACAAACTTCATCTTCACCTGCAACTATCAACGCTATAAGAGGGGCTGAGCAAAGCGGTAACATAGCCAACCAACGGTTTGCTTGGAAAGGTGGGTTAGAGGCTTGACATGGCAATATGGGAGGCATGATATAGCAAGTGATAGGTATCGTGGCATAGAAATAGAGCGAGCAACTAGCAAGGAAAGATAGAACTGATTTCGAGGGTATGGTCATCTTGCCTGAGATCCCACAAGGAAGAAGAACGAGTCCATGAAGAAGACAAACGGACGTAGTTGAACGGATCCTCACAAACGCGACGTTATCGGAACTAACACGAAGAAGCCACACCGAAAAGAAGCAAACAACATAGTAAACAACCATCACATCAACATGGCATGATGCACAACAAAGTATGATGCATGTCCGGTTTAATGAAGCATGACATGGCAAAGTGCACAAACAACACTACAAGTTAAGTGGAGCTCAATATGCAACGAGTTGCATATTGACAGAACACCACATCCAAGTTATTTAGTTCGATCTCATTTATGTACCCAACAATATTAAATGTTCATTAACATGGCAAGAGGTGAAGCAAATGATAACTACCTATCTACGCAAGTTTAAATGAGGCCGGAACAACAAACAACAAGTCCGGAAAAAATCCTCATGTGCAATTTATGGATTTAGTACTGTTCTGCCCTAAACCATATTTTAGAATTTTTAAGCATGCAAAGTAAATACATCATGTTAAACTAGGCATATTTCTACCCCATCTACATATAAAGTTTATTTAAAACCGAGCTACGGTTATTTAGTTATGAAATAAAGAATTTTAACATGGCATTTAAGCAAATTGAAACAAACAACATTTCAACCATTTTAAACATGCATGAAAGTTGCATATTATTAATCTACACATAATTCTAAGCATTTTTCATATATAAAACATTTTAATCTGATGCACCATTTGTGAGTTATTAAATGAATGAAGTATGGGGGCTTTTTTTGTAAAATTGCCAAACACCTGGATAAAAGATAAATTTGCAGAAGGAAAAAAAAACACAGGCGGGCCGAAACACAGCACGCTGGGCCAATAGGAGGGAAAGAAAAAAGGAGGGGCGCGGGGTGCTGCTCACCATGGGCCACGGCCAAGCTGGAGAGGAGGAGGCTGGGCGGGCCGCGAAGGGGCGTGCTGGGCCTCGCTAGAGGAGGCTGCGGTCATCACGACTGCAGTGTGGCAATCTGCTCCTCTTGATGCAGGGGAAAGAAGAGGACGCAGCGCAGGGGAAGAAGAGGATGCAGCGGCGGACTCGAGCGGTAGCGGGCTCCAGGGAAGGCCGGCGAGGACCAGTCACCGGTGGAGCCGTGAGGGACTTGGGCGTGATGTGAGGCACGGGGCAGTCAACTTGGGCGTGACGTGAGGTCGGGAGGAGCGATTGGTGTGGGAAGCGACGATGGGCGCTGGTGCAGGCGATGGCGGAGCTTGGCGCGATGGCAGCGACCGGATCGAGGCAGAGGGAGTCAGACCCGGAGCGAAGTAGGCGACACAAACCCACTGGAGAGACAATGTCCATGGCGGGCTTCCTGCATTGAGAAACGGAGAGCGAAGCGTGAGGGAGGGAGAGAGAAACGATAAAGAAGAAGGAGAAAGAGAGAAAAGAGGGAGGCAGAGGATCTGCGGCATGGTCTAGTCTGGCTCCGGCGGCTGGCCATGTGGCGTTTGGTGACGAGAGGCTCGGGCTTGGTGCCGCGAGCAGAGGAAAGGAGCGGGCGCTGGGGTATGCTACTGCTGGACAGTTCGGGGGAGCACGGGCGGCGCGACGATGAAGATGGAGGGCGACGGCGATGTTGCTGTCGCCGGTGACGGCGAGCTTCGGCCCGACGAGGCGGACGGGGTCGCGACAATGGGAGGCTGCAGGAGACTGCGAGGACGGTGGGTGTCGGGTGGAGGAGGAAGAGGCGAGGCCTTGGCACAGGCGCAAGGAAGCTTCAGATCAGGATCTCCTCTCCCGATCGAATTTGGAGGAGGAGGTACCGGCGAGGTGGATCGAGTGCTCGGGGTCGGCGAGAAGGAGCTCGGGCTCCCGTTTGTGGGTGGAGGAAAAATGAGGAGAAGGGGATCCCGAGGTAGATGCGGTAGGTGGCGGCGGCTCGACGGGACAAAGTCCCAAGATTTTAGGGTTTGTCCAAAATGACTAAGGGTGGACTATATATACATCACAGATTAGGTTAGGGGCTTCCTCGGTCCCTTTGATCGGAATCGGACGGTCGCGAAATAAAAAGCTTAGGGAGTCCAAATAATAAAACGGAGATGTTTGATAGACGTTTGGGGATGATCCAGACCGAACGGTGACGACTGCCCGGGTCGTGTCCGGGGAAGTTTCGGATGCGCACGTGAGGGCTCGGTGCACTGTGCAAAGAGGGGTTTTCAGACCGTGCGATCGCATCGGACGGCTCCAGGCGCGAAGAGGGGTAGGTAGATGGACTAGGTGGGCTGTGGCGAGGCTGAGAGGTGAGAAGAGAGAGACGGCCCGGCAGCAGTTTTCGGAGACCGAAAACGTCCGACGTTAGACCGGCAGCGATGCCGCTATAGTTATACGTTCGGGCTTCAAACGGACTCTGAACGCGATGAAATTTGACAGGCGGTGTACCTACACTAAAATAAGACCGCACGCCAACTTTCAACCCATTCCGAGAACATTTTCTGGCCACTTAGAAAATAATATTTCGGACATGACATGGGCGCGTGCAAGTATGTCTGGGCTCAGAATGGACAACGGAGAGAACAAGGAGACTGGGACGTATGCAAGTTTTGAAAACATGGTGATGCAATGCACATGATGACATGAAAAGATGCAACACACAAGCGAATGACATGGCAAAGACAACGAATAACTGGAAGACACCTGGCGCAACGGTCTCGGGGCGTCACATCATAAGACACGTTAAACTTGGGAGTGTGATATAGGTTACATCTCGCATTCCTTTCTAGCTTGTACTACTTCTAAGTTGTTGAAATGGCACTTATGACGAGACAATTTTAACTTGGTAGAGTAATATTCATTGCATCTTTCATATGGTTTCTATCTTTCATTGCTTCTAATTTTGTGAAATGCCTTCTTCTTAGCTTACACATCATAATTGCGAATATGCAATGTTGTCCTTTTTTCTTACACATTGAGTCATCCTATCATGCGGTCGCCTTGCACTAAAGTAGTGCTCATCACCATCCCGCATAAATGAGTTCTGAAAGAGAATTTTTATTCATTTTTCTTGTGGGTTTGACTGGACAAGGCAATAAAATTAAGAAAGAGGAAGGAAAAAATTAAGGCAAGGACTGATGGCGGTCTTACGACGAAACCGGCATCCCTGGTGCTTTATCTAGCTTAGTAGTGTGATATTGTCTTGCATGTTCCATACGGTGTCTAGATTGTATTGCTTGTAATTTTATTAAATTACTTCTTCTTAGTTTACACATCATAGCTATGAATATGCAATGCTGTGAATATGCAATGGCACTAATGACGAGAGACCTTTAACTTGGTAGTGTGATGTTGTTTGCATCTTGCATATGATTTATTTCTTGTACTACTTCACATTTGCTTAAATGCCAGTTATGACGAGAAACTGTTTACTTGGTAGAGCGATATTTGTAGCATCTTTCATATGGTGTCTACCTTCCATTGCATTGCTTCTAATTTATTGAAATGCCTTCTGCTTAGTTTACACATCATACTTATGATTATCTCATGTCGTTTTGTTTTTCGTACATAATGCATCCTCCTATCATGCGGTTGTCTAACATCAAAGTCCAGTTCATCTGGACCACACATCAATTTGTTCTGAAGAACTAAATTTTTAATCCTTTTTCTTGTCGGCTTGACTTGACATGGCACAGAGAAAGAGGAAGGAACACAGAATGGCAGGGGATGGTGTTAGTACTGAGGACGCACGAAAACGGAAGCAAAAGAATTATGCTAATTTTGCTAGTAATGATGGTGAAATAGAAGGTCAAAGTCCACCGAAAAATTGTACAAACATGGTATCCCGTGCTACACCAGCTGCAAAACAACCCAAATAGAAACTAATAGCTGCCACCAAACAAGCAGTGACAACCCTAGTTGTTGCAACGCCTTCCATAGTACCACCCGCTGCACGAGTTACTCGTTTTTCAACTCAGCTAGCAGCACGTTCCCAAGCTCCTTTGCCACCTGACACTACTTCTGAAGCACTCTTGACACAAGACGAGTTGGCAAGATCAGATGAACCTTGTGATCTTCAACAACAAGAAGGTAGTTGCTGGAGTCAAGTGACAGTTGCATGCTTCTTTATATGTAGTCTCACGGTTTGATGTACACTAACACTTCCTACATTCGTTGTTGGACTAGCACCTAGGCGCAAGAGGAAACAGACATCAGGGACAATGCTCGATAGGTTAACTAAATCCAGAGGAGGAAGAATGGAGATCCATTTTGAGGCAGGTTTAAAAAGGCCACGTGATGCTATAGAGTCGGCCAAGTTAGTATCAGATGCAGCGGTTTTTGTTAGGTGTCATGCACGTATCCTCCCAACATGGATTTAGTATAGGAATGAAAAAGACGAAACCTAGTTTAACACCTTCCTCGACCATTTATCTGTAAGTATGGTTATGTATGGAAACTAGTAATATCGTCTTGCTTTGTCCCATACTTTCTAGGTTGCTGGTAATGAGACTCCCATAATTTTCAATAGATGAGGTTCAAGTTAGATAGCCAGGATGATGCAACCAGACAAGCTTACACCCATGTTTTCAAGTCTACTCTGCGACAATATCGGTATAACTTGAGGAAAACTCACTTTTCAGGCAAGACTAATAGTGAACTTTCCCGAACATCTCCAGCGGAAAATATATCGGATGAAGACTCGAGAGGCCTCGTTAACCACTGGTCTGATCCAAAGTATCAAGTACGTTATATATATGTGATCATATCACATGTTGAACTCCTATTTATGCATGTGCCTCACAAGTCTATCTTCTTGTAGGTGAACTGTTCAAAGAACAAGGCCAGCCGTACGAAAGTGAAATTCCAACAGATGACAGGATCTTGTAGCTATATTGCACACTGCGAGGCTCTTGTAATTAGCTGATGTTTCACTCTTTTCGCTGTGCCATATTATCAGATCGATATTGACTTGTTCCAAATGCAGACGAAAGCCTGCAAGGACCAAAAAGTACTTGAACCAAATGATGTTGAAATCTTCAAGGACTGTCACACCAGCAAGATGAAGGGCATCACTACACCAGCCAAAGCCGCTGTTGTAAGTCCTTAATACTCATGCCTTTTAACTACTACTTACTCTGACTTGTGCATTGAACTGCACGGTTTGCAGCCAATGTCTATTAATCTTTTCAGTTTTATACATAGTTTTCTTAGCATATCATTGCACCTTACAAGGTTTAAAAGAGAGGAGTGATGTTCCTTTGGTCTTGATCTGTAATCTAGTTCCATGCTGGACTTGTCTACACAATGTTACAATTGCATGTTTGTCTGTTCTCAGTTGTTTTGTGATATGAATGATGTCATACTATGCTTACCATATAATAAACTTTGTCTCTTTATCCTTAGCTGTCAATACAATGTGAAGAAATAGACAATACATTAGCCATGGTACATGGTCATATGTTTGGAATCTGGTTTTATTATGTACTTTCAAGTAAAATACAACTAATATTTTACAGGGATTCACTAGAACAAGTTATATATATATAAACCAAAGCTATTTTGTTTGGTTTTTCTGCCTCCTTAATATCTTCTATTCTGGTACTACTCATGTAAAAACTCAATTTTTCAGCAAGCTATGGAACAAATGGTGGAACCGCCACCTTTTGAAGGTGACGTGGCAACTATAACCGCAATGTCACCTCTTGCTGCAGTGGGTCAGTACCTATCCACTAACAGTGCCAAAATCATGTTCCTGTGTAATACTAGGTTCATTGTTAATGCAATCTCATCCAAACTGCGTCATGATCAAGATATGCAAGCTCAAAACAATGTTATATTTGCATTCTAGACACAAGTCCATTCCCTAATAGAGATCCTTTGTGAAACAAGGACATCCATTGTTCGATGTCGTCAAGATATGCATGGTTTTGAAACCAGACTATCAGACATTTTCTATGTTGTTCAGGAGCCTAGGAGAAATGAAGGCAAAGGTTATGGTGCACCATCGACCAGTACAACATGAAAACGTAACAGCCAGGTCAAATGAGCTGAGCTTCTGAACTTCTGGTGGTGTATTCATGATGTAGGGTGGAACCCTATACGGCCGATCTTTCACGAAAGGATCGGATTCCTGGATGAACACAAAGAACACAAGGGGAAAACATGGAGGAAAACACAAGAGAATCACTCAAACCAACGAGATTAGGTCACGCATATGCTAGATCCTCAAAACACAAAAGGAGATACAAGATCCACGATCAACAAGGGACGACACAAAGGTAACCAGTTCTTCTCTGTGAGGAGGTCTTAAGGTCTTCCCGTTAGGGGTCTTGAATCCAAGTGGATCTTCTTCGAAGAGGTGATGGTCCCTCATGATCGAGTAGATCCGCATGGATGAGCGAGGCTCTATCTCACATATGATCTATCACAATGCTAACCCTAAAACATCGGTAGGATAAGAGTATATATAGTCTCGGGGGCGAAAGGGTACACGGGCCTTGGCCCAAGTCAATGCACGTATGCAGGGCCGGAAGTTCTGGGCGCCGGAGGTTCCGGGCCAGGTTCTGGGGAGGGTCCGGCCTAACCAGAGAGTTGGCACGGTGGGAGCTGGGCTAGCCTCCGGGGCCCGGAAGGTCCGGTCAAGGCAGAGGTTCCGGGGGCTGGAAGGTCCGGGCATGGTTCCGAGTAGGTTCCGGGCTAACAAGAAAGTGGGCGCGCCCGGGCTGGTCGGTGTCGTCAGAGGCCGGAAGTTCCGTGTCGGCCGGAGCTTCTGGGGCCGGATGTTCCGGGCTTTGGCCAGAGGTTCCTGGCTGGATAGAGAGTTGACGTATGTCTCTTCTTCTTCAGCTCTCGGCTCCGTGGCTTGTGCGCTGTACCGGATCACACATAGCATCTCGGACATAGGCAGTAGCCATGTCTCACTCGAAGGAGGGGAAAACTCAATTAGGAGTGATGTCACCTCGGATTGAATAGCACGAGCCCTTGCTCTTGTCATGGGGCCACTTGGAGCTTGGATAATCGAGGTAGTGTCCATGGGGATGGCCATAGGATGCTCCGCATCATCTGCCCCCCCCCCCTTGGGAAAGATCCGACCTCGGATCGAAATGCTCATCACCATGGTACGCGGAGAGATCTTTGACATTGAAGATGTTCTTCACGGAGTACTTGTCGCATGGGATGTCGATCTTGTGGGGGTTGTTGTTGTACCACTCAAGCACCTTGAAGGGTCCATCGGCTCGTGGTAGAAGTTTGGACTTGCATTTGTTGGGGAAGCGTTCCTTGCGAAGGTGTAGCCACACAAGATCTCCAATGTCGAATATCATGGGTTGCTTGTTGACGTTGGGCTTGGTCGCGAGTCGTTGTACTTGGCGCTCGATGGTGTGCCTCATATCTTCATGCATCTTCTTGAGGTAGTTCACCTGGGCACTCGCGTCCATATTGATGCGCTCTTGGAGTGGTAGAGGAAGAATGTCCAATGGAGACAATGGGTTGAAACTATAGACGACCTCGAAGGGGGACTTGCCGGTAGTCGAATGTCTTGCGCGGTTGTAGGCATACTCGGCGATGGGTAGGCACTCCTCCCACTCCTTGATGTTCTTCTTGACCAACACACGAAGTAGAGTGGAGAGTGTGCGGTTGGTCACCTCCGTTTGGCCGTCAGTTTGTGGATGGTATGTCGTGGAGAATAGTAGCTTGATTCCGAGCTTAGCGCATAAGGTCTTCCAAAAGTACCTCAAGAAATTGACGTCGCGGTCTTGGACAATCATCTTTCGTACTCCATGCAGGCCCAAGATTTCCCTACAAAAAAGATGTGTGACATGTGAAGCATCATCTATGTTGTTGCGAGGAATGAAATGAGCCATCTTAGAGAATCTGTCCACAACAACAAATACGGAATCCTTTCCATTTCTAGTTCGAGGCAAACCAAGCACAAAACCCATGCTAATATCTTCCCATGGTTGATACATGATTGGACGAGGCATATAGAGACCATGGGATTGAGCTTTAGACTTAGCTTTGTGACATGTAGAGCATCGGTTGGTGAAGTGGTCGACGTCATGGAATAGCTTGTGGCAAAAATAGTTCTTGGAGAGCGTAGCAAATGTCTTGTTGCATCCAAAGTGTCCCATTAGTCCTCCTCCATGAGATTCTTGCAAAAGTAACAAACGAAGAGAGGACTCGGGGACGCAAAGTTTGTTAGCTCTCATAAGACAATCATCTTTGATGTAATAGCGTTCCCAAGATGTATGTGTCAAAAATTTGGCATAAGGAATAGAAAAAGTAGGATCATGTGCATGCAAGTCTTTTATGTCCTCAAAGCCAATGACATTTAGTTCAAGTGGAGTAACAAGCATGCATATGCGGGAAAGGGCATCCACCACAACATTGTCCATACCCTTGATGTACTTGATGACATAAGGAAATGACTCAATAAATTCACTCCATTTAGCATGATGCTTGTTCAACTTAGTTTGACCCTTAAGGTATCTAAGTGTTTCATGATCGGTGTGAAGAATGAACTCATGAGGATGGAGATAATGCTCCCAAACATGCAAGACTCTTACTAAAGCATAAAGCTATTTGTCATAGATGGGATAGTTGAGTTGCGCTCCGGAAAGTTTTTCACTAAAGTAGGCTATCGGGTGCCTCTCTTGCATTAACATACCTCATATGCCATAACTACTAGCATCACAATGTATCTCAAAAGGTTTATCAAAGTTGGGCAAAGCAAGCAAAGGAGCATGTGTAAGTAAATTCTTAAGCTCATTGAATGTGGCATCTTGAGATGGTCCCAAACATAGGGTGCATTCTTCTTGCTCAAAGCATGTAAAGGTAAAAAAATGGTGCTGAAATCCTTCCCAAATCTACGGTAGAAACCGGCTAAACCAAGAAAACTACGCACTTATTGCAAGTTTGTTGGTTGGGGCCAAGTTTTAATAGCATTGATCTTAGATTCATCTACATGAACACCCTTAGAAGACACAACGAAACCCAAGAAAACAAGCTTATCAACACCGAAAAGGCATTTGTCCATATTAGCATAAAGTCGCTCTTTCCTAAGGGTTTGTAACACGGTTCTAAGGTGGGTGACATGATCTTTAAGAGATTTGCTAAAAACATGGATATCTTCAAAATAGACCACAACAGATACAACAATATAGGGTCGAAGAACAAAATGCACGAGTCGCATGAACGTACTGGGTGCTTCGAATAAACCCATTGGCATAACAAGCCATTCATATAAGCCAAATTTGGTCTTACATGCAGTTTTTGATTCATCACCTTATTGGATTTGTATTTGATAGTAGCCACCTTTAAGATCAATCTTAGAGAAAATTGCGACTCCGCTAAGCTCATCTACCATATTGTCTAGGCGTGGAATGGGGTAACGATAACGCATGGTAATAGCATTGATAGGATGGCAATCAGAACACATGCGATATGTACCATCTTTCTTGGGAAAAAGGATTACCAGGACGGCACAAGGACTCAAGCTTTCACGTACTTGTCCGTCGTCGATGAGGTTTTGTATGGATCTCCTTGGTTTCCTCCAGATTGACGCAATATGGAGCCTTGTTAGGAAGGGGTTCTCCGAGGGTGAGGTCAACTCGGTGCTCGATGCCTCATAGTGGAGGTAGACCCGGAGGTAGTTCGTCGGGGTAAACATCTTGGAATTCTTGCAAAATAGAAGACAATACTAAAGGTAGATCGTGGGAGGTGCTAGCTTTTGGCGCGTCATCCTTGCACAAAAGGAAATAGTGCATGACACTTGATGGGTTCTCACACACTTCTCTCATCTCACGTTTGGTAGCAAATAATATTAAGTTCTTGTCGCTCATCGTGTAGGCACTCTGTTTGGGCTTGTGGCGCTCACTCTCTTTTGGGTGGTTCGCTCTCTCACTATTCTCTCCACGATGGGTGGCTTACTGTCGGCGATCACTTGGCTTGGAGACATAGGTTGTAGCACATATTCCTTGCCTTTCATTTTGAAGCTATAGTGATTTGTACGCCCGTTGTGGATGACACCTCAGTCAAATTTCCATGGTTTCCCAAGAAGAAGGTGGCAAACGAACATTGGAACGACATCACACTCCAAAGTGTCTTCATAAGCTCCGATTTTAAAGGAGACTTGCACTCTATGCTCAACTTGGATAGTGCTGGAGTCACTTAGCCATTGAACTTTGTAGGGATGTGGGTGCTTCATTTTGACCAATTGGAGCTTGGAGCATAGTTCCTCACTAGCTAAGGTATGGCAACTCCCTCCATCGATGATGACCTTGACGGAGCTTCCGTTGATGCCAGCCTTGGTGTGAAATATATGGCATCTTTGGTCTTCTTGTTGTTGATGTTGAAGATTCAAGACCTTGGAGACAATGAGAGCGGGCCACGAATCTTCGTTACAAAGGACTTGATCATCATCATCCTCATTCACTTGCCGGTGCATGGCCACATTCTCAAGGGCTTCAATTTCTCCCTCGCTCATGGAGTCGTATGTACCATCGTCATTGAGGATCATGGTGCGCTTGTTTTTACACTCGAAAGACTTGTGGCCTCGTCTGCCGCATGTGAAGCATTTGAAGGAACTTGTATTGAAGGTCTCATCGGTCGGTGGTAGAGGATGATCAAGCTCTCAGCTTGAAGTTGCTTCTAGTAGGAGGGTGACTTCAGGTTGTCGAAGTTTTCTGGAAACTTGACTTGTCGTCGTTGCTTGTAGATGGCTTGGTTGAAGTAGAAGGTGTTGGAGTTATTGAAGCTTGAGAGTTGGAGAAACCACAGGACTTGGATGAGAACTTGGCATATTTAAAGTCATCTTGGACTTGACGTTCCGCCTTGGTAGCTTGATGCACCAGCTCGATGAGGTTCGAGTATGGTTGGAAGTCGTCGATCTTATTGATAGGATGATTGAGTCCATTCAAGAAACATGCCATAGTTTGCTCATCATCTTCCGTGACATTATCTTCTATCATGGCAATCTCCATTTCATTGTAGTACTCTTCAACGCTCTTGGTTCCTTGCCTGAGGAGTTGGAGTTTCTTGAAGAGGCCGTGGTTGTAGTATGTTGGCACGAAACGTGCTCTCATGATATCCTTCAGTTGCGCCCAAGTAGTGATGGGTGGTTCACCTATTTCCTCATGACACTCAATGATTTGTTCCCACCAAATGAGGACATAGTCTTGGAACTCAAGGGATGCCATCGCGATCTTCTTCTCTTCCTCATAGTAGTGCAAGCGGAAGATTTTGTCAACCTTCAATGCCCATGAAAGGTACTCTTCGGGATCATTGCTTCCGGAAAACTTGGGCATGGTGAACTTGAGCTTGCCGTAGCATTGCTCTTCATTGTGTTGGGGTCGTGGGTGGTGACGTCCTTGACGAGGAGAATTTTCTCCCTCAACTTGTTCTTGTCTTGGATTATTTATTGTCTTCTTGCTCTTGGTGGACTTGAGGTGCTTGTCGAGCTTGTGGAGGAGCTTGAGGAACTTGACAATGCACTCTTGATTGAAAAATCATCTCTTGAACCTCTTCGCGAAGCGCTTCTTGTTGCTCACGAGCTTGCCGGTCGTGCATAGCTACAGCTCGACTTGAATCTCGGAGGGCACATTGCGCCTCAAGTGCTTGAGCTTCACATAGTTGTTGTTCTTGACGTTTTGCCTTGGAATCTTGTTCATATTGATGTTTCTCGCTCGCTCTTCCTCTTCTTGATGGCATTGGCGTTGCCGTTCTCGTGCTTGTGTGAAAGTATCTTGGTTTTGACGGTGTCATTGCTCTTGAGAGGCATTGTCGTGTAGAGGATTGCTATTTTCTTGACGATCTTTGCACGCGGCATGTCGAAGAGTATTCGATGTCGGTGTACTTGAGCCGGAGATGGTGTCGTCGGAGTGTCGACTTGAGAGGCTCCGTCTTGAGTAGGACTAAGTGGAAGAAGAGCGGTTGAGCAACAAAGCATGAATCTCGTCCATTCTTGTGTCATTCTCTTGTTTGTGTTTGTTGAGCTTGTTGTCGAAGTAGTCTCTTGTACGTTGCTCGGAGAGTCGCAAGTCGGTGGCGAGGTTGTCGATGCGTTCATTCATTGCTTGTTGCTCTTGATGCAAAGCATGTTGTGCACCAAAGAGGTGGCTCTTTGTGACGTAGGAGGACATGTCGTCGTCTTGCTCGATGAAGAGTGGGTTGGTAGAAGTACTTGGCCTATCCATCATTCCAAACAAATATGTGAGTGGGATAAAGAGAAGAACTTATACCAAATGTACCTTGACGGATGTTGAAGATGGATCAATGATCACTCCAATGGGGAACAAGGAAATAGCATAATTGGTACAAATTCTTGTCGGTTCTCACACCTACACAAAAAGCTTATAGTGGAGCTTGGTTAGGATGGTGGTACAAAATTGATGCAATCATCAGTGAGACTCAATAAAGTTGGAAAAGATTCGCAAATTTGTAATGCAACATGTAGACCAATAGCAAGATGTGGTACACGGCAACACACACACGGATAGATAAATGGGGTCATGCAACCAAGCAATGAGCCAAAATGTCGAATCCACAAAAATGCTCTTGTTGCACAATGCTAGAGAGACGCTAGCACGATTGCACAATAGGTGGATATGAAGACTTGTGCACAACCTACTAGGCAAAAATGCAACGACTTCTATCCCAAATATGCTATATGTATAGTATTTCTATGATATAATCCGAGATGATCTAGTATGACAATCTTGATGTTGTATCATGCTATGGTTCTTGCTTAAAAGCTCTTTGCTTATCTTTTCTCTTTGCTTAGAAGCTTGTTTGGCTCTTTCTCTTTTGGGCTCTTTTCTCATGCAAAACTTCACGAACCAAGATAGCAATTGTGTATGCAATGAAAACTTTGTGACACAAAAGATGATACCAAGATATGGACCAATGATATGATATGTATGCAATGGGAAGTATGATCAGTAATCTGCACAAGTGACGTTGCCGGCAATACTCAAAGGCCAGTATCGATGGGTAAGTGACGCAAAAGGAAGGCTATGGGGGTTATAAAAGTAATGGCAAGAAATACACAATGTTTTGTCACGGTTACCGTTCTTGCTTACGGTTGGGAGGGTCAAAATTATGTGATTGTTGTTGATGTCATAGTGCACGGTCTTCAGTATGTTGGCGAAGATGCCACTACACCGTAGTCGTAGTAGTCGAAGTAGCGGAAGTCGTCGAAGATGCGCAGACTTTCTGTCTAGGCCGGAAGATCCGGGCAAGACGGAAGGTCTGGGGTCCCGAGGTTCCGGGCATGGCCGGAAGGTCCGGGCGGGGCCGGAAGTTCTGGGGGTCGCGACTCTGCCAAGAATAGAGAATTGGGGATTGGGGATTTAGGCGGAAAAACTTCGGGAAAACCCAAATCCGAGGGGGAAAAGAAAAACTTTAAGGCCTTGTTTGGATGCGGGGCTAGCTATTTCCAGATAAAATACAACCTGGGTAGGATATTCTTGGCAAAATTAAAACCCCATGGAGACTCACCTGGTCATTTGGGAGAGAAGGGGATGCTAGCGTGAAAAGGGGATGCTAGCGTCTTCTTTCCTAGAAGAGCAGAGCAGGCCGCGAGGCTAAAGGAAGCGCAGAACTTCGCGAGCGACACGTACAGGAAGAATTTTTCCGATGTGACGAGGCGAGGGTTTCCTAGCCCTGGAATCGAGGTGGGTTGGGGATGGAAAGGCCTCTCCCTTGCGACACCAAATGGGCCTGTGTAAAGACCTAGGCGAAATTAACTCGGGCTCTTCCCTCCCAGGGAAACGATGGGGATCCCGGGGGGATCCCTTGCTACCAAACTATGCCTAACGGGAAGGAAGGGTGGGGAAGCTAGATCTACGAGCCACACACAAAATCCACAGATCAAATCCAACAAAACTTCATCACACCAACAAATCACAAAAAAAAATTAGGAGGGCTATTTTTGTGGGGATTTTCAAAATTGGGATGAATCACAACAAAATTAAGCTAGAAAACAAAGAGGAAGGCTACAAAATCATGATCAATGTGGCTCATGATACCAAGATGATGTAGGGTGGAACCCTATATGGCCGATCTTTCACAAAAGGAGCGGATTCCTCGATGAACACAAAGAACACAAGGGGAAAACACGGAGGGAAACACAAGAGAATCACTCAAAACAATGAGATTAGGTCACACATATGCTAGATCCTCGAAATGTAAAAGGAGATACAAGATCCATGATCAATAAGGGACGATACAAAGGTAACTGGTTCTTCTACGTGAGGAGGTCCTGAGGTCTTCCCGTTAGGGGTCTTGAATCCAAGTGGATTTTCTCCGAAGAGGTGACGGTCCCTCGCGATGGAGTAGTGGATGAGAGAGGCTCTATCTCACATATGAGCTATCACATTCTAATCTAAAACGTAGGTAGGAGAAGAGTATATATAGTCTCGGGGGCGAAAGGGTACATGGGCCTCGGCCCAGGTCACTGCACGCAGGCAGGGCCGGAAGTCCCTGGCGAGGCCGGAAGCTCCGGGTGCCGGATGTTCCGGGCCAGGTTCCGGGAAGGGTCTGGCCTAACCCGAGAGTTGGCACGGGGGGAGCTGGGCTGGCGTCTGGGGGGTGGAAGGTCCGGGAGAGACGGAGGTTCCGGGGGCCGAAAGGTCCGGGAAGGCTCCTGGCTAACCAGAAAGTGGGCACGCCCGGGCTAGTCGGTGTCGTCGGATTCCGGAAGTTCCGTGTCGGTCGGAGGTTCTGGGGGCCAGAAGTTCTGGTCTCTGGCCAGAGGTTCCGGGCTGGACAGAGAGTTGACGCCTGTCTCTTCTTCTTCAGCTCTCGGCTTCATGGCTTGTGCGTTGTACCTGATCACACATAGCGTCTCAGACATAGGCAGTAGCGATGTCTCACTCGAAGGAGGGGAAAACTCAAGTAGGAGTGTTGTCACCTCAGATTGAATAGCACGAGTTCTTGCTCTTGTCATGGGGCCACTTGGAGCTTGGATAGTCGAGGTAGTGTCTATGGGGATGGCCATAGGATGCTCTGCATCAATTTATCTGCTGGACCGTTAACTTTTATGCCAACCTTCCTTTTGTTTTACGGTTGTAATTTGTTTTGTTGCGATACAAAATTTGTTCTTAACGTGCAGCCACCGGCTCAAGGAAATAGCAAGCCATTTTGTATAGTGTAGGGTGTTCCCTATATTTGCACTGGTGGCGAACTTTGATGCCCAGTGGATGTATTCTATGCAATCACCTTAATAGCCTAGCCTTAGTTTTTGGCCTATTTATTTTCTAGTCATCTTTTTCCTTGGTTTGCTAGTGGCCGCAACAACCATGGGCCATATACGGACCGTGGTAACCTTGAGCCTACTACGGGCCGTAGGATCCATGGGCCTCCTATGGGCCGTCGAATAAATGGGACTCCAATGGGCCGTAGAATCAATGGGCCCACATGGGACATAAACGGGCATAATTGGTATCGGGCCAGCACGGTAACGGGTTGTTAACAGGCCATAAGACAGCAAAGGCTTAATTCTGTCACAGGCATAACGGGTCATTAATGGGCCAGAATGTAGGAGAAGCTGGAAACGATGCAGCGGGTTAACAGGCCACAAATGGGCCGATTCTAGCCATGGGTCGAATTTAGCCCATTAGGGGAACATGCCAGTAACGAGACGAAAGTAATCAAGACCCGGAAAGGTGCCCAAGAATGTATGGGCCATTAGTAGGCCAAAAGTTAACACAGGATGGAAACAGCCCATGGGAATCATGGGCCGTTAATGGTTACAAAGAAATTTACTGTTCGTTATGGGCCAGAATCACTGTGGGCCACTAAAGGTCCCAAAGATAAAAAAGGCCTCATATGGGCCAAAAGACATCATGGGCCATACATGGGCCGAAACTGAAATGGGCTGGTGTTATATTCGATGGCCCACATGATGATGTAGGGCTGATTTTGGGAAGGCCCTAACAGGCCATGAGTTATTGGGCGGTAAAACGGGCTATATGTGAACGAACCATTAAAAGGCTTTTCATGGGCCGGCCTGCTATCTTTTGACCAAGTCAAACAGGTCGGCCTTTGTAAGCTAAATTGGCTAGTGTTTGGCCGTCGCACATGTCGACATATCAAAGGCGCGTATCTTGCCCAATGACGAGCTAACACGTGTTTCATCCGGCCAATGAGAATTTTACATGTGGAAAATCGCCATTGGTCGTTGCTAACGGGTTGTCGGATTCAAAACCGGACCCGATAGATAAACGGCGGCCCGTTATGGTGGATGGCATGTGTCAGTTACCCTTGACGAAAGCACTTCCATGACGCGTCATTTATCGTCATGGAAGTGAACACTTTCGTGATGATAATTTTGGTATTGTCATGGAACACTTCTACGATAGCACAGGTATGACTATCTTGGTTCTGTCATAAAATCGTCATGGATGTACATGCATGACAGAAAACGTGACCTACTATGACAAACACGTATCATCACGGAAGTGTATTTTTTCGTAGTGTGAGGCTTCGATTATAGTGGGGGTAAGATGATTATAGTAGAGTTGAAGGATAACTTCCTCTTTCTCAATTCCTCCATGAGCATGGCTTGCTTTCCTTTTTGAGCTTGATTCCCTGCAACTTCCTTGGCCTTGTCCTCCTTGGTGGCTTCTTTTGTTTCCTCTCTCCTTAGTTTCATCTTCAGCAGCCAAGCATCTCTTCTATGCTGTTGGAGGAGGGAGAAGACATGATGCCTAGCTTGACATATCTGACAGAAAAAAACACGAAACAAGAACAGAGAATATTTATGTTCGGAAAATGGAGTATATATAAATAATTTTTATCTTCAGAAACAAGTATACCATAGGAAAATGGAGTCAGGAAGGTTCCCAAGGGGCCAACTACCCATGAGGGCTCGCTAGGAGGGGTAGGTGTTCCTGGTGCCTAGTGGGCACCTCGGTTGCCTTCACGGGTGTTTCTTAATTTTTATATTTTTTTCTAATATTACAAACTGACAGAAAAAAATTGTGGAATTTTTGGAATCTTTTTACTTACCATATCATGTACCTCTTCCTTTTCAGGGTCCTGGAGTGTTCTGGAAGGTCTCTTTTATGTATTCCTCCGGTGTCATGGTTTGAACAATGTTTCTTAATTTTTATATTTTTTTCTAATATTACAAACTGACAGAAAAAATTGTGGAATTTTTGGAATCTTTTTACTTACCATATCATGTACCTCTTCCTTTTCAGGGTCCTGGAGTGTTCTGGAAGGTCTCTTTTATGTATTCCTCCGGTGTCATGGTTTGAACAATGATAGTTTCAACATTAATAGGTGTACCTAAAATATAGTGCTTAATTCTTTGTCCATTGACCACCTTCGGATTAGTGCCTTTGGCATTATTGATCTTAATAGCTCCAGAGCGATAAACTTCTTCAATGATATATGGTCCTTCCCACTTGGAGAGGAGTTTTCCTGCAAAAAATCTAAAACGAGAATTGTACAATAGAACATATTCACCCACTTTGAATTCTTGCCTTTGGATTATTTTATCATGCCATCTTTTAACTTCTTCTTTGAACAATTTCACATTTTCATAGGCTTGGGTTCTCCATTCATCTAATGAGCTAATATCAAATAACCTCTTTTCACCAGCAAGTTTGAAATCATAATTGAGTTCTTTAATTTCCCAATATGCTTTATGTTCTAACTCAAGACGCAAATGACAAGCTTTTGCATAAACCATTTTATATGGAGACATGCCCATAAGATTTTTATAAGCTGTTCTACAGGCCGAAAGTGCATCATCAAGTTTCTTAGACCAATTCTGTCGAGACCTGTTGATAGTCTTTTGTAATATTAACTTTATTTCTATATTGCTCAACTCAACATGACCATTAGATTGAGGATGATAGGGGGATGCAATTCTATGGTTGAGATCATATTTAACAAGCAATGTTCTAAAAGCACCATGAATAAAATGTGAACCACCATCACTCATTAAATATCTAGGGACCCCAAACCTCGGGAAAATAATTTCTTTAAGAATTTTAATGGAGCCAAAAACCTAATTCCACCGCCGCAACTTTCTATATCCACGAGATCCCATCTTGGGGCCTGTTCCAGAGCTCCACCGGAAGAGGGCCGTCATCACGGAGGGCTTCTACATCATCCTAGCCCCTCCGATGAAGTATGAGTAGTTTACCTCAGACCTTCAGGTCCATAGTTAGTAGCTAGATGGCTTCTTCTCTCTCTTTGAATCTCAATACAAAGGTCTCCCCCTCTCTTGTGGAGATCTATTCGATATAATCTTCTTTTTGCGGTGTGTTTGTTGATATTGATGAATTGTGGGTTTATGATCAAGTCTATCTATGAATAATATTTGAATCTTCTCTGAATTATTTTATGCACGATTGGTTATCTTTGCAAGTCTCTTCGAATTATCCGTTTGGTTTGGCCAACTAGATTGGTAGTTCTTGCCATGGGAGAAGTGCTTAGCTTTGGGTTTGATCTTGCGGTGTCCTTTCCCACTGACAGAAGGGGCAGCAAGGCACATATTGCATCATTGCCATCGAGGATAACAAGATGGGGTTTATTTCATATTGCATGAATTTATCTCTCTACATCATGTCATCTTGCTTAAGGCGTTACTCTGTTTTTAACTTAATACTCTAGATGCATGCTGGATAGCGGTCGATGAGTGGAGTAATAGTAGTAGATGCAGAATCGTTTCGGTCTACTTGTCACGGACGTGATGCCTATATACATGATCATGCCTAGATATTCTCATAATTATGCTCAATTCTGTCAATTGCTCAACAGTAATTTGTTCACCCACCGTAGAATACTTATGCTCTTGAGAGAAGCCACTAGTGAAACCTATGGCCCCCGGGTCTATTCTCATCATATCAATCTCCATCACTTTAATCTTGCTTTTCTTTTTACTTTGCTTTTACTTTTTACTTTGCATCTTTATATCAAAAATACCAAAAATATTATATCTATCAGATCTCACTCTCGTAAGTGACCGTGAAGGGATTGACAACCCCTAATCGCGTTGGTTGTGAGTAGCTATCATTTTGTGCAGGTACGAGGGACTTGAGCATGGCCTCCTACTGGATTGATACCATGGTTCTCAAAAACTGAGGGAAATACTTACGCTACTCTGCTGCATCATCCCTTCCTCTTCAGGGAAAACCAACGCAAGCTCAAGACGTAGCAAGAAGTATTTCTGGCGCCGTTGCCAGGGAGTCTACGCAAAAAGTCAATATACCAAGTACCCATCACAATCCCTATCTCTCGCATTACATTATTTGCTATTTGCCTCTCGTTTTCCTCTCCCCCACTTCACCCTTGCCATTTTATTCGCCCTCTCTCTCTCTATCCTCCCTCTCTGTTTGCCACTTTTTCCCGCTTGCTCTTGTTTGCTCATGTGTTAGTTTGCTTGCTTGTCGTTATGTCTGAAATTGGGGAAGTTATCGCCAATATGGGCGATAACAATATCATGGAAAATTCTGATACTCATGCTAAAGAACCTACCATCTTTCATACAAAAAAATTCCACGTTGGTAGTGGTAATATTATTGGAAAAGGAGTTATTCAAGATTTATTTAATTGTGCATGTGCTTTACCTTCTATGGGTAGTTCTATCCTTCACAGAACTAGTAGTCTTGCGGACGCTATTGCCATGCTTGTAGTTGAACTTGAAAGACAATTCATGCACATGCATCCTTCTATACAAAGGATTTTTATGGAATTTTCTAATATTGAGCATTCTTGTATTAAGCGTGCCGCTACTATCTTTTTGGCTCATGAGTTTAGATTCATAATAAGAGAAGCCAAAGAAATCTTTGCGCATTATAGGGTGGACGCTTGCCGTCCTCCCATAGAGGCTATCCTCTTTGATCAAGAAGAAATAATGCATTTTCAATCTCTAGATTATGTTGCTTTCAATGAAAATCTTAGAAGAAGGGTTCCTACCAATGTTTTAGTCGATAGAATTTCTAAACTTAATGATGATTTGGCTATTCGAAATAATGAACTAGGATATTCTTTTGAATATAGGCTCACAAAGTTCTGTCAAAAGAATGCTTATAATGATGAATTGGTGGTGCATTATGAAGGACCAAAGGAGGAACCTATACCTCCCAAGGTTGATCTTGGGGACTTCTGTCCCGTTAAATTTAGTCCTTTTGATTACTTTTGCTTGCCTCAAAGAAAACTTGCTGCCGAATGTAGAGAATATGAAATGAGTTTCACCAATCTATCTTATTACTATGGCAATACCTAAATCTATCCTTGCTTGTTATGCCTAGCTAGGGGCGTTAAACGATAGCGCTTGTTGGGAGGCAACCCAATTTTATTTTTATTCCTTGCTATTAGCTCCTGTTTAGTAATACATAAATTATCTAGCCTCTGTTTTGGTTGTGTTTTTTGTGTTTAATTAGTGTTTGTGCCAAGAAGAACCGTTGGGAAGACTTGGGGAAAGTCTTGTTGAGCTTGCTGTAAAAAACAGAAACTTTAGCGCTCACGAGAACTGCTGTCATTTTTATTTGAAGAGTGCTATTTATTTAATCCTTTTTGCAGATGATTAATAAATAAATTCCTCACGTCCTGCAATTTAGTTTAGAATTTTTGGTGTTCCAGATCTTGGGCTAGCTACAGATTACTACAGACTATTCTGTTTTTGACAGATTCTGTTTTTCGTGTGTTTTTTGCTTATTTTGATGAATCTATGGCTAGTAAAATAGTTTATAATCCATAGAGAAGTTGGAATAGAGTAGGTTTGACACCAATATAAATAAAGAATGAGTTAATTACAGTACCATGAAGTGGTCTTTTGTTTTCTTTCGCTAACGGAGCTCACGAGTTTTCTATTTTGAGTTTTGTGTTGTGAACTTTTCAAGTTTTGGGTGAATTCTTGTGATGGATTATGGAACAAGGAGTGGCAAGAGACTAAGATTGGGGATGCCCATGGCATCCTTCAAGATAATTCAAGGACACCAAAAAGTCAAAGCTTTGGGATGCCCCGGAAGGCATCCCCTCTTTCGTCCACTTCCATCGGTAATTTACCTGGAGCTATATTTTTATTCACCAACATGATATGTGTTTTTCTTGGAGCGTCTTGTATTATTTGTGTATTTGTTTGTTAGTATGACACAATCATCCTTTCTGTACACACCTTTTGAGAGAGCCATACATGAATTACAATTTGATAGAATACTCTATGTGCTTCACTTATATCTTTTGAGCTAAGTAGTTTTGCTCTATGTGCTTCACTTATATCTTTTGAGCGTTATAATTTTACTCTATGTGCTTCACTTAGATATTTTAGAGCACGGTGGTGGATTTGTTTTAAAGAAACTATTGAGCTCTCATGCTTCACTTAAATTATTTTAAGAGTCTCTTAATAGCATGGTAATTTGCTTAATCATAATATTGTCGGGGAACTGATCCACGAACACCTATGGGGCCGGCGGACCGAGCCCCTTTCGGTTCGGCGGGGGGCGGAGATCACACGAAGAGCAGATCGAGGCGAAGCACACGAGCAGTTTACCCAGCTTCGGAGCTCTCCGGAGAGATAACACTCCTACTGCTGCTTGTTTGATTATCTTGTGTTCTTGCTCCAGAGAGAGAGAGCATAGTGTTTTTCTGGGTTCCGAACCAGTCGAACCCTCGAACCCCCTCTACGTTGCGCATGGGCCTCCTTTTATACGCTAAAGGGGTCACCGACAGGTGGCAACGCAGAGAAGGGTACAAATGTAAAAAGTGAGGTGGTTGGTATAGTTACTTGTACAGTGCACCCTACCTAACCCTGACGGCAGGGGACAAGGGCATTAAATGCCCGTCTGAGTCGCCCAAACAGTGCAGAAAAGGACCGTTAGGGGCGCCACCGTTCGCCATGATGGCGATCTTGTCAGCTTCGTATGCCACTGCGCACCGCTGGCTGCACAGCCTCCTGCCACGCGCGCCTGGAGAGGCCCCCAGAGCGACACGTTGGTGGATGCGCTGGAGCGTGGGCACAGAGTGGCCGCCTGCCGCGGCAAGCGCCTTGCCGCTGCTGTTATCTTGTCGGGTCCGGAAGCTTGTCGCTCATCGGGCCTCGAGGTACCTTGGTTGGTCTTCCCGGCAAGCTCCTCTTGCCGGGGCCTTATTGCCTTGCCGGAGCGCGTGGCGCATCGCGGCAAGTTCCTTGGAGTTCCTTGGTTGGCCTTCCCGGCAAGCTCCTCTTGCCGGGGCCTTGTCTCCTGAGCTTAAATACTTTGTTCTTGAATGGCTCCAAGGGAACCACGGAGGATCTTGGCGTTCGCCCGGCAAGCCTTGCCGCGGGGTGCTGCAACTGCCCGTGCACAAGTTTGGGGTACTAGGGTACCCCTATTCTAGTACACCGACAAATATGATTGGTATTCAAGATTTGTGAAACTTTCTTTTGAGTGTGTTGAATACTAAGAAAATATTGAAGCATGATAATTGTTTTGAGATATGGAGGTGATAATATTAAAGTCATGCTAGTTGAGTAGTTGTGAATTTAAAGAATACTTGTGTTGAAGTTTGTGATTCCCGTAGCATGCACGTATGGTGAACCGTTATGTGATGAAGTCGGAGCATGATTTATTTATTGATTGTCTTCCTTATGAGTGGCGGTCGGGGACGAGTGATGGTCTTTTCCTACCAATCTATCCCCCTAGGAGCATGCGCGTAGTACTTTGCTTTGATAACTTCTAGATTTTTGCAATAAGTATATGAGTTCTTTATGACTAATGTTGAGTCCATGGATCATACGCACTCTCACCCTTCCACCCTTGCTAGCCTCTCTAATACCGCGCAACTTTCACCGGTATCATACACCTACCATATACCTTCCTCAAAACAGCCACCATACCTACCTATTATGGCATTTCCATAGCCATTCCGAGATATATTGCCATGCAACTTTCCACCATCTAGTTCATCATGACACATTCATCATTGTCATATTGCTTAGCATGATCATGTAGTTGACATAGTATTTGTGGCAAAGCCACCGTTCATAATTTTCATACTAGTCACCCTTGATTCATTGCATATCCCGGTACACCGCCGGAGGCATCCATATAGAGTCATACTTTATTTTAGTATCGAGTTGTAATCATTGAGTTGTAAATAAATAGAAGTGTGATGATCATCATTCAATAGAGCATTGTCCCAAAAAAGGCCAAAAAATGAAGGCCCAAAAAAAAGAAAAAATATATATATAAAAAGGGCAATGCTACTATCCTTTTTCCACACTTGTGCTTCAAAGTAGCACCATGATATAGTGAGTCTCATATATTGTGCTTCAAAGTAGCACCATGTTCTTCATATAGAGAGTCTCATATGTTGTCACTTTCATATACTAGTGAGAATTTTACATTATAGAGCTTGGCTTGTATATTCCAATGATGGGCTTCCTCAAATTGCCCTAGGTCTTCGTGAGCAAGCAAGTTGGATGCACACCCACTAGTTTCTTTTGTTGAGCTTTCATACATTTATAGCTCTAGTGCATTCGTTGCATGACAATCCCTACTCACTCACATTGATATCTATTGATGGGCATCTCCATAGCCCGTTGATACGCCTAGTTGATGTGAGACTATCTTCTCCTTTTTTTCTTCTCCACAACCACCATTCTATTCCACCTATAGTGCTATATCCATGGCTCACGCTCATGTATTGCGTGAAGATTGAAAAAGTTTTGAAAAAGTTAGAGTATGAAACAATTGCTTGGCTTGTCATCGGGGTTGTGCATAATTTAAATACTTTGTGTTGGGAAGATGGAGCATAGCCAGACTATATGATTTTGTGGGGATAACTTTCTTTGGCCATGTTATTTTGAGAAGACATAATTTCTTTGTTAGTATGCTTGAAGTATTATTATTTTTATGTCAACATAAACTTTTGTCTTGAATCTCTCCAATATGAATATTCATACCACGATTAAGAAGATTTGCATTGATATTATTCCAAGTATCACTCCGCATCAAAAATTCTCTTTTTATCATTTACCTACTCGAGGACGAGCATGAATTAAGCTTGGGGATGCCTGATACGTGTCCAACATATCTATAATTTTTGATTGCTCCATGCTATATTATATATTGTTTTGGACTATATTGGGCATTATTTTCTACTTTTATATTATTTTTGGGACTAACCTATTAACCGGAGGCCCAGCCCAGAATTGCTGTTTTTTGCCTATTTCAGTGTTTCGGAGAAACATAATATCAAACGGAGTCCAAACGGAATAAAATCTTCGGGAACATGATTTTCTCACCGGACGTGATCGAGGAGACATGGACCCTACTGCAAGGGATCAAAGAGGAGGTCACGAGGGTGGGGGCGCCCCCCCTAGGGCGTGCGCCCTGCCTCGTGGGCCCCTTGGTGCTCCACCGACATACTCCTTCCTCCTATATATACCTACGTACCCCCAAACGATCAGAACAGGAGACAAAAACCTAATTCCACCGCCGCAACTTTCTGTATCCATGAGATCCCATCTTGGGCCTGTTCCGGAGCTCCACCGGAAGAGGGCCGTCATCACGGAGGGCTTCTACATCATCCTAGCCCCTGTGATGAAGTGTGAGTAGTTTACCTCAGACCTTCGGGTCCATAGTTAGTATCTAGATGGCTTCTTCTCTCTCTTTGAATCTCAATACAAAGTTCTCCCCCTCTATTATGGAGATCTATTCGATGTAATCTTCTTTTTGTGGTGTGTTTGTTGATATCGATGAATTGTGGGTTTATGATCAAGTCTATCTATGAATAATATTTGAATCTTCTCTGAATTCTTTTATGCATGATTGGTTATCTTTGCAAGTCTCTTCGAATTATCCGTTTGGTTTGGCCAACTAGATTGGTAGTTCTTGCCATGGGAGAAGTGCTTAGCTTTGGGTTCGATCTTGCGGTGTCCTTTCCCAGTGACACAAGGGGCAGCAAGGCACGTATTGCATCATTGCCATCGAGGATAACAAGATGGGGTTTATTTCATATTGCATGAATTTATCTCTCTACATCATGTCATCTTGCTTAAGGCGTTACTCTGTTTTTAACTTAATACTCTAGATGCATGCTGGATAGCGGTCGATGAGTGGAGTAATAGTAGTAGATGCAGAATCGTTTCGGTCTACTTGTCACGGACGTGATGCCTATATACATGATCATGCCTAGATATTCTCATAATTATGCTCAGTTCTGTCAATTGCTCAACAGTAATTTGTTCACCCACCGTAGAATACTTATGCTCTTGAGAGAAGCCACTAGTGAAACCTATGGCCCTCGGGTCTATTCTCATCATATCAATCTCCATCACTTTAATCTTGCTTTTCTTTTTACTTTGCTTTTACTTTTTACTTTGCCTCTTTATATCAAAAATACCAAAAATATTATATCTATCAGATCTCACTCTCGTAAGTGACCCTGAAGGGATTGACAACCCCTAATCGCGTTGGTTGCGAGTAGCTATCATTTTGTGCAGGTACGAGGGCCTTGAGTGTGGCCTCCTACTAGATTGATACCTAGGTTCTCAAAAACTGTGGGAAATACTTACGCTACTCTACTGCATCATCCCTTCCTCTTCGGGGAAAACCAACGCAAGCTCAAGACATAGCACTTCTATCCATTTAGTGACATAATCAACAGCAACCAAAATATGTGTACACCCATTTAGAGGACGGAAAAAGGTCCCATATAATTAAAGCCCCAAACATCAAATGGTTCAACAACAAGTGAATAATTCGTAGACATTTCCTGAAGTCTACCAATATTACCAATACTTTGACATTCATCATAATATAAAACAAACTTACGAGCGTCTTTGAAAAGAGTAGGCCAATAAAAACCAGATTGTAATACTTTGTGTGCAGTTCTATCTCCAGCATGATGCCCTCCGTAGGCTTCGGTGTGACATTTACATAGGATTTGTTCATGTTCATACTCAGGTATACAACATCTAATAATACCAGCAACTCACAAAGATGTGGGTCATCCCAAAAGTAGTGTCTTAAATCAAAGTAGAATTGTTCTTTTGATGGTATCTAAAACTAGGTGGTATGAATTTAGCAATAATGTAATTAGCATAGTCTACATACCAAGGAGTATTACGAGAAGTATTTATGATAGCTAGTTGTTCACCGGGAAAGCTATCATCAATAGGCAGTGGTTCATCAAGGATATTTTCTAACCTAGATGAGTTATTGGGTACGGGATTATCAACTCCCTTCCTATCAATGATATGCAAGTCAAATTCTTGTAGCAAAAGAACCCACCTAATTAGTCTAGGCTTAACATCTTTCTATTCCATAAGGTATTTAATAGCAGCATGATCGGTGTGAACAATTACTTTAGACAACAATGTAAGATGTGAATACATCACAAGAAACACAACTCCTAAAAATTCTTTCTCAGTAGTAGCATAATTTCTTTGAGCACTGTCTAGAGTTTTACTAGAATAATGGATAAAATTTAATTTCTTATCAAATCTTTGTCCTAGAACATCACCAACAACATAATCACTAGCATCACACATAGTTTCAAAAGGTAAGTTCCAATCTGGTGGTTGAATGATATGTTAAGAAGTTAAGGCTTTGTTAAGTGTTTCAAAGGCTTCTACACAATTATCATAAAAACAAATGAACATCCTTTTGCGAGAGATTACTAAGAGGCCTTGAAATTTTAGATAAGTCTTTAATAAACCTCGTATAAAACCAACATGACCAAGGAAACTTCTTATACCTTTAATGTCTTTATGACGTGGCATTTTCTCAATAGCATCAACCTTAGTTTTATCCACCTCAATAACTCGTTCAGAAATTTTGTGCCCCAAGACAATACCTTCATTCACCATAAAGTGGCACTTCTCCCCATTGAAGACAAGATTAGTTTGATCACATCTCTGGAAAACTCGATCAAGGTTGCGTAAGAAATAATCAGAAGAAGTTCTGTAAATAGAAAAATCAACCGTGAAAATGTCAAGAATCTTTTCATGGAAGTCAGAGAACATAGCAGTCATACATCTTTGTAAGGTAGTAGGTGCATTACATAAACCAAAAGCTATACGTCTATAAGCATAAGTTCCAAAAGGACAAGTAAAGGTGTTTTTTCTCTTGATCAGGTTGTGATACAAGTATTTGAGCGAAACTAGAATATCCATCAAAGAAACAAAAGTGTGTGTGCTTTGGACAATCTTTCTAACATCTGATCAATAAAAGGCAAAGGGTAATGATCTTTTCTAATGGCTTTGTTTAATTTTAAAAAAAATTACCATTCTATTGGAAGTAACAATTCTTTGTGCAATAAGTTCATTTTTATCAATAGGAGCAACAGTAATACCTCCTTTCTTAGGGACACAATGAACATGACTTTCCCATCTACTATTAGTTATGGGATAGATTATACCTGCTTCCAAACGCTTTAGTATTTCAGTTTTGACCACCTCCTTCATCTTAGGATTTAATCGTCGTTGATGATCAACAACTAGTTTAGCATCGGGTTCCATATTAATCTTGTGCTGACAGAGAGTGGGACTAATGCCCTTAAGATCATCAAGAGTATATTGTAGGATAAAAAGTAGGTCTAGAGGGGGGTGATTAGACTACTTGACCAAATAATAATCTAACCTTTTCCCAATTTTAGTTGAAGATTTTAGCAATTAGCACAAGTCAAGCAATCAACCTACACATGCAATTCTAAGAGTGTAGCATCGGAAAGTAAAACATTGCCTATGAAAGTAAAGGGAAAGGCTTGGCGAGTGCAAATGCAATGATGACACGGAGATTTCTGGCGTGGTTCCAATAGGTGGTGCTATCGTACATCCACGTTGATGGAGACTTCAACCCACGAAGGGTAACGGTTGTGAGAGTCCACAGAGGGCTCCACCCACGAAGGGTCGATGAAGAAGCAACCTTGTATATCCCACCATGGCCATCGTCCATGAGGGACATGCCTCACTCGAGTAAATCTTCATGAAGTAGGCGATCTCCTTGCTCTTACAAACTTCTTGGTTCAACTCCACAATCTTGTCGGAGGCTCCCAAGCGACACCTAACAAATCTAGGAGACACCACTCTCCAAAAGGTAATAGATGTTGTGTTGATGATGAACTCCTTGCTTTTTTGCTTCAAATGATAGTCACTCCAACACTCAACTGTCTCTCACACAGATTTGGATATGGTGGAAAGATGATTTGAGTGGAAAGCAACTTGGGGAGGGCTAGAAATCGAGAATCTTGTGGTAGGATTGGAATGTCTCGATGTCAACACATGAGTAGGTGGTTCTCTGTTAGAAAATGTATGCTGGAAGTGTAGGCACGTTCTGATGGCTCTCTCACAAACGGAGGTGTCGGAGGGGAATATATAGCCTCCACACAAAATCCAACCGCTAAACACATTTGACCCAACTCGATTAGACCGAAAGAAGAACTCAATGAGACCAATTCAGTTCAAAATGTGAACGTTAGGAATCTCGATGGGACAAACTGGAACAACTCGGTGGGACCGATGTGCTAGGGCTTAGGGCAAACATCAACTCGGTGGCACCGATTTGCAACAACTCGGTGAGACCAAAGTGAAGCAATAAGGCAACAGAGAAAATGTCAAGACAACTTGGTGTGATCGATCACAAATTTGGTGAGACCAAAGTAATTGCAGCAAGCAACAAAGATTGCAAGGCCATCTCGGTGAGACCAAAATCCATATCGGTGTGACCGAACTGTTAGGGTTTCTGGCAATGGCTATGTCATAATAACTCGGTGGCGCCGAATAGGAGATATCAGTGGGGCTGAGTTTGACTTTGGGTTTTGGACATATTTGGAATGAGAAAATGGTTGAGGGCTTTGGAGCAATATCACTAAGCATTTTGAGCAAGTAGACCATTTAGCAAGACCTCAACCCCTTTTAATAGTATTGGCTTTCCGATGGACTCAACATGATCTTGGATCACTAAAATATAAATGAAGAGTCTTGAAGTTTTACCAATATGTGTCCTTAGCATTTTGAGGGGTCCACATCTCTAGTCCATGCCATGCCATTCATTGAACTTTCTGAAATATTAGACTTGAATGGATAATGGTTCAATGAGCTATATGTTGAAAGGCGAAATAGCAAGAGTAGCATGGCAAATAAAACCAACAAAAGACGAAAGGCACTCTCTCTCGAAGCCTATGATCTATACACTTTCTCCCCCTTTGTCAACAAGTTACCAAAAAGTTCGAAAACATATAGTGCTATACGACACTCTAAGCACGATCTCTGTGAGATCTTGAATTGGTGTTCTGGATTGTTGCTCTGGTGTGCGTAAATGGCGTTGAGATGACCGCGTCTGCAAATGCCTTTGTCTGAAGTCTGGAAGCTGGAGGAGTTGACACTGGAGGGGTAACTGTGGCAGTGGCTGCAGGAGCTGAGATGGTAGTCCTTGAGTCTTTGGCAACTAGCACAGCTGATGATCTTTGTGCCCTTGGCACTCTCTGGAATGTATTTGTCGTGGGTCTATCATCACTGTCCTCAGCATCATCCCTTAGCTTCTCCAAAATGGTTTGAAACTTTGTGACCTTCACATCAAGGTCAAGTATTTTTGTCTGTATGATCCTTTCAAGACTATCCTGATTTTGAGACAAGGTGGCCAAGCTCTTCTAAATTCTCATGGCAGCCTCAAGCCGATAACTGAGTTGATCTTGCTTGGTATTGAGATTCACAACTAAAGCATCTGGGGAACTTGTTGCCTTTGCTGCTTTTGTAGCCTTAGCTCTCTCAATCTTCTCCTGGGCTTCAGCACAAATAGGATGTGAGACATCCATGAAAACCTTCTTGTCCTCAAAGTTTGGCCTCAGGGGTAGATGCTCTCTATCATGCAGATATGTCACAGTTCCTACCTTGGAGTTGATAATGTCTGGATGTGTGGGGCATATCCACAAGACCTCTTCTGGTCGGCTACTGTCCTCTTAACTGTCTCAACGATCAAGCTGAAAGTGCAAATAATTCCCGGGTGGTTTTGGTAATTCATAACAAGATATAGCTCAGTGAACTAATATCCATTCACTTTAAATATTTCAAAAATTTCAATGATTGGCATGGCATGGACTAGAGATGTGGACCCCTTAAAATGCTAACGACAAAGATTGGCTAAAGCTGAAGACTCTTCATTTTCATTTTAGTGATCCAATATCACATTGAGTCCATAGGAAAGCCAACACTATTAAAAGGGGATGAGGGGTTTGCTTAATGGTATACTTGCTCAAAGTGCTCAGTGATATTGCTCCAAAACCCTCAACCACTTTCTCATTTCCACATTTATCGAAACCTCATTGTTAAAATCGGCCCCACCGATTTGATCTATCCGGCGCCACCGAGTTCATTTGACCTAGCCACTGCCAGAAACCCTAGACAATTTGGTCACATCGATACGGATCTCGGTCTCACCGAGATGGCCTTGCAAACCCTTTGTTGCCTGTTGTAATTATTATATTCTCACCGAAATGTGCAATCGGTCACACTGAGTTTGCTTGACCAACTCTCTGTTTGCTCTTTGCTGAAATCGGTCTCACCAGTTCATGCAATCAGTCTCACTGAGATGAGGTTTTGCCCTAGCCCTAGCATATCGGTCCCACTGAGTTCTTCTAGTCGGTCCCACCGAGATTCCTAACGTTCACATTTTGAACTAAATCGGTCTCACCGACTTCCTCTATTCGGTCTGACTGAGTTGGGTCAAATGTGTGTAACGATTGGATTTTGTGTGGAGGCTATATATACCCCTCTACCCTCCTCTCCATTTGAGGAGTTCGTCATCAACACACCATCTATTAACTTTTGGAGAGTGGTGTCCCCTAGATAGGTTAGGTTTCGCTTGGGAGCCTTCGACAAGATTGTGAAGTTGAACCAAGAAGTTTGTAAGGGCAAGGAGATCACCTACTTCGTGAAGATCTACCTGAGTGAGGCAAGTCCTTCATGGGCGATGGCCATGATGGGATAGACAAGGTTTCTTCCTCATGGATCCTTCATGGGTGGAGCCCTCCATGGACTTGTGCAACCGTTACCCTTCGTGGGTTGAAGTCTCCATCAACATGGATGTACGACAGCACCACCTATCGGAACCACGCCAAAAATCTTTGTGTCTACATTGAATTTGCCTTCTCCAAGCCCTTCCCTTTACCTTCTTATGCAATGTTTTACTTTCCGCTACTACACTCTTAGAATTGCATCTGTAGGTTGATTGCTAAAATCTGCCAACACTTAAAATTGGGAAAAGGCTAGATTTTTATTTGGTCAAGTAGTCTAATCACCACCCTCTAGACCTACTTTCGATCCTACAAGTGGTATCAGAGCTTTGGTCTCCATTGCCTTGATTTCCATAGCTTTGGTCATCATAGCCTTGGTTTCACAACCTAGGAGAGTATGGCGTCTAGCGAGGGAAATTAACACCATAGAGGTTCTTACTTTGATGGTATGATAGAGGCAAAGGTGTCCTGTCTTCTGATGATATGGTGAATATCATTTTGGAGGACTAGACTTTGACGATCCGACTACGAACGTGCGAGGACGTCATGCCTTAGCAATCGCTTAACCAACTCCGAGAGGTTATTGACCACGCCGGAGCACGGTCAACCTGACCATGAAGGTCTATTTCCTACAAGCAAACGAAGAATAGGCAAGAAACTAAGATTGCAATCTAGATATTGCGAATATAAGATGAAAGCTTTATTGATCAAGGTGGGGTTCTGTGACATCTTGGTCTGGTCGTTGAACACAAATGAAGTACGCAAAGTTGCAGCTATGGCGAACTTTTAATCTAAACAAAACCGAAAGTCTAAGCGATGCCCTAAGGGCTCTCACTACTGCAGGATGCTACTAACGCGACACTGCAATTAGAGACTCTTTGACGAAACTGTGTGCGATGCAATAATCACAAACGATGGTGTAAAAAACCCATCAAAAAAGGTGCAAAACATTTGCGATGGAGGATGCATCAAACATGGTTTAGATTTTAGTTGCGTGTGCAATGCCGGGCTTACAGTTCAGTTCAATTAACTGTTTGCGTTGAGGAGGAACAAAAGAAAGGGCAGCTAGATGAAGGTGTGTGCGATATACAGCATACGGTTCACTTAGATGAACTATTTGTGATTTGGCAACACAAAAGAAACAGTCAGCCAGATCAAAGGTGTGTGTGATATACGGCATGCAGTTCACTGGGATGAACTGTTTGTGTTGAGACAAGAGAACAGAAACGGTTCAATATAACAAGATGTGTGTGATATGCGGCAAACAGGTTTGCAATCAGAAATGTGTGCGAAGACCGATAAGAACACAGGCGGTTGCTGCTAACAAGACGTGTGTGTTGTTCAATGGGATTGCATATAGAACAACAACATTATATACACACTTATAAGGATATGGTTGCATAATCAAATTAAACATCCACTTACATAGGTGGCTACTACAACCATGGCATTTGTACACACTAAAGTAAATTATTACATGCATAATTACATAGGTGGCTACTACACACATGACATTTCCACACACCAATAAAGTAAACTATATAATACATGCATGATTAACTAGCATTAACGATCATCTGATCATCATCTACTTCTTGTGACGCTTGATCTGCTTGTGTCTCGATCCGGGCTCATCGATTTGGGTAACGAGGCACTTCCTCATGTCAGCGACCCGCCTGTGCATCTCGTAGCATGTGTACACGCTCTTAGCCACGAACATGAGGTGAGGTTCATCCAGTTGCCGCATCAAGGCCCTGTGCTAGGATAGGGGACTTGTTCTCTGGGCATCCAACTTCAACTTTTCATACAAGGGTCGATGATGGCCAAGGCGAGTTCGAACAGGGAGTCCTTCTTCACCCTGCCCCAGACCCTGTAGCGGTCATGGATTTCGACAAGGTTCTGGCAGGCCAAGCCCGTAATACTAAGCGCTTTTACATCGTCGATGGTTTCCACCGTGGCGAACTTGTAGTAGGTGTTGTTGACAAACCTGTTAAAACGGTCACAAGGCTCTGTGATGCGGAGCATCCCAAGGTCATCCCCATGGACCTACCATCGTCGCACCAAGTGCCCAGTGGACCCGTGACACGAGCACGTGCAAGAGCTCTTGAAACCAAGGTGACATCTCTCCTCTCACAATTCCACTTCGATTCACATGAGACATGGCTACTACTCAAACGGAGACATTGTGCATACTCAAGTATCAAGGAGTTAGACATGAAGAAGCTAAGGAGCAAGGGGAATCAGAAGAGGAAGATGGACGTGAAGATGGAGAAGAAGAAGAGCTGCCACGAAAGCTACAGCCACCGGACGACCGGCCCAGCCCGGACGTCTGGCCCTGAAGGTCACACCAGCCCAAGGAAACCGGGCCAATGCATGCTACAATGGCCGGATGTCCGTCCTGGACCGGACGTCCGACACCTCCAAGGCTCCGAATGACCGAGCCCCCTCCGGACGACCGACGCCATGACAACAGAACAAAATCTACGGAAATGCGGGGAAGATGGGACGTCCGGAGCCATGGAATCAGAGCCTAATCTACGGAAGTCTGAAGATCTACGGACGTCTAGACCATCCCGAGTCTCCGGACGTTCGTCCCCTGGCTATGTCCAGTTTCGGGCCCGAGGCCCATGTACCCCCTCATTTCGTCCCCATTGCACTAAGACTATAAATAGACCTCCTATTCCTCCTAGCTAGGGTTACCAAAGGATTAGCTCTTATTTTGTGTGAGAGCTTTTCTCATCAACCTGGTTACCTTCTCCTCGGAGATCACGCTGTTGGGGAACGTAGCAATAATTCAAAAAATCCTACGTGTCACCAAGATCAATCTAGGAGATACTAGCAACGAGAGAGGGGGAGTGCCTCTTCATACCCTCGAAGATCACTAAGTGGAAGCGTTACAAGAACGCGGTTGGTGGAGTCGTACACGCAGCGATTCAGATCACGGTTGATTCCGATCTAAGCACGGAACATCAGCGCCTCTGCGTTCAACACACGTACAGCCCGAGGACGTCTCCTCCTTCTCGATCCAGCAAGGGGAGAGGAGAAGTTGAGGGAGAACTCCGACAGCACGACGGCGTGGTGGTGATGGAGCTCCTAGTTCTCCGGCAGGGCTTCGCCAAGCGCTATGGAGGAGGATGAGGTGTAGGAGAGGGGGAGGGGCTGCGCCAGGGGAATGGTCTTGGTCCTCTGGCAGCCCTCCCACCCCCACTATTTATAGGAGATGGGGAGAGGGGGCCGACCCCTTCAGATCCCCTCTATGGGAGGGGCGGCGGCCAGGGAGGGAACCCTAGACGGGTTTTGGTTGCCCCACCCCTAGGAGACTTGCCGCCCAAGCCAGGAGGGGAGGCTACCCTAGGGGAGGCGCCCCCACCTCTCCTGGTTACGTGAGATGGGGAGGGAGGCGCGCACAGCCCCTTAATGGGCTGGTGTGCCCCTTCCCCTTGGCCAATAAGGCCCCCAACACTTGTCGGGGCCTCTGAAACCACTTTCAGACACGCTGGTCGTCACCCGATACCCCCAGAACAATTCCGGACTCCAATACCCTTCGTCCAATATATCGATCTTCACCTTCGGACCATTTCAGAACTCCTCGTCACATCTAGGATCTCATCCGGGACTCCGAACAACCTTCGGTAACCACATACTATTTCCCATAACAACTCTAGCATCACCGAACATTAAGTGTGTAGACCCTACGGGTTCGGGAACCATGCAGACATGACCGAGGCATCTCTCCGGCCAATAACCAATAGCGGGATCTGGATACCCATATTGGCTCCCACATGTTCCACAATGATCTCATCGGATGAATCACGATGTTGGGGATTCAATCAATCCCGTATAAAATTCTCTTTGTCTATGGTATGTTACTTGCCCGAGATTCTCTCATTGGTATCCCCATACCTCGTTCAATCTCATTACCAGCAAGTCTCTTTACTCGTTTCGTAATGCATGATCATGTGGCTAACTCCTTAGTCACGTTGAGCTCATTATGATGATGCATTACCGAGTGGGCCCAGAGATACCTCTCCGTCATACGGAGTGACAAATCCCAATCTTGATTCGTGCCAACCCAACAGACACTTTCGGAGATACCTGTAGTGCACCTTTATAGCCACCCAGTTATGTTGTGACGTTTGGTACACCCAAAGCATTCCTACGGTATGCAGGAGTTGCACACTCTCATGGTCTAAGGAAATGATACTTGACATTAGAAAAGCTTTAGCAAACAAACTACACGATCTTGTGCTACGCTTAAGATTGGGTCTTGTCCATCACATCATTCTCGTAATGATGTGATCCCGTTATCAATGACATCCAATGTCCATGGTCAGGAAACCATGACCATCTATTGATCAACGAGCTAGTCAACTAGAGGCTTACTTGAGACATGTTGTGGTATATGTATTCACACATGTATTACGGTTTCCGGTTAATACAATTATATCATGAACAATAGACAATTATCATGAACAAGGAAATACAACAATAACCATTTTAGTATTGCTTCTAGGGCATATTTCCAACAGTCTCCCACTTGCACTAGAGTCAATAATCTAGTTCACATCACTATGTCATTGTAATGAATCCAACACCCATGGGGTTTGTTCATATCTCGCTTGTGAGAGACGTTTATTAGTCAATAGGTCTGAACCTTTCAGATCCATGTGTGCTTTACAAATCTCTATGTCATCTTGTAGATGCAGCTAGCACGCGCTACTTGGAGCTATTCCAAATAACTGCTCTACTATACGAATCCGGTTTACTACTCAGAGTCATCCGGATTAGTGTCAAAGTTTGCATTGACGTAACCCTTTACGACGAACTCTTTTACCACCTCCATAATCGAGAAAATTCCTTAGTCCACTAGTTAGTAAGGATAAGTTCGACCGCTGTCATGTGATCTATTCCTGGACCAATCTTGTACACCTTGACTGACTCATGGGAAGGCACACTTCAGGTGCGGTACACAGCATAGGATACTATAGAGCCTACATCTAAAGCATAGGGGACGACCTTTGTCCTTTCTCTCTCTTCTGCCATGGTCAGGTCTTGAGTCTTACTCAATACTCACACCTTGTAACACAGCCAAGAACTCCTTCTTTGCTGATCTATTTTGAACTCCTTCAAAATCTTGTCACGGTATGTATTCATT
The DNA here is from genome assembly GCF_002162155.2 of Triticum dicoccoides. NCBI lineage: Eukaryota > Viridiplantae > Streptophyta > Magnoliopsida > Poales > Poaceae > Triticum > Triticum dicoccoides. The sequence continues at coordinate 286,641,966 of NC_041384.1, forward strand.
TGAAAGTACTATTAAGCGTTTTTTATCTATCCTTATAGATCTTAATGCTGAATGTTCAAGTAGCTTAATCTAGGTTTTCCATTGAAAAACACCTTTCAAATAACCTTGTATGCTTTCTAGAAGTTCTGCATCATTTCTGATCTACAATATGTTAACAACATATACTCATAAAAAATTCTATAGTGCTCCCACTCACTTCTTTGGACATACAAGTTTCTCATAAACTTTGTATAAACCCAAAATCTTTGATCATCTCATCAAAGCATACATTCCAACTCCTAGATGCTTACTCCAGTCCTTAGAAGGATTGCTGGAGCTTTGCATACTTGTTAGCATCTTTCAGGGTTGACAAAACCTTCTAGTTGTATCACATACAACCTTTCCTCAAGAAAATCGTCGAGGAAACAATGTTTTGACATCCTATCTGCATGATTTCATAAAGAATGCAGTAACTGCTAACATAATTCCAACAGACTCTTAGCATCGCTACGAGTGAGAAGGTCTCACCGTAGTAAACTCCTTGAACTTGTCGGAAAACATCTTAATGACAAGTCAAGCTTTCTTAATGGTGATACTTACCATCATTGTCTTTCTTCCTTTTAAAATCCATCTACACCCAACCGCCTTACGACCATCAAATAGTTCTTCCAAAGTCTATACTTTGTTTTATACATGGATCCTCTCTCGGATTTATGGCCTCGAGCCATTCGTCAGAATCCGGGCCAACCATCGCTTCTCCATAGCTTGTAGGTTCATTGTTGTCTAGCAACATGACTTCCAAGATAGGATTACATACCACTCTAAAGTAGTACACATCTTTGTCGACCTATGAGGTTTTGTAGTGACTTGATCCGAAGTTTCATGATCACTATCATAAGCTTCCACTTCAATTGGTGTAGGTGCCACAAGAACAACTTCCTGTGCCCTGCTACACACTAGTTGAAGTCACGGTTCAATCATCAAGTCTCCATCATCCTCCCACTCAATTCTTTCGAGAGAAACATTTCCTCGAGAAATGACCCATTTCTAGAAACAATCACATTTGCTTCCGGATCTAAAATAGGCGGTATACCCAACTGTTTTGGGTATTCTATGAAGATGCATTTATCCGCTTTGGGTTTGAGCTTATCAACCTAAAACTTTTTCACATAAGCGTCGCAGCCCCAAATTTTTAAGAAACGACAGCTTTGGTTTTTCTAAACCATAGTTGACACGGTGTCGTCTCAACAGAATTGCGTGGTGCCCTATTTAAAGTGAATGCAGTTGTCTCTAATGCCTAACCCATAAACGATAGTGGTAATTCAATAAGAGACATCATGGTATGCACCATATCCAATCGGGTGCAATTATGATGTTCGGACACACCATCACACTATGGTGTTCCAGGCGGTATTAGTTGTGAAACAATTTCCACAATGTCTTAATTGTGTGCGAAACTCGTAACTCAGATATTCATCTCTATGATCAAATCATAGACATTTTATCCTCTTGTCACGATGATCTTCAACTTCACTCTGAAATTACTTAAACCTTTCAATAATTCAGACTTGTGTTTCATCAAGTAAATATACTCAGTATCTACTCAAATCATCTGTGAAGTAAGAACATAACGATATCCACTAGGTGCCTCAGCACTCATTGGACTGCACACATCAAAATGTATTACTTCCAACAAGTTGCTTTCTGTTCCATCTTACTGAAAATGTGGCCTTTCAGTCATCTTGCCCGTGTGGTATGATTTGCATGTCTCAAGTGATTAAAAATCAAGTGAGTCCAAACGATCCATCTATATGGAGTTTCTTCATGCATATCTACCAATAGACATGGTTCGCATGTCTCAATCTTTTCAAAAACGAGTGAGTCCAAAGATCCATCAACATGGAGCTTCTTCATGTGTTTTATACCAACATGACTCAAATGGCAGTGCCACAAGTATGTGGTACTATCATTACTATCTTATATCTTTTGACATGAACATGTGTATCACTACGATCGAGATTCAATAAACCATTCATTTTAGGTGCAAGACCATGAAGGTATTATTCAAATAAACAGAGTAACCATTATTCTCCTTAAATGAATAACCATATTGTGATAAACATAATCTAATCATGTCTATGCTCAACGCAAACACCAAAAAACAATTATTTTGGTTTAACAGCAATCCCGATGGCAGAGGGAGCTTGCGATGTTTGATCACATCAACCTTGGAAACACTTGCAACATATATCGTCATCTCACCTTTAGCTAGTCTCCGCAGTGTTTTATTTCGAGTTACTAACACTTAGCAACCGAACCGGTATTTATTACCCTGGTGCTACTAGGAGTACTAGTAAAGTACACAATAATATAATGTATATTCAAAATACTTCTATCGACCTTGCCAGCCTTCTCATCTACCAAGTATCTAGGGTAGTTCTGCTTCAATGACAGTTCCCCTCATTACGGAAGCACTTAGTCTCGGGTTTGGGTTCAACCTTGGGTTTCTTCACTAGAGCAGCAACTGATTTGCTGTTTCATGAAGTATCCCTTCTTTCCCTTGCCCTTCTTCAAACTAGCGGTTTAACCATCAACAATTGATGCTCCTACTTGATTTCTACTTTCGCCGTGTCAAACATCGCGAGTTGCTCAAGGATCATCATGTCTATCCCTGATATGTTATAGTTCATCACGAAGCTCTAATAGCTTGGTGGCAGTGACTATGGAGAACCATCACTATCTCATCTGGAAGATTAACTCCAACTCGATTCAAGCGATTGTAGTACTCAGACAATCTGAGCACATGCTCAACGATTGAGATTTTCTCCCTAAGTTTGCAGGCTTAAGAAAGTTGTCAGAGGTCTCATACCTATTGATGTGGGCACTAGTCTGAAATCCCAATTTCAGTCTTTGGAACATCTCATATGTTCTATGACGTTTCAAAAAGTGTCTTTGGTGCCACAATTCTAAACCGTTAGCATTACACACTGAACTATCACGTAGTCATCAAAACGTGTATGTCAGATGTTTCCCAACATCTACAGATGACGCTCGAGGTTCAGCACACCGAGCGGTGCATTAAGGAGATAAGCCTTCTGCGTAGCAATGATGATAATCCTCAATTGACGAACCCAGTCCGCATAATTTCTACTATCAACTTTCAACTAAATTTTCTCTAGGAACATATCTTAAACAGTAGAACTAAAGTGTAAGCTACGACATAATTTGCAAAGACCTTTTGACTATGTTCATGATAATTAAGTTCATCTGATTATTTAATGAACTCCCACTTAGATAGACATCCCTCTAGTCATCTAAGTGATACATGATCCGAGTCAACTAGGCCGTGTCCGATCATCACATGAGACGGACTAGTCATCATCGGTGAACATCTTCACGTTGATCGTATCTACTATACGACTCATGTTCGACCTTTCGGTCTCTTGTGTTCCGAGGCCATGTCTGTATATGCTAGGCTCGTCAAGTCAACCTAAGTGTTTCGCATATGTAAATCTGGCTTACACCCGTTGTATGCGAACGTTAGAATCTATCACACCCGATCATCACGTGGTGCTTCAAAACAACGAACCTTCGCAACAGTGCACAGTTATGGGGAACACTTTCTTGAAATTTTAGCGAGGGATCATCTTATTTATGCTACCGTCCTTCTAAGAAAATAAGATGTAAACATGACAAACATCACATGAAAATCATAAAGTGACATGATATGGCAAATATCATCTTGTGCCTTTTGATCTCCATCCTCGAGGCGCGGCATGATCACCTTCGTCACTAGCAAGACACCATGATCTCCATCATCGTGTCTTCATGAAGTTGTCTCACCAACTATTACTTCTACTACTATGGCTAAAGGTTAGCAATAAAGTAAAGTAATTACATGGCGTTTTCATTGACACGGGTCATACAATAAATTAAGACAACTCCTATGGCTCCTCCCGGTTGTCATACTCATCGACATGCAAGTCGTGATTCCTATTACAAGAACATGATCAATCTCATACATCCCATATATATAATTCATCACATCCTTTTGGCCATATCACATCACATAGCATACCCTGCAAAAACAAGTTAGACGTCCTCTAATTGTTGTTGCATGTTTTATGTGGCTGCTATGGGTTTCTAGCAAGAACGTTTCTTACCTACGCAAAAGCCACAACGGTGATATACCAATTTCTATTTACCCTTCATAAGGACCCTCTTCATCAAATCCGATCCAACTAAAGTGGGAGAGACAGACACCCGCTAGCCACCTTATGCATCAATTGCATGTCAGTCGGTGGAACCTGTCTCACGTAAGTGTACGTGTAAGGTCGGTCCGGGCCGCTTCATCCCACAATGCCACCGAATCAAGATAAGAATAGTAACAGCAAGAAAATTGAACAAATCATCGCCCACAACTACTTTGTGTTCTACTCGTGCATAGAATCTACGCATAGACCTAGCTCATGATGCCACTGTTGGGGAACGTAGCAATAATTCAAAAAAAAATCTACGTGTCACCAAGATCAATCTAGGAGAAACTAGCAACGAGAGAGAGGGAGTGCATCTTCATACCCTTGAAGATCGCTAAGCGGAAGCGTTACAAGACGGCGGTTGGTGGAGTCGTAAACACAGCGATTCAGATCGCGGTGGATTCCGATCTAAGCGCCGAACAACGACGCCTCCGCGTTCAACACACGTACAACCCGGGGACATCTCCTCCTTCTTGATCCAGCAAGGGGAGAGGAGAAGTTGAGGGAGAACTCCGACAGCACGACAGCGTGGTGGTGATGGAGCTCGTGGTTCTCCGGCAGGGCTTCGCCAAGCGCTACGGAGGAGGATGAGATGTAGGAGAGGGGGAGTGGTTGTGCCAGGGGAAGGGTCTAGGTCTTCTAGAAGCCCTCCCACCCCCACTATTTATAGGAGAAGGGGAGAGGGGGCTGGCCCCTTCAGATCCCATCTAGGGGAGGGGCGGCGGCCAGGGAGGGAAACCTAGATGGGTTTTGGGCACCCCCACCCCTAGGAGACTTGCCCCCCAAGCCAGGAGGGGAGGCTGCCCTAGGGGAGGCGCCCCCACCTCTCCTGGTTACGTGAGATGGGGTGGGAGGGGCACTCAGCCCCTTAGTGGGCTGGTGTGCCCCTTCCCCTTGGCCCATAAAGCCCCCCAACACTTGCCGGGGCCTCCGAAACCACTTTCGGACACGCTGGTCGTCACCCGATACCCCCGGAACAATTCCGGACACCAATACCCTTCATCCAATATATTGATCTTCACCTCCGGACCATTCCAGAACTCCTCGTCACATTCGGGATCTCATCCGGGACTCCGAACAACCTTCGGTAACCACATACTATTTCCCATAACAACTCTAGCGTCACCGAACCTTAAGTGTGTAGACCCTACGGGTTCGGGAACCATGCAGACATGACCGAGACATCTCTCCGGCCATATTGGCTCACACATGTTCCACAATGATATCATCGGATGAACCACGATGTCAGGGATTCAAACAATCCTGTATACAATTCTCTTTGTCTATCGGTATGTTACTTGCCCGAGATTCGATCGTCGGTATCCCCATACGTCGTTCAATCTCGTTACCGGCAAGTATCTTTACTCGTTCCGTAACACATGATCATGTGGCTAACTCCTTAGTCACATTGAGCTCATTATGATGATGCATTACCGAGTGGGCCCAGAGATACCTCTCCGTCATACGGAGTGACAAATCCCAATCTTGATTCGTGCCAACCCAACAGACACTTTCGGAGATACCTGTAGTGCACCTTTATAGCCACCCAGTTATGTTGTGACGTTTGGTACACCCAAAGCATTCCTACGGTATGCAGGAGTTGCACACTCTCATGGTCTAAGGAAATGATACTTGACATTAGAAAAGCTTTAGCAAACAAACTACACGATCTTGTGCTACGCTTAATATTGGGTCTTGTCCATCACATCATTCTCCTAGTGATGTGATCCCATTATCAATGACATCCAATGTCCATGGTCAGGAAACCATGACCATCTATTGATCAACGAGCTAGTCAACTAGAGGCTTACTAGGGCATGTTGTGGTCTATGTATTCACACATGTATTACAGTTTCTGGTTAAAACAATTATAGCATGAACAATAGACAATTATCATGAACAAGGAAATACAACAATAACCATTTTATTATTCCTTCTAGGGCATATTTCCAACAGTCTGCCACTTGCACTAGTGTCAATAATCTAGTTCACATCACTATGTGATTGTAATGAATCCAACACCCATGGGGTTTGTTCATATCTCGCTTGTGAGAGAGGTTTATTAGTCAATGGGTCTGAACCTTTCAGATCCATGTGTTCTTTACAAATCTCTATGTCATCTTGTAGATGGAGCTACCACGCGCTACTTGGAGCTATTCCAAATAACTGCTCTACTATACGAATCCGGTTTACTACTCAGAGTCATCCGGATTAGTGTCAAATTTGCATCGATGTAACCCTTTACGACGAACTCTTTTACCACCTCCATAATCGAGAAAATTCCTTAGTCCACTAGTTACTAAGGATAAGTTCGACCGCTATCATGTGATCCATTCCTGGATCACTCTTGTACCCCTTGACTGACTCATGGAAAGGAACACTTCAGGTGCGGTACATAGCATAGCATACTGTAGAGCCTACGTCTAAAGCATAGGGGACGACCTTCGTCCTTTCTCTCTCTTCTGTCGTGGTCAGGTCTTGAGTCTTACTCAATACTCACACCTTGTAACACAGCCAAGAACTCCTTCTTTGTTGATCTATTTTTAACTCCTTCAAAATCTTGTCACGGTATGTATTGATTTGAAAGTACTATTAAGCGTTTTTGATCTATCCTTATAGATCTTGATGCTCAATGTTTAAGTAGCTTAATCCAGGTTTTCCATTGAAAAAGACTTTTCAAATAACCCTGTATGCTTTCTAGAAATTCTACATCATTTCTGATCAACAATATGTTAACAACATATACTCATCAAAAATCCTATAGTGCTGCCACTCACTTTTGGAAATACAAGTTTCTCATAAACTTTGTATAAACACAAAATCTTTGATCATCTCATCAAAGCGTACATTCCAACTCCGAGATGCCTACTCCAGTCCTTAGAAGGATTGCTGGACCTTTGCATACTTGTTAGCATCCTTTAGGATTTATAAAACCTTCTGGTTGTATCACATACAACCTTTCCCAGTCTCTATTCGTGCCAACCCAACAGACACTTTCGGAGATACCTGTAGTGCACCTTTATAGCCACCCAGTTACGTTGTGATGTTTGGTATACCCAAAGCATTCCTACGGTATCCGGGAGTTACACAAGCTCATGGTCTAAGGAGATGATACTTGACATTCGAAAAGCTTTAGCAAATGAACTACATGATCTTGTGCTACGCTTAAGATTGGGTCTTGTCCATCACATCATTCTCCTAATGATGTGATCCTGTTATCAATGACATCCAATGTTCATGGTCAGGAAACCATGACCATCTATTAATAAACGAGCTAGTCAACCAGAGGCTTACTAGGGACATGTTGTGGTCTATGTATTCACACATGTATTATGGTTTCCGGTTAATACAATTATAGCATGAACAATAGACAATTATCATGAACAAGGAGATACAACAATAACATTTTATTATTGCCTCTAGGGCATATTTCCAACATGCGCCTCCTCGGAGAAGATCCCCCAAGCGAATTCAAGACCCCTTCATGGGAAGAACCTCAAGACCTCCTCACGGAGAAGATCGTGCTACTTGTATCATCCTTAGTTGACCGTGGATCATGTATCTCTCTTTGTGTTTCGAGGATCTAGCATATGTGTGACCGTATCTTGCTGGTTTGAGTGATTCTCTCATGTTTTCCCTTGTGTTTCCCCTCGTGTTCTTCGTGTTCCTCATTGGGATCGGCTCCTTTCATGAAAGATCGGCCATCTAGGGTTCCACCCTACATTATCTTGGCATCTAGAGCCACGTTGATCATGATTTTGGAGTCTCCCCGTTGTGTTTCTAGCCTTGTTTTGTTGATTTTGTTCCTAATTCGAAAATTCCCCACAAAAATAGCCCCAATTTTTTTTGTGATTTGTTGGTGTGATGAAATTTTGTTGGATTTGATCCGTGGATTTGCTTTGCCTTGAGTGGATCTAGCTTTTCCCCTTCGTCTCCACCTTTTCCATCCACGAAATCGCTCGGATTCGATGAATTTCGTCCTCCCCATCGTGAACCCTAGGTGTTCTTCCCGTACCCAAATTTCTCCCAGCCACCGGACGTCCACCCGTCTCCGGACATCCAACGACCGGATGACCGTAAACCCCCGGAAGTCCGGCGTTCCCTGAAGAAACTGATTTTTTTCCACCTTGTTCTCCACCACCACCACATCTCCGCATATGCACTCCCACCACCTATACACCCATCACCACTTCCGCATAGTACCTCCTTTGCTTAATGGTTGCGTCCTCCGATATGTTTTGCAACTTTGTGTTTTGAGAATTTGAGTTGCGGTTCCGTGTCCTATTGCGTTTCGGCTATTTAGGTACGGTTCGACATCAAAATCACCGCCGCTCATCTTCGCCAAGGACCTGTCATCAACAACAACCGCTACACAATTTTGACCATACCGTAAGCAAGAAGCGGTAATCTCATCTTGGTATTGTGCTACTTCATTCTTGCCATTACAATTGCTTCGCCTTTGCATGCTTTGAGCAAGAAAAATGCGCCTTTTGTTTGGGGACCTTCCTAAGATACCGCTTTCAATGAGCTTAAGAATTTGCTTACTCATGCTCTTGTGCTTGCTTTACCAAACTTCGACAAACCCTTTGAGATTCATGGCGATGCTAGTGGTAATGGCACAGGGGGTGTGTTAATGCAAGAAAAGCGCCCCATAGCTTACTTTAGTGAGAAACTTTCCACAGCACAACTCAATTACCCCATCTATGACAAAGAGTTATATACTTTAGTGCGAGTTTTGCATGAATGGGAACATTATCTTCGCCCTCATGAATTCATCATTCATACCGATCATGAAACGCTTAAATACCTCAAGGGTCAAACTAAGTTGAACAAGCGTCATGATAATACCTCAAGGGTCAAACTAAGTTGAACAAGCGTCATGATAATTAGAGTGAATTCATTGAGTCGTTTCCTTATATCATCAAGTACATCAAAGGTAAGGAAAATGTTGTGGCGGACGCTCTATCCCGCATATGCATGCTTGTTACTCAACTTGAATTGGATGTCATTGGCTTTGAGAACATAAAAAACTTGTATGAGCATGATCCTACTTTTGCTATTCCTTATGCCAAATGTTTGGTGGATACCTCTTGGGAATGCTATTACATTAATGATGGATATCTTATGAGAGCTAACAAGGTTTGCATCCTCGAGTCTTCTCTTTGTTTGTTGCTTTTGCAGGAATCTCATGGAGGAGGAAAAATGGGATATTTTGGACGCGACAAGACTTTTGCTATGCTCTCCAAGAACTATTATTGGCCCAAGATGTTTCGCGAGGCCAACCACTTCACCAACCGATGCTCTACATGTCTCAAAGCTAAGTATAAAGCTCAATCCCATGGCCTTTACATGCCTCTCCCAATTCCATATCAACCATGGGAAGATATTAGCATGGATTTTGTACTTGGATTGCCTACGACTAGAAATGGAAAGGATTCGGTATTTGTTGTTGTGGACCGATTCTCTAAGATGGCACATTTCATACCACGCAACAAGATAGACGATGCTTCATATGTTGCCAATCTCTTTTGTAGGGAAATATTGCGTCTACATGGAGTGCCAAAGATGATTGTCTCGGACCGCGACGTCAAGTTCCTAAGCTAATTTTGGAAGACCCTATGTGCCAAGCTCGGAATCAAGCTACTCTTCTCCACGGCGTACCATCAACAAACCGACGGCCAAATGGAGGTGACCAACCGCACAATCTCCGCTCTACTTTGCGTGCTCATCAAGAGAACATCAAGGAGTGGGAGGAGTGTCTACCTATCGCCGAGTTTGCCTACAACCGCGCAAGACACTCAACTACCGGCAAGTCCCCCTTCGAGGTCGTCTACGGATTCAACCCATTGTCACCATTGGACATTCTTCCTCTGCCACTACAAGAGCGCATCAATATGGACACAAGTGCATGTGTGAACCATCTCAAGAAGGTGCATGAATATACGAGGCACACCATCGAGCGCCAAGTACAACGACTTGCGACCAAGCTCTACATCAACAAGCAACCCATGGTATTCAACATTGGTGATCTTGTGTGGACACACCTTCGCAAGGACCGCTTCCCCATGAGCGCAAGTCCAAGCTTCTACCACGAGCTGATGGACCATACAAGGTGCTTGCACGCTACAACAACAACGCCTACAAGATCGACATCCCACATGACGAGCGACATCTTCAATGTCAAGGACATCTCGCCCTACCATGGTGATGAAGAATTTGATCCGAGGTCGGATATTTCCCAAGGGAGGGGAGATGATGCGGAGCATCCCAAGGTCATGCCCATGGACCTACCATTGTCGCACCAAGTGCCTAGTGGACCCGTGACACGAGCACGTGCAAGAGCTCTCGAAACCAAGGTGACAAATCTCCTCTCCCAATTCCACTTCGATGCACATGAGACATGGATACTACATCAAACGGAGACATTGTGCATACTCAGGTATCAAGGAGTTAGCCATGAAGAAGCTAAGGAGCAAGGAGAATCATAAGAGGAAGATGGACGTGAAGACGGAGAAGAAGAAGAGGTGCCACGGAAGCTACCGCCATCGGATGACCGGCCCAGCCCAGACGTCCAGCCCCTGAAGGTCACACCAGCCCAAGGAAACCGGGCCAACAGAAGCTACAGCGGCCGCACGTCCGTCCTGGACCAGACGTCCGACACCTCCCAGGCTCCGGATGACCGATGCCATGCCAACAGAACGAAATCTACAGAAACCTGAGGAAGAACGGACGTCCGGCACCACAGCAGCAGAGCCTAATCTACAGAAGTCTGAAGATCTATGGACGTCCGGACCGTCCCGAGTCTCCGAACGTCCGACGCCCACCGGGCGTCTGACCCCTAGCTGTGTCCAGTTTCGGGCCCAAGGCCCATGTACCCCCCTCCTTTCGTCCCCATTTGCACTAAGACTATAAATAGACCTCCTATTCCTCCTAGCTAGGGTTAGCAAATGATTAGCCCATATTTTGTGTGAGAGCTTTGCTCATCCACTCGGTTACCTTCTCCTCGGAGATCGCGCCTCCTCGGAGAAGATCCCCCAACCGGATTCAAGATCCCTTCACGGGAAGAACCTCAAGACCTCCTCACGGAGAAGATATGCTACTTGTATCGTCCTTAGTTGACCGTGGATCATGTATCTCTCTTTGTGTTTCGAGGATCTAGCATATGTGTGACCGTATCTTGTTGGTTTGAGTGATTCTCTCGTGTTTTCCCTCGTGTTTCCCCTCGTGTTCTTCGTGTTCCTCATTGGGATCCGCTCCTTTCGTGAAAGATCGGCCATCTAGGGTTCCACCCTACATCATCTTGGTATCTGGAGCCATGTTGATCACGATTTTGGAGCCTCCCTGTTGTGTTTCTAGCCTTGTTTTTGTTCATATTTTTCCTAATTCGAAAATTCCCCACAAAAATAGCCCCAATTTTTTTGTGATTTGTTGGTGTGATGAAATTTTGTTGGATTTGATTCGTGGATTTGCATTGCCTTGAGTCGATCTACCTTTTTCCCCTTCGTCTCCACCTTATCCATCCACGAAATCGCCTGGATTCGATGAATTTCGTCCTCCCCATCGTGAACCCTAGCCACTCTTCCCATGCCCGAATTTTTCCCAGGCACCGGACATCCGACGACCGGACGACTGTAAACCCCCGGACATCCTGTGTTCCCTGACAAAACTGAATTTTTTTTCAGTTTGTTCTCCACCACTGCCACACCTTTGCATACGAACTCCCACCACCTCTACACCACCACCACTTCCGCATAGCACCTCCTTTGCTTACTCGTTTCGTACTCTGATACGTTTTGCAACTTTGTGTTTTGAGAATTTGAGTTGCGGTTTCGTGTCCTATTGCATTTTGGATATTTAGGTACGTTTCGACATCAACATCACCGCCGCTCATCTTTTCCACGGACGCGTCATCAAGAACAACCACTACACCATTTTGACCATACCGTAAGCAAAAAGCGGTAAACTCATCTTGGTATTGTGCTAGTTCATTCTTGCCATTACATTGATAGCCATCATAGCCTTACTCTTTTGTGTCACTTACCCATCGAGACTAGCCTTTGAGTATTGCCGGCAATGAGACTTGTGCACATTAGTGATCATAATTCCCATAGCATACATATATCATTGGTGCATATCATCTCTTGTGTCACAAAGTGTCATCGCATACTCAATTGCTATCTTGGTTCGTGAAGCATTGCATGAGAAAAGAGCTCAAACACAAAGAGCCAAACAAGCTTTTAAGCAAAAAGGGAAAGATAAGCAAAGAGCTTTTAAGCAAGAACCATAGCATCATACAACATTAGGATTGACATACTAGATCATCTTGGATCATATCATCGGAATACCATACATAGAGCATACTTGGGATAGAAGTCGTTGCATTTTTGCTTAGTAGGTTGTGCACAAGTCTTTGTATCCGCATATTGTGCAATCGTGCTAGCGTCTCTCTAGTGTTGTGCAACAAGAGCATTTTAGTGGATTCCACATTTTCGCTCATCCTTGGTTGCACGACCCCACTTATATCTTTGCAAGGTGGCAGATAAGACGAACTGTGCGAGCAATGTCAGAGACATCAAGCACGAATCAAATTAGAGTTGCGTGTGCTTTACGTGGCATACAGTTGATCCATCCGAGCTATTTGTGATGCAATAAGCCATGTGTGTTGGCGAAAAACGCTTGTTGGTACATAACCTTAAATATAATCAAAAAAGTGTTAATGCATGCCACAAAAATTGTATAGCTGGAAATTATGTTCAAATAAGACTCCAACGATATAATCTTTGGCGACATGCATTCGTATTTTATTAGTTAAATCCTACATATAAACCAGGACGGGGGTATAGTAGGTAATTAAATTGCAAACATTTTTTATCAACCGTATGTGTACGTAGCCTTTCGTCCTCCTCTCACACGTCTTGTCACCCCACTGCCGCAAACGGCTTATAGTGCAAGCTTGCGCAGCGCGCGGGGCATTCTTTTGGCCAAACGATGGCACCAATGAATCGTCGGTGAGCCCATTCCCGCGCAACCTCGTAGGTTCCCGCGCAAGCTTCCTACCCAACTCAGTGAAATCCCCCAAAATCCGAATGCTTACCGGCCTGTTATATAAACCCTCATGGCCGGCGAGTCCTACGTCGCATTTCCCCTACCTCCCAGTAGCTTATTTTGCCTGCTTCTCCCACAATGGCCAATGGCACCGGTCCATCGTTGTCGCTCAACCACTCCGCCGTCATTAGAGGATAGCTCCAGCTAGGAGGCTGCACCACGGAGGTGGCACGGTCCCTGGCGTAGTGTAGTGCGCGTGGCATCCCTATTGGGGGTGCGCGGAACACCCTTCACACGCTCCGCCGCCGCTGCTCGTCGGCAACTGTTGCCGGCCACCATTGTTGCCACACCACCGTTGAAAGCCAGGATCATCTCCCGCTCCGCCGCAACGGCACGAAGACGGGAGGTGGCCGTCGTGGCCGCTACCCCACTGCCGGCCATTGTGGCCATCACCCGCTCCGCCACCAAGGCCCGAAGGCGGGAGGTGGTGGTTGTGGCCACCACCCCATCGTCGGATGCTGTGGCTGCCATCCCACCATCGACCACCGGGATCATCACCCTCTCCGCCGCCGCAGCCCGAAGGCGGGAGGCGAAGGTGGAGGCCCGCACATGCGTCAGCGACCTTGTGCTCTACATACAGTTCATGTGGGAGGAGGAGGAGCCCCTCATCGAGAATGCAAAGAGCCTTACCGCAGCTGTGGCCACAGCACACGCCGACGCAAAGGCGAGGAATCAGGAGATCTACGAGCAGTCTGGCTGCTTCGAGAGGGATTGTCTGGAGCGGTAGTGGGCGTCCGAGCTGGCGAGCGTCGCTAAACGTGCAGCAGCGGCAGGCACCGTATTGCATTTATCCAGCTCGTCGGTAGGATCCTCCTCCTCCTCTGCCTCTTACTAAGCGCACTCGGTGGAGGAGATGCTGCCAGAAGTAGCACAAAGCCCCTCCGTACTAGTAGTAGTATTTAGGGGCTATTTTGTTCAGTTCATCTGACTATATATGTGTGGTGGAACTGTACAATGTACTTAAAATTCGCTAGTATATATAGTTGAACTAGCTATTTCAGTACGTGGTTGGCAACAATTGGGGAAAAGTTTGCTCGGCTCAGCTGTGGAGTTGAACTGTTTGTACAAATTAAGAACGCCTGCTTAATCTATGAATGAAATCTATGCTTAATTACTAAATTTTAGTTGCAAAAATTAGATACCTCTAGTGATTTTTAGCTTCATATTTCGACAAATCGCAATGTTACAAGGATGACAAATGGCAATGTTACTAGATCAGCAAATGTCAATCTTTCTAGTTTGAGAAATGGTAACATACCCAATATGACAGATGCAAATCTTACCAATTTGTTTGTAAGTGGTTGCACACGGGTCATCCAAAAGAACCGTCTGCTTTGAAGAGCTAAACGAATCCTGCTCTCACTTTGCATATGGGTGTTCTATCTAAAACATTTGTGAACAAGTGATGCACAAATCTTCCTCGGCACATTTTCCCTTGGCTTCCTTGGGAAGCTGTCGGTTTGCATACCGGTGTTCTAACTAAAATGTTTGCAATGAGTGTCTTATATTTAAAAACCATTGAATTTTTTTCAAAAGAAAATCATTTGATAAGCCTGTACATTAAGAGAGAAAAATGCATGTTCGCTCAAACCATATCTTTCATTCAGTCATATTGCGAACTTATATTCATATGATCGAGATACGGTACTAAACACAAGAAAAAAACTATTTTCGGCGGCGGCGGAGGCGGCGTGCCGTGCTGTCGTTGTCGCTGTCGTCTTCCAGGACGCCGTTGTTGAAGTCTTCAATGCGGCGCTGAGAGGTAGCATTCGAGGTGGCGTCCCATGCCGTTGAGGGGGCGCACGCATGGAGAGGAAGGCGGCCGGCCATGTAAGTCAAAGGTCTTGCTTCCCAGTGAGCCTGTGCAACATACAGATCGCACGCTTCCCGATGACCCTGCACATTCGAGGACAACTTGCACGCCTGTCGGTCAGCCTGCGCACCGGACTGCGCTCGCACGCCTCCCGTTCAGTCAAGGTCAAGCAACTATTCACATGACACCTGCTACAGCCATTAAAACCAAGACACATGGCGTCACGTGAATGGTTAACAGAACGCACATAGTTTGAATTATACAAACGTTTCAGATATTGAAGTGGCAGCTATTTTTTCAAAATGCCTTTGTTGGCTGTCATTATTCGAGTGCGCCTTCTATCAAAATGGACACGAAAAATACCACAGCATGTTGGGTGCCATTCCATGATAGCATGCCAAGTTTCATGAATTTCAGACGAGTTTTGGATTTACTAGAATTTCAAAATAAAGTATCTCAACGTTTTGCCGACAATCAATGGTGCCCTGGTGTTTGAAATTCATTCCCCTTTCTTGCACGGGACCTAAGCATGCACCCAAGGACACAGATTTTATTTTCAACCAATTTATATGCACTGGAGCATGTGCATGTAGTTCAAATTTGAATTATGCACATAAATGCATTGAAAACTCGGTTAATGCATAAAAATGTCCAAACAAACCCCGAAAATCAAAAAAATGACACAACACTCCTGTTGTTCTATGTTGACACGAGAAAATTTTTGGCAGCAATAAGAGGCAATGGATATTGTTTCGTCCCCAAAGGTGGGATGTTGCCTACCGAAACCATCATGCTTGTTGTGAGAAGCTCTGGTTTGTGAGAAGCATATACCCAAACCTGCCCCAAATGGGAAAATTTTTTTACCATGGCGTGTTGATGCCGCTCCATGATAGCATGCCAAGTTTCATGAATTTAAGAGGAGTTTTGGATTTACTAGAATTTAAAAGCAGGTATCTCAATGTTTTGCCGACAATCAACTGTTCCCTGGTGTTTGAAATTCATTCCCATTTTTTGCATGGGACCTAAGCGTGCACCCAATGACACAAATTTGATTTTTCAACCAATTTATATGCAGTGGAGCATGTGCATGCAGTTCAAATTTGAATTATGCACATAAATGCATTAACAAGTCAGTTAATGCATAAAAATGTCCAAACGAACCCTGAAAAATCACAAAAATTGACACAACACTCCTGTTGTTTTATGTTGTCATGAGAAAATTTTTGAAAGCAATAAGACGCAATGGATATCATTTCGTCCCCAAAGGTGGGATGTTCCCTACCGAAACCATCATGCTTGTTGTGAGAAGCTCTGGTTTGTGAGAAGCATATACCCAAACCTACCCCAGATGGGACAAAATTTTTACCACGACATGTTGATGCCGCTCCATGATAGCATTCCATGTTTCATGAATTTTGGATGAGTTTTGGATTTACTAGAATTTAAAAACTAGGTATCTCAATGTTTTGCCGGCAATCAACAGTGCCCTTGTGTTTGAAATTCATTCCCATTTCTTGCATGGGACCTAAGCATGCACCCAAGGACACATATTTGATTTTTGAACCAATTTATATGCACTGGAGCATATGCATGCAGTTCAAATTTGAATTATGCACATAAATGCATTGAAAACTCAGTTAGTGCATAAAAATGTCCAAATGAACCCTAAAAATCAAAAAAATTGACATAACACTCCTGTTGTTCATGACGCTCCATGATAGCATGCCAACTTGCATGAATTTCACACAAGTTTTGGATTTACTAGAATTTAAAAACCAGGTATCTCAATGTTTGAGGCCGAGTGACGATGGCAGGGTGCTTGATACTAATTCCCATTTCTTCCATGGGACCTAAGCATGCAGCCAAGAACACATATTTGAATTTTCAACCAATTTATATGCATTAGAGATGTGCACGTAGTTCAAATTTGAAATATGCACATAAATGCATTAAAAACTCAATTAATGCATAAAAATGTCCAAACGAACCTCGAAAAATCCCAAAATTAACACAACACTCATGTTGTTCTATGTTGACACTAGGAAAAAATTTGAAATCGAGAAGAGGCAATGGATATCATTTCGTCCAGAAAGGTGAAATGTTCCCTACCGAAACCATCAGGCTTGTTGTGAGAAGCTCTAGTTTGTGAGAAGCATGTACCCAAACCTGCCCCAAATGGGACAAAAAATTTACCACGGCATGTTGATGCCGCTCCATGATAGCATGCCAAGTTTCATGAAATTTGGACTAATTTTAGATTTATTAGAATTACAAAAGCAAGTACATCGACGTTTGCCGGAGAGCCACGGTGCAGTGGTGTTCGAATTTCATCTCCATTTCTTGCATGGGACATAAGCATAAACCCATGGACACATATATGATTTTACATCCCATGTTGGTGCACCGGAGCATGTGCATGTAGTTTAATTTTGAATTGTGCACGTGAAATGGCTAGAAAACCAATATAATGTATAAAATGTTTAAACGAACCCTGAATAATTCCAATTCTTTTATGACACACATATAATTGCATGTTCACTTCAGATAAAAGGTATAACAATTCAAACACCGTCCATTGCCACTGTGACCCCATTATGTAATTCAAATCAGGATGAAAAATCAAGTAGATCGCACACAGTTTATTATCACTAACCGTGTGAGATGCAGCACAAAATATCCTGGAACACCATCAGTGTATAGTACGCCTATGGCTTAAGCGAGAAGGTGTGTCGACCGCAGTCCACAACTGGCGTCTCGAGCACACTACCTCGCTCGTCAAATATCATTTCACTATTCAATCGTCGCCAGTGAAAGATGGGCACGTGGACCCGCGTTGTGAGGGAAACTTCGGTGGCCCACTCTAGTGAGAGTGCGGTGATACGTCTCCAATGTATCTATAATTTTTGATTGTTCCATGCTATTATATTATCTATTTTGGAGGTTTATGGGCTTTATTATACACTTTTATATTATTTTTGGGACTAACCTATTAATCGGAGGCCCAGCCCAAATTGTTGTTTTCTTGCCTATTTCAGTGTTTTAAAAAAAAGGAATATCAAACGGAGTCCAAATGGAATGAAACCTTCGGGAGTGTTAATTTTGGAACGGAAGCAATCTAGGAGACTTGGAGTAGACGTCAGGGAAGCTTCGAGGTGGCCACGAGGCAGGGAGGCACGCCTGCCCCCTGGGCACGCCCCCAACCCTCATGGGCCCCCCGTGGCTCCCCTGACCGACTTCTTTCGCCTATATATGTCCATATACCCTAAAAACATCAAGGAACATAATAGATTGGGAGTTCCGCCGCCAGAAGCCTCCGTAGCCACCGAAAACCAATCTAGACCCGTTCCGGCACCCTACCGGAGGGGGAATTCCTCTCCGGTGGCCATCTTCATCATCCCGGTGCTCTCCATGACGAGGAGGGAGTAGTTCTCCCTTTGGGCTAAGGGTATGTACCAGTAGCTATGTGTTCGATCTCTCTCTCGTGTTCTTGAGGTGGTACGATCTTGATGTATCGCGACCTTTACTATTATAGTTGGATCTTATGATGTTTCTCCCCCTCTACTCTCTTGTGATGAATTGAGTTTTCCCTATGAAGTTATCTTATCGGATTGAGTCTTTAAGGATTTGAGAACACTTGATGTATGTCTTGCATGTGCTTATCTGTGGTGATAATGGGATATCACATGATCCACTTGATGTATGTTTTGGTGATCAACTTGCGAGTTCCGTGACCTCGTGAACTAATGCATAGGGGTTGGCACATGTTTTCGTCTTGACTCTCCGGTAGAAACTTTGGGGCACTCTTTGAAGTTCTTTCTGTTGGTTGAATAGATGAATCTGAGAATGTGTGATGCATATCGTATAATCATACCCACGGATACTTGAGGTGGCATTGGAGTATCTAGGTGACATTAGGGTTGTTGAATAGATGAATCTGAGAATGTGTGATGCATATCGTATAATCATACCCACGGATACTTGAGGTGGCATTGGAGTATCTAGGTGACATTAGGGTGGTTGATTTGTGTCTTAAGGTGTTATTCTAGTACGAACTCTATGATAGATTGAACGGAAAGAATAGCTTCATGTTATTTCACAACGGACCCTTGAATAGATCGATCAGAAAGGATAACTTTGAGGTGGTTTCGTACCCTACAATAATCTCTTCATTTGTTCTCCGCTATTAGTAACTTTGGAGTGACTCTTTGTTGCATGTTGAGGGATAGTTATATGATCCAATTATGTTATTATTGTTGAGAGAACTTGCACCAGTGAAAGTATGAACCCTAGGCCTTGTTTCCTAGCATTGCAATACCATTTGTGCTCACTTTTATCATTAGTTACCTTGCTGTTTTTATATTTTTAGATTACAAAAACCATTACCTACTATCCATATTTTCACTTGTATCACCATCTCTTCGCCGAACTTGTGCACCTATACAATTTACCATTGTATTGGGTGTGTTGGGGACACAAGAGACTCTTTGTTATTTGGTTACAGGGTTGTTTGAGAGAGACCATCTTCATCCTATGCTTCCCACGGATTGATAAACCTTAGGTCATCCACTTGAGGGAAATTTTCTACTGTCCTACAAACCTCTGCACTTGGAGGCCCAAGAACGTCTACAAGAAGAAGGTTGTGTAGTAGACATCAAGCTCTTTTCTGGCGTTGTTGTCGGGGAGGTGAGTGCTTGAAGGTATATCTTTAGATCTTGCAATTGAATCTTTTAGTTTCTTGTTTTATCACTAGTTTAGTCTATAAAAAAACTACAAAAAATGGAATTGAGCTTGATTCATATGCTTCATCTTGTTAATATCTTTCGCGAGAATGATGGAAAGGAAAACTATGCTCAAGTGCTAGAAGTAGAAGTCTCTAAAATGTTTGGCACTAAATATTTGAATGATGAGCATGATTGCAATGTTGTGAGTATGAACTCCTTGAATATCCATAGTAATAATGATGATTTCACTAGTCATAATGAAAATGTCTCTTATAAGCATGTCAATTTTTGTGGAGTGCATAGAGTTTGCAAGTACACACCAAATACGAAGATAGATTTTGCAACAGGCATAAGTATTTAGAAACTAAATGGTTGCAAGAGAGGCTAGATGTTTGTGCTGAAAATTTAAAATTTCTTCACCATACTTGTGAACTATGCAATGAACATGGTCATTTAAATCTCAAATGCAAATTGTTTCATGATCATATCATGTCCAAAAATTGTGATGATTTGATTTCCCTTTCACATCATAATGAACTTAGTTTGCTTTTGGGTTATGAAGAAATGAAACGTATAACTAAGCATATTCCAGAATGTAACCTTGAGAAATTCCTCGATATTGATTTAGAAGAAATTTTTATGTATTGTGCGGTGAATTGCATTGAAAATCCTTATATTGCCAATTACATAAAGAAAAGAAAACAAATAGAATATGAAGAGCATACTAATGAAAGGGAAGAGACTTCCCGATATCCTCCTATTATTTCTTATGATGAATTGGGTAACGAGGAGGAGCCTCCTATTCAACCAATCTCATTAATAAGGAGCTCCGAAAAGAGGATTAAACCCAAACATGATGTGAAGAAGAAAAAGAAAAGACGGAGAAGCAAAGGTAAAAATGTATCCCTTCCAAATGATGTTTCTCCTATTACTCATTGTGATGATGATAATTGTTATACTATTGGTGCTATCCATACTATTAATGATGAGAATGATTATGCTTATGATATGAAAAAGCCCAAGCTTGGGGATGCTATGTTTGATGAAAATGACATGTTTGAGAATTTATTTTCTGCAATTAATGTTTGTCCCAAGCTTGGGGATGCTATGATTAATGAATATGATATTTTTAGTCTCCCAAGTTTTGATCAACAAATTTTTTGTGATGATAGCATGCCTCCTATTTATGATGGTTATATTGGTGAAAGTGGGTTTGGAAGAGTGTCAACTTTAGGAAGTAATGATTCCACTATTTTGGAGGATGTTGAATCTTATTTTGACAATTATGAAAGTGGATTTGGAGAGGTCATGACTTTATTTAGTAATGATTCCACTATCTTGGAAGAGGTTTCAATTGATTATGATGAGAACAAAGTTGCTACTTATGATGATTATTGTGATGACACTTATGCTATAAAAAGTAATGATGATTATATTTATAAAACATGCCATGATTATGATTACCCCTTTTTTGAATAGTACTCTTTTAATATGGAAACAATTTATAGTATTCGAGTTTCTTATGATACTCCCACTATTCCGAATGAGAAGAATTTTGCTTATGTGGAGAGTAATAAAATTTCTATTCTTGTAGATCATGAAAAGAATGCTTTATGTGATAGTTATATTGTTGAATTCATTCATGAAGATACTGAAAATTATTATGAGGGAGGAATATATGCTTGTAGGAATTGCAATAATATCAAGTTTCCTCTCTATGTGCTTAAAATTTTGAAGTTATGCTTGTTTTGCCTTCCTATGCTAGTTGATTATTGTTTCGATAAGTTGTTTGCTCACAAAATCCCTATGCATAGGAAGTGTTTTAGACTTAAATGTGCTAGTCATATTCTTCATGATGCTCTCTTTATATTTCAATTCTTATCATTTATGTGAGCATCATTGAAATCATCATGCCTAGCTAGGGGCGTTAAAAAATAGCGCTTGTTGGGAGGCAACCCAATTTTATTTTTGTCCCTTGCTTTTTGCTCCTGTTTAGTAATAAATAATTCATCTAGCCTATGTTTAGATGTGGTTTTATGCTTTTAATTAGTGTTTGTGCCAAGTAGAACCTTTGGGAAGACTTGGGGAAAGTCTTTGTGATCTTGCTGTAAAAAAGAGAAACTTTAGCGCTCACGAGATTAGCTACCATTTTTTACTGGAGAGTCCAATTAAGTTGATTCTTTTTGCAGATGATTAATAGACGAATTCCTCATGTCCAGAAATTTATTTTAGAATTTTTGGGGTTCCAGAAGTATATGTTTGGTACTGATTACTACAGACTGTTCTGTTTTTGACAGATTCTGTTTTCTATGTGTTGTTTTCTTATTTTGATGAATCTATGAGTAGTATCGGAGGGTATGAACCATAGATAAGTTGGAATACAGTAGATATTACACCAATATGAATTTAGAATGAGTTCACAAGAGTACCTAAGTGGTGATTAATTTTCTTATACTAACGGAGCTTACGAGTTTTCTGTTAAGTTTTGTGTTGTGAAGTTTTCAAGTTTTGGGTAAAGATTCGATGGACTATGGAATAAGGAGTGGCAAGAGCCGAAGCTTCGGGATGCCCAAGGCACCCCAAGGTAATATTCAAGGACAACCAAGAGCCTAAGCTTGGGGATGCTGTAACATCCCAATTTTTACTAAATTTGGATGTTAATAGAATCATTCAATGCATACCATATTTCTTTGCATTTTGGAGTTTTAAAATATTCAAACAATATTTTTCCACTCGAGAAAAACACATGAGAGGGGATAAGACGACTTCCTCAAGATATAAAAGAGTGCAAAATTTTATTATGAATATTATTTGAAGTTTTGGAGTTTTTTTTGGTATTTATTTTATTTGCAAAAAGTGCATTAATTGCATTAGGAAAATATTTTGAAAATGTTTTGTGCTTAAGTAAATGTTCATTAGGTTCTAAATATTATATAATTATTTTAGAAATTATTTTGGTGTTTTTATTAATTCATTTGAATTATTTAGGGCCAATTTAGTGTTCAGTTAAAAAAAAACAAGCAACGCCGCACGCAGCCTGGACCGAAACTGGGTTCGGCCCAGGAGCACCCCGACTGACCGAGCTGGCTATTTGGCCCAAGGCCAGCGTCCCAGCGCCCGCGCGCCCAGAGCCTTCCGCTCGGTCGACTGCGCCGCGCTTGCCTCGCTCGCCTCCTCTCGCTGCCGCTCCTAGGCGGGCCCCGCCCATCAGGCCGTCCCCAACCTCCTGCACCACACGGGATAGACATCGCTGCCTCGCTCCCGCAATGGCCGCTCGTCCCCCTCGCGGATGAGGCTTATCCGTAGCCCCGTAGCGCTCCTAGCCGCGCCTATATAAAGGCTCGAACCCCCTCTTCCATCCTCGCCGTCCCGCTTCTTCCCACGCCTCCCATAGCCGCCGCCGTTGTCGTTCGCATCTCACCGGAGCCACATCACTCCGCCGAGCTTTCTGTCGCCAGTAAGCCACCACGGCCTCCACCTTCTTCGTCAAATGATTTGCCGCGGCAAGGCGCATCCGTTTGACATGATTTTTACCCCTAGGTCCCGTCGGAGCCGCCGCACCGTTGACGCTGGAGCCGCCGGAGCACCGAAGGCCGCCATCTTCGTCCCGCCCCGTCCGGATGCCGCCGACGCACGCCGACACCACCTTCATGATGCCCTCGATGCGACACACCTCCCCGTCTTCTTCCCCGTCGACGAGGACCACCACAGTCGCCGCCCCCGTCGTCACCGACGATGCGCCGCCGTCTTCATCGTCGCCGGCCATGACCCCCACCCGCTGTAAGCCGCCGCCCCACTCCCTCCCATTAGATCGATCAACGACGGCCAAAATTAGATTAGGTTGGTTTTTTTAGTTGAACCGATACACGGTTAACCGCGGTTTTTGTTTTAAAAACTACCGGTCGGTTTCCCTTAGGCCGTGCGGTTTTATTTAAACCGAGCGTAAGTTTTTATTTAGTTAGCCGCCGCCGCTATTTTTCTTATTTAGCGGCCATTCGCCGTATAGCCGCCACGTGGCCAGGGACTGGTCTGCGATATTTTCTTTTTCTGTTTAGCCCCTGTAATTAGCAGATTAGTCCCTAATCTTAGATTAGCCATAACTTTTAAACCGTAGATCCAAACTTGATGACACCAACGGCAAATTCTTCGTAATGTTTAGATCTATCCCGTGATATCCTTTTTGCAAACTTTTCGTAGATTCAAATTTGAATTTATTCAGATTCGAATTCGAACTTCAAATTGCCATATTTCCCAAACCGAAGCTCTGATTAAGTTTATTCCTTTTGCATTCTGTCACCGTAGCCAAACCCTATCACCTAGACCTTTGTCACAATAATTTTCACACACTAGAATCTTCCCTTTAATAATTTTACTAGTATGCATAGTATGCACTATAGTTCACATCACTTTTTGAACCATAAGCCGTTGTTTTGCACTTGGAATATTTTTGTGGTAGATTAGTGTGTTGTATGTGCATTTGGTTTTTCCAAGACTTCCTGCTTCGCATGTTCTTCTTGGTTTTCTGAAATGTTTGCTTATGTTTGTTTATCTTCCTTTGTGATAGATTGCCCGGAGTGCGAAGCAGAATATTATCAGTCTTTAGAATTCAACCAGCAGTACCAAGGCAAGTTACATCTTGATCATGTTTCAATACCTATATTTTTATTATGCACTTAGTTCTTTGCGGTAAGAATGCATGGTAGGAAATTGATGCCGCATGACTATGCTTTTCACCTAGTAGTTCATTGAGGTAGGTCTAAACCATATAGCATTGTCGCCATTGTAGGATTGAGGAGTGATCATTGTAAAGTTTGAGTGACAATGTAGTAAATAGGACCTAAGATAATTAATGAACTACCTGGGCGGAAACTTGTTGGAATGGTGGCGAAGTACAGTGGGGCATGCATGGGAAATCCATGGTGGTGCACCACTAGTGGACCGTCCGCTCAGGCTCAAAGAGACCAATTGTATTCCCATGTCTAGAAGCTTACGTGTGCAGCCACAAGCCAATATGGGCTCTGGCTTAGTTGAGTATTTAGTGTGACCCCTTCCGGGATGGGCTAGCAGATGTAGAATGGTGTAGGTGTACCAGCCTATCCGTGGTTTAAGGGGGAACATTTTTGAAAGGCTATGTCTCGATCTTCCGATCATGGAGGTGGTCGAGTCTTGTGGGGAAAAGTGCGCAACCTATGCAGAGTGTCAACCTAATTGATTAGCCGTGTCCCCAGTTTTGGACAACTTGAGCATCTAGTAGTGGAAATGCAGGGAGATCTCCTCACCTTTAATTAAACAGTTGGGTTTTAAATGAAACTTGGGAACGGATGGAGTTGGGTTTGCCAACTCATCCTATGCAAAGGTGTAGCAGTAGAATAACATCTTTTCTAGTAGGGAAAACCTAGCTTTATGCAAAAACTAAACATAGAGCTTTCCACCAGCCAAATTGCATGTGCAAGTAGGTTCATTACACTTATGATGTGACTTGCCAGTACATTCAATGTACTGACCTATATGGATGCAACTTATCACGTTGCAGATATATCCGACGAGGATTAAGGTGCGATAGGTCGATGTTCTACACTCAACCTTGCTCGTGGAGTTGGACTCAGTTACTACTTTGCTTCCGCAGTATTTGCTTATTGGCTATATGCCCTATTTTGTAATAAATGTATTGCTCCTGGACTATCGATGTAATAAAGAGATGTGTGTTATTTTTGTTATTTCATCGAGTACTGTGTGTGCTAGCAAGTCGATCCAGGGACTAGCATGGTAAGCACAGAGACTTCGACTCTTATCGAGTCAGGTCGCTACAAGATGGTATCAGAGCACACGTTGACTATAGGACGCGACCCCTAGAAATGAGAAAAGCCATAGGATAAAAACTATATTTTTATTCACTTTCCCTATATATCCTTTGGTCTCGTACCTTCTCTGCTTCAGTACTAATTTCTTCTCTCTTTCAAAATGTAGATGTCGGCCGCCCTTGTTGAGTTCGAGCAGCCCGATGAGACCATGCCCTTTGGACGACAGCTGGTGAAGATCACGAAGCACCTGAAGATTGGGCTTCCCACATTCACTGGAACCTTCACAGCCACCCTGCCCGAGGAGACACGTTGGAGGATCGATGCTCATATCCCCGGGCGCATCCTCGGAAATCGCACCAAGCCCATTGATTTCCATGTGGATACCGCAACATGGGGCTTCGGCAGGGGTATCGCTGCTCACATTTCTCTCGGACGCATTCGAGAGGTGTATGACGAAGACCTCAAGAGGACCTCCTTCATGATGTACGGACGCCGCGACGCAAATGGAGATGTGGTGCATACCCTGGAGGATGAGACAATAGCATCCCATATCCAGGACATGGAGGAGCACATTCGCATGATGGAACTCGAGTTGTCCGACAACATGGTTGTCATCAAGAACCTCATGACCCGCAAGGCTGAGCTAGAGGAGGAGCTCTAGGATGCTCGCATCAAGCACGAGGGGAGCTGGACGCACTATAGGAGAAGATCGACGACCTGAAGCTTGAGCTTGAGGAGGCCGAGGAGAAGCTGGATGAGGGAGAAAACATCCAGGAGGATCACTCGTATGGTGCCTATGTCAGCTAGGAGAGGGACCAAAATGATGAGCTCAGAGATGACGACACGGAGAGTGATGCAAGGACACCCGATGTCGACATGGTTGACTGGTCCTCATCTGATGAGAGTTAGATTTTATACCACCATGAGAGCTTAGAAATTCGATTTCGTTATCCGATTAGTTTTATTTCATTTGTAAGACCTTGTCAAATCTTGTGACATGGCTTACCTTAGGTTTGATTATTCGTGTGAACCCCTTTGTTTGAAATTGAATTGGAGTGATTTGAAGTTTTATTACTATCATGGGCATATGGGTGGTGTAATTTTACTAACTAGGCCTTGTTCCATTCTAACTCCTTATCCACTCTAAAACCCATCAGATGCCTCCAAGACGTGATCCTGGATTCAACTTTCCGCCAGAGCTCACGCAATTGATCCAGCAGTAGAATGCTCTTATGTAGATGCTCATTCAGAACCAGAATAACAACAACAACAACAACAACAACAACCTACCGCCGCCACCCCAAGTTGACAGTCTTACCCGTTTTTTGAGGCTGAACCCACCCGTGTTCTCCACCAGCACGGAGCCGATTGTCGTAGATGACTGGCTCCGCAAGATAGGAAGGGAGCTAGCTACAGCAGGATGCAATGATGCTAAGAGGGTGAAGTTAGCTGCCCACCAGCTGGATGGACTGGCAGCTGCTTGGTGGGAGAACTACACCACCACATACCCCATGGAGAATGTGACTTGGACTCAATTCCAGCGCGCGTTTCGCACTGCTCATGTCTCAGCTGGAGCCATGAGTCTGAAGAAGAAGGAGTTCCGCAGCTTGCTCCAGGGAGGACGCACGGTATCTTAGTATGTTGATGATTTCAGTAAGTTGGCCCGTTATACCCCAGAGGACGTGGCCACTGATGCAGCCAAGCAGGAGAAGTTTCTGGAGGGACTGAACGATGAGTTGGGAGTTCAGTTAACTGTGGCGACCTTTGCGGACTATCAGGAGCTGGTTGGTAAGGCTACCATTCTCGAAGGCAAGCACCAACAAATGGAGAATCATAAGAGGAAATATGGTCATGGGAACTATAACTCTGGAGTTCAACAGAAACCTCGCTACAGCCCATACTCAGGGAGTTCTGGATCAGGCACTAGCAAGTTTGGAGGGAATCACCATAACCATGGAGGCCACATTCATCATGGACTAAACGGACACAACCACCATGGTCACAAGCATGGCAATGGCAATGGCAATGGAGGAAATTGCAATCAGCAGCATTTCAACTCTTCTACACCGATGAAGAAGGATCTGAGTCAAATCACCTGCTTCAAGTGCAAGAAGACAGGTCACTACTCCAATGAGTGTCCTGAGGCGCAGAATTAAAATGGAAATGGCAATGGCAATTCTGGAGGCAAGAAGCCCAATCCTTTCACTAAGGGGCATGTGAATCATGTCAATGTGGAAGAGGTTTATGAGCAGCCTGACGCAGTGATTGGTAAGTTCTTGGTTAACTCATTTCCAGCACTCATTCTTTTTGACACTGGTGCATCACATTCATTCATATCAAGGGGATTTGTGGATAAATATAAGTTGCCTACCATAGCTCTTAAGTTACCCATTCTAGTGATTTCCCCAGGAGCCGAGTCTATGGCTAGTCAGGGATGTTTCCAGTTGCCTATGCACATAGGGGGACATGTTTTCCCCACAGATATTATTATACTAGAGTCGCAAGGGTTGTATGTAATCCTAGGTATGGATTGGATGTCCAAGAATGAGGGAAACGTTGAATGTGCTAGTA
The DNA here is from genome assembly GCF_002162155.2 of Triticum dicoccoides. Taxonomy (NCBI): domain Eukaryota; kingdom Viridiplantae; phylum Streptophyta; class Magnoliopsida; order Poales; family Poaceae; genus Triticum; species Triticum dicoccoides. The sequence goes on from NC_041384.1 coordinate 286,670,212, forward strand.
GATCGATTTTTCTCACCACCCTAGAGAAGAATAGGAGCAAGTATGTATCTGGGCTTAAGCCTAAGAGGACTCAGGTGAACTCTCTTACGAGAGTTGTCCACGAAGAAGTACCAGTGGTGATGGATTATCCAAACGTATTTCCAGATGAGTTACCGGGTATGCCACCAGATCGGGGGATTGAGTTTTTGATTGAGTTGCTGCCATGTACAGGACCTATCAACAAGAGGCCGTACCGGATGCCCGCTAATGATTTGGAGGAAGTCAAGAAACAGATTAAGGAGTTGCTAAAGAAAGGGTATATTCGCACGAGTTCATCACCTTGGGGAGCCCCAGTACTCTTAGTGGAGAAGAAGGATGGAAACTTGAGGATGTGTGTGGATTACCGCTCTTTGAACGAGGTGACCATCAAGAACAAGTATCCCCTGCTGATGATCAATGACTTGTTTGATCAGCTAGAAGGAACTAGTGTTTTCTCCAAGATCAATCTTTGATCGGGTTATCACCAGTTGAAGATCCGTGAGAAGGATATACCCAAGATAGCTTTTACCACAAGGTACGGGCTTTATGAGTATACAATCATGTCCTTTGGTTAGACTAATGCCCCTGCCTATTTTATGAGCATGATGAACAAAGTATTCATGGAGTTCTTGGATAAGTTTGTTGTGGTATTCATTAATGACATATTGGTTTACTCCAAGAATGAGGAGGAACACGCTGAACATATGCGCTTAGTTTTGGAGAAGCTCAGAGAACATCAACTTTATGCCAAGTTTAGCAAGTGTGAGTTTTGGATCAAGGAAGTCGGATTTCTTGGACATGTAGTGTCAGGTGAAGGGATTTCAGTGGACCCTACCAAGGTTGAGTCAGTCACAGAATGGAATGCACCCACCACAGTTGGCGAGATACGTAGTTTCCTTGGACTTGTAGGATATTACCGGAGATTTATTGAAAATTCCTCCAAGATTGCAAGGCCCATTACAGCGTTGTTGAAGAAGGACACCAAGTTCGTTTGGACTGAAGAGTGTGAAGCCAGCTTTCAAGAGTTGAAGAAGCATTTGGTTACAGCCCCAGTGCTAATCCTGCCTGATGTACACAGGGACTTTCAGGTGTATTGTGATGCTTCACGTCAGGGACTTGGAGGTGTTCTTATGCAAGAGAGAAAGGTTGTAGCTTATGCTTCACGACAGCTTCGACCTCATGAGTTGAACTATGCCACACATGATTTGGTGTTGGCAGCTGTAGTGCATGCACTCAAGACATGGAGACACTATCTTATTGGGAATCGTTGTGATGTTTACATAGATCGCAAGAGTTTGAAGTATATCTTCATGCAGAAGGAGTTGAATCTCAGGAAAAGGAGATGGTTGGAACTTATAAAGGATTATGACATGTTGAGAGCTTGTGCGCTAGACTATGGGTCTAGTTGGGATGATAACTTACCCTATGCAGAGTTCTCGTACAACAATAGCTATCAAGCCAGTTTGCAGATGGCCCCATTCGAGGCATTGTATGGAAGGAAATACATGACACCTTGAATGTGGAATGGAGTTGGAGATTGCAAATTTTTTGGACCTGATTTGATCAGGGATTTTGAGGAGAAGGTCAAGTTGATTCGTGAGAGACTTAAGATAGCTCAGTCAAGGCAGAAAAGTTATGTCGATGCTAAATGCAAGGAAGTGATCTATGAAGTGGGAGATAGAGCATATCTTCGAGTGTCTCCACTTCGAGGTATTAAGAGATTTGGAGTCAAAGGAAAGTTAGCACCACGATTTGTGGGACCATATAATGTTCTAGAACGTAGAGGAGAGGTTGCATACCAGTTGGAATTACCAGAGGCTTTGTCAGGAGTTCATGATGTGTTTCATGTTTCCCGGCTGAAGAAGTGTCATGCAGAGATGGCGAACATTCCTTTGAGAGATACAATGCCACTGGAGGCAATTCAGTTGGAGAATGATCCGACTTATGAGGAGAAGCCTATTAAGATTCTTGAGACTGCAGAGACGATCACTCGCACCAAGATCATCAAGTTCTGCAAGGTTCAGTGGAGTCACCACACCGAGGAGGAAGCCACTTGGGAACGAGAGGAAGATCTTAGACAGGATCATCCGCACCTTTTTGATGGCCAACCCAAATCTCGAGGACGAGATTCATCTTAAGGGGGGTAGGTTTGTAACATCCCAATTTTTATTAAATTTGGATGTTAATAGAATCATTCAATGCATACCATATTTCTTTGCATTTTGGAGTTTTAAAATATTCAAACAATATTTTTCCACTCGAGAAAAACACATGAGAGGGGATAAGATGACTTCCTCAAAGTGCATTAATCGCATTAGGAAAATATTTTGGTATTTATTTTGAATATTATTTGAAGTTTTGGAGTTTATTTTGGTATTTATTTTATTTGCAAAAAGTGCATTAATCGCATTAGGAAAATATTTTTAGAATGTTTTGTGCTTAAGTAAATGTTCATTAGGTTCTAAATATTATATAGTTATTTTAGAAATTATTTTGGTGTTTTTATTAATTCACTCGAATTATTTAGGGCCAATTTAGTGTTCGGTTTAAAGAAACAAGCAATGCTGCACGCAGCCTGGACCGAAACTGGGTTCGGCCCAGGAGCACCCCGACCGGCCCAGTTGGCCATTTGGGCCAAGGCCAGCGTCCCAGCGCCCGCGCGCTTAGAGCCTTCCGCTCGGTCGACCGCACCGCGCTCGCCCTTGCTTGCCTCCTGTCGTTGCCGCTGCCAGGCGGGCCCCACCCGTCAGGCAGTCCCCAATCTCCCGCACCACACGGGATAGACATCGCCGCCGCACTCCCGCAACCGCTACTCGGCCCCCTCGCGGATGAGGCTTATCCGCAGCCCCGTAGTGCTCCTAGCCACGCTTATATAAAGCCCCGAACCCCCTCTTCCATCCTCGCCGTCCCGCTTTGTCCGACGCCGCCCATAGCCGCCGCCATTGTCGTTCACATCTCGCTGGAGCCGCGTCACTCCGCCAAGCTTTCCGTCGCTAGTAAGCCACCACGGCCTCCACCTTCTTCGTCAAATGATTTCCCGTGGCAAGGTGCATCCGTTTGACATGATTTTTGCCCCTAGGTCCCGTCGGAGCCGCCACACTGTTGACGCCGGAGCCGCCAGAGCATCGAAGGCCGCCGTCTTCGCCCCGCCCCGTCCAGACGCTGCCGACACCACCTTCGTGATGCCCTCGACGCGCCGCACCTTCCCGTCTTCTTCCCCGTCGACGAGGACCACTGTAGCCGCCGCCCCCTTCGTCACCGACGCCGCACCGCCGTCTTCATTGTCGCCGGCCACCACCACCTGCTGTAAGCCGCCGCCCCCCTCACTCCTATTAGATCGATCACCAACAACCCATATTAGATTAGGTTGGGTTTTTGAGTTAAACCGGTAAGCGGTTAACCGCGGTTTTTATGTTAAAAACTACCGGCTGGTTTCCCTTAGACCGTGCGGTTTTATTTAAACTGAGCGTCGGTTTTCATTTAGTTAGTCGCCGCCGCTGCTTTTCTTATTTAGCGGCCGTTCGCCGTATAGCCTCCGCAGCAGACGCTACTCGGCTAGCCACGAGCCACCACATGGCCAGGGACTGGTCTGCGATATTTTTTTTCTCTGTTTAGCCCCTATAATTAGCAGATTAGTCCCTGATCTTAGATTAGCCATAACTTTTAAACCATAGATCCATACTTGATGAAACCAACGGCAAATTCTTCGTAATGTTTAGATCTATCCAGTGGTATCCTTTTTGCAAATTTTGGTAGATTCAAATTTAATTTTTTTTCAGATTCGAATTCGAACTTCAAATGGCCATATCTCCCAAACCGAAGGTCCGATTAAGTTGATTCCTTTTGCATTCTGTCACCGTAGCCAAACCCTATCACCTGGACCTTTGTCACAATAATTTTCACACACTAGAATCTGCCCTTTAATATTTTTACTAGTATGCATAGTATGCACTATTGTTCACATCACTTTTTGAACCATAGGCCTATGTTGTTTTGCACTTAGAAATTTTCCGCTATTAGTGCATACAATAATCTCTTCGTTTGTTCTCCGCTATTAGTAACTTTGGAGTGACTCTTTGTTGCATGTTGAGGGATAGTTATATGATCCAATTATGTTATTATTGTTGAGAGAACTTGCACCAGTGAAAGTATGAACCCTAGGCCTTGTTTCCTAGCATTGCAATACCGTTTGTGCTCAATTTTATCATTAGTTACCTTGCTGTTTTTATATTTTTAGAGTACAAAAACCATTACCTACTATCAATATTGCACTTGTATCACCATCTCTTCGCCGAACTTGTGCACCTATACAATTTACCATTGTATTGGGTGTGTTGGGGACACAAGAGACTCTTTGTTATTTGGTTGCAGGGTTGTTTGAGAGAGACCATCTTCATCCTACGTTTCCCACGGATTGATAAACCTTAGGTCATCCACTTGAGGGAAATTTTCTACTGTCCTACAAACCTCTGCACTTGGAGGCCCAAGAACGTCTACAAGAAGAAGGTTGTGTAGTAGACATCAAGCTCTTTTCTGGCGTTGTTGCCGGGGAGGTGAGTGCTTGAAGGTATATCTTTAGATCTTGCAATTGAATCTTTTAGTTTCTTGTTTTATCACTAGTTTAGCCTATAAAAGAAAACTACAAAAAATGGAATTGAGTTTGATTCATATGCTTCATCTTGTTAATATCTTTCGCGAGAATGATGGAAAGGAAAACTGTGCTCAAGTGCTAGAAGTAGAAGTCTCTAAAATGTTTGGCACTAAATGTTTGAATGATGAGCATGATTGCAATGTTGTTAGTACGAACACCTTGAATATCCATAATAATAATGATGATTTCACTAGTCATAATGAAAATGTCTCTTATAAGCATGTCAATTTTTGTGGAGTGCATAGAGTTTGCAAGTACACACCAAATATGGAAGATAGATTTTGCAAGAGGCATAAGTATTTAGAAAGTAATGGTTGCAAGAGAGGCTAGATGTTTGTGCTGAAAATTTAAAATTTCTTCACCATACTTGTGAACTTTGCAATGAACATGGTCATTTAAATCTCAAATGCAAATTGTTTCATGATCATATCATGTCCAAAAATTGTGATGATTTGATTTCCCTTGCACATCATAATGAACTTAGTTTGCTTTTGGGTTATGAAGAGATGAAACGTATAACTAAGCATATTCCAGAATGTAACCTTGAGAAATTCCTCGATATTGATTTAGAAGAAATTTTTATGTATTGTGCGGTGAATTGCATTGAAAATCCTTATATTGCCAATTACATAAAGAAAAGAAAACAAATAGAATATGAAGAGAATACTAATGAAAGGGAAGAGACTTCCCGATATCCTCCTATTATTTCTTATGATGAATCGGGTAATGAGGAGGAGCCTCCTGTTCAACCAATCTCATTAATAAGGAGCTCCAAAAAGAGGATTAAACCCAAACATGATGTCAAGAAGAAAAAGAAAAGACGGAGAAGCAAAGGTAAAAATGTATCCCTTCCAAATGATGTTTCTCCTATTACTCATTGTGATGATGATAATTGTTATACTATTGGTGCTATCCATACTATTAATGATGAGAATGATTATGCTTATGATATGAAAAAGCCCAAGCTTGGGGATGCTATGTTTGATGAAAATGACATGTTTGAGAATTTATTTTCTGCAATTAATGTTTGTCCCAAGCTTGGGGATGCTATGATTAATGAATATGATATTTTTAGTCTCCCAAGTTTTGATCAGCAAATTTTTTGTGATGATAGCATGCCTCCTATTTATGATGGTTATATTGGTGAAAGTGGGTTTGGAAGAGTGTCAACTTTAGGAAGTAATGATTCCACTATTTTGGAGGATGTTGAATCTTATTTTGACAATTATGAAAGTGGATTTGGAGAGGTCATGACTTTATTTAGTAATGATTCCACTATCTTGGAAGAGGTTTCAATTGATTATGATGAGAACAAAGTTGCTACTTATGATGATTATTGTGATGACACTTATGCTATAAAAAGTAATGATGATTATATTTATAAAACATGCCATGATTATGATTACCCCTTTTCTGAATATTACTCTTTTAATATGGAAACAATTTATAGTATTCGAGTTTCTTATGATACTCCCACTATTCCGAATGAGAAGAATTTTGCTTATGTGGAGAGTAATAAAATTTCTATTCTTGTAGATCATGAAAAGAATGCTTTATGTGATAGTTATATTGTTGAATTCATTCATGAAGATACTGAAAATTATTATGAGGGAGGAATATATTCTTGTAGGAATTGCAATAATATCAAGTTTCCTCTCTATGTGCTTAAAATTTTGAAGTTATGCTTGTTTTGCCTTCCTGTGCTAGTTGATTATTGTTTCGATAAGTTGTTTGCTCACAAAATCCCTATGCATTGGAAGTGTTTTAGACTTAAATGTGCTAGTCATATTCTTCATGATGCTCTCTTTATATTTCAATTCTTATCATTTATGTGAGCATCATTGAAATCATCATGCCTAGCTAGGGGCATTAAACAATAGCCCTTGTTGGGAGGCAACCCAATTTTATTTTTGTTCCTTGCTTTTTGCTCCTGTTTAGTAATAAATAATTCATCTAGCCTATGTTTAGATGTGGTTTTATGATTTTAATTAGTGTTTGTGCCAAGTAGAACCTTTGGGAAGACTTGGGGAAAGTCTTTGCGATCTTGCTGTAAAAAAGAGAAACTTTAGCGCTCACGAGATTAGCTACCATTTTTTACTGGAGAGTCCAATTAAGTTGATTCTTTTTGCAGATGATTAATAGACGAATTCATCATGTCCAGAAATTTATTTCAGAATTTTTGGGGTTCCATAAGTATATGTTTGGTACTGATTACTACAGACTGTTCTGTTTTTGACAGATTCTGTTTTCTACGTGTTGTTTTCTTATTTTGATGAATCTATAAGTAGTATCGGAGGGTATGAACCATAGATAAGTTGGAATAAAGTAGATATTACACCAATATGAATTTAGAATGAGTTCACAAGAGTACCTAAGTGGTGATTAATTTTCTTATACTAACGGAGCTTACGAGTTTTCTGTTAAGTTTTGTGTTGTGAAGTTTTCAAGTTTTGGGTAAAGATTCGATGGACTATGGAATAAGGAGTGGCCAGAGCCGAAGCTTCGGGATGCCCAAGGCACCCCAAGGTAATATTCAAGGACAACCAAGAGCCTAAGCTTGGGGATGCTGTAACATCCCAATTTTTATTAAATTTGGATGTTAATAGAATCATTCAATGCATACCATATTTCTTTGCATTTTGGAATTTAAAATATTCAAATAATATTTTTCCACTCGAGAAAAACACATGAGAGGGGATAAGACGACTTCCTCAAGATATAAAAGAGTGCAAAATTTTATTATGAATATTATTTGAAGTTTTGGAGTTTATTTTGGTATTTATTTTATTTGCAAAAAGTGCATTAATTGCATTAGGAAAATATTTTCAAAATGTTTTGTGCTTAAGTAAATGTTCATTAGGTTCTAAATATTATATAGTTATTTTAGAAATTATTTTGGTGATTTTATTAATTCATTTGAATTATTTAGGGCCAATTTAGTGTTCGGTTTTAAAAAAACAAGCAACGCCGCACGCAGCCTGGACCGATACCGGGTTCGGCCCAGGAGCACCCCGACTGACCCAACTGGCTATTTGGCCCAAGGCCAGCGTCCCAGCGCCCGCGCGCTCAGAGCCTTCCGCTCGGTCGACCGCGCCGCGCTTGCCCTCACTCGCCTCCTCTCGCTGCCGCTCCTAGGCGGGCCCCGCCCATCAGGCTGTCCCCAACCTCCTGCACCACACGGGATAGACATCGCTGCCTCACTCCCGCAATGGCCGCTCGTCTCCCTCGCGGATGAGGCTTATCCGTAGCCCCGTAGCACTCCTAGCCGCGCCTATATAAAGGCACGAACCCCCTCTTCCATCCTCGCCGTCCCGCTTCTTCCCACGCCTCCCATAGCCGCCGCCGTTGTCGTTCGCATCTCGCCGGAGCCACGTCACTCCGCCGAGCTTTCTATCTCCAGTAAGCCACCACGGCCTCCACCTTCTTCGTCAAATGATTTGCCGCGGCAAGGCGCATCCGTTTGACACAATTTTTACCCCTAGGTCCCGTCGGAGCCGCCGCACCGTTGACGCTGGAGCCGCCGGAGCACCGAAGGCCGCCGTCTTCGTCCCGCCCCGTCCGGACGCCGCCGACGCACGCCGACACCACCTTCATGATGCCCTCGATGCGCCGCACTTCCCCGTCTTCTTCCCCGTCGACGAGGACCACCGCAGTCGCCGCCCCCTTCGTCACCGACGCTGCGCCGCCGTCTTCATCGTCGCCGGCCACGACCCCCACCCGCTGTAAGCCGCCGCCCCACTCCCTCCCATTAGATCGATTAATGACGGCCCAAATTAGATTAGGTTGGTTTTTTTAGTTGAACCGATACATGGTTAACCGCGGTTTTTGTTTTAAAAACTATCGGTCGGTTTCCCTTAGGCCGTGCGGTTTTATTTAAACCGAGCGTAAGTTTTTATTTAGTTAGCCACCGCCGCTATTTTTCTTATTTTGCGGCCATTCGCCGTATAGCCGCCACGTGGCCAGGGACTGGTCTGCGATATTTTCTTTCTCTGTTTAGCCCCTGTAATTAGCAGATTAGTCCCTAATCTTAGATTAGCCATAACTTTTAAACCGTAGATCCAAACTTGATGAAACCAACGGCAAATTCTTCGTGATGTTTAGATCTATCCTGTGATATCCTTTTTGCAAACTTTTCGTAGATTAAAATTTCAATTTATTCAGATTCGAATTCGAACTTCAAATTGCCATATCTCCCAAACCGAAGCTCCGATTAAGTTTATTCCTTTTGCATTCTGTCACCGTAGCCAAACCCTATCACCTAGATCTTTGTCACAATGCTACTATCCTTTTACCACACTCGTGCTTCAAAGTAGCTCCATGATCTTCATGATAGAGAGTCTCCTATGTTGTTACTTTCACGTACTAGTGGGAATCTTTCATTATAGAACTTGGCTTGTATATTCCAATGATGAGCTTCCTCAAATTGCCCTAGGTCTTTGTGAGCAAGCAAGTTGGATGCACACCCACTAGTTTCTTTTGTTGAGCTTTCATACACTTATCGCTCTTGTACATCCGTTGCATGGCAATCCCTACTTACTCACATTGATATCTATTGATGGGCATCTTCATAGCCCATTGATACGCCTAGTTGTTGTGAGACTATCTTCTCCTTTGTTCTTCTCCACAACCACCATTCTATTCCAACTATATTGCATGGCGATTGAAAAAATTTGAGAACATAAAAAGTATGAAACAATTGCTTGGCTTGCCATCGGTGTTGTGCATGATTTAAATATTTTGTGTGATGAAGATAGATCATAGCCAGACTATATGATTTTGAGAAGACATGATTACTTTGTTAGTATGCTTGAAGTATTATTATTTTTATGTCAATATTAAACTTTTGTCTTGAATCTTTCGGATCTGAATATTCTTGCCACAATAAAGAGAATTGCATTGATAAATATGTTAGGTAGCATTCCACATCAAAAATTCAGTTTTAATCATTTACCTACTCGAGGACAAGCAGGGATTAAGGTTGGGGATGTTGATACGTTTCCAACATATCTATAATTTTTATTGTTCCATGTTATTATATTATCTGTTTTGGATGTTTATGGACTTTACTATACACTTATATATTATTTTTGGGCTAATCTATTAACCAAAGGCCCAGCCCAAATTGCTGTTTTCTTGCCTATTTTCGTGTTTCGAAAAAAGGAATATCAAACGGAATCCAAACGGAATCCAAACGGAATGAAACCTTCGGGAGAGTTATTTTTGGAACGGAAGCAATCCAGGAGACTTGGAGTAGACGTCAGGGAAGCTTCGAGGTGGCCACGAGGTAGGGATTCATGCCTGCCCCCTTGGGCGCGCCCCCACCCTCATGGGCCCCTCGTGGCTCCCCTGACCGACCTCTTTCACATATATATGTCCATATACCCTAAAAACATCAGGGAACATAATAGATCGGGAGTTCCGCCGCTAGAAGCCTCCATAGCCACCGAAAACCAATCTAGACCTGTTCCGGCACCAGAAGCCTCCGTAGCCACCGAAACCTACCAGAGGGTGAATCCCTCTACGATGGCCATCTTCATCATCCCGGTGCTCTCCATGCCGAGGAGGGAGTAGTTCTCCCTCGGGGCTGAGGGTATGTACCAGTAGCTATGTGTTTGATCTCTCTCTCTCGTGTTCTTGAGGTGGTACGATCTTAATGTATATCGAGCTTTACTATTATAGTTGGATCTTATGATGTTTCTCCCCCTCTACTCTCTTGTGATGAATTGAGTTTTCCCTATGAAGTTATCTTATCGGATTGAGTCTTTAAGGATTTGAGAACACTTGATGTATGTCTTGCATGTGCTTATCTGTGGTGACAATGGGATATACCGTGATCCACTTGATGTATGTTTTGGTGATCAACTTGTGAGTTTCGTGACCTTGTGAACTTATGCATAGGTGTTGGCACACGTTTTCATCTTGACTCTCCGGTAGAAACTTTGGGGAACTCTTTGAAGTTCTTTGTGTTGGTTGAATAGATGAATCTGAGATTGTGTGATGCATATCGTATAATCATACCCACGGACACTTGAGGGGACATTGGATTATCTAGGTGACATTAGGGTTTTAGTTGATTTGTGTCTTATGGTGTTATTCTAGTACAAACTCTATGATAGATTGAACGGAAAGAATAGCTTCGTGTTATTTTACTATGGACTCTTGAATAGATCGATCAGAAAGGATAACTTTGAGGTGGTTTCGTACCCTACAATAATCTCTTTGTTTGTTCTCCGCTATTAGTGACTTTGGAGTGACTCTTTGTTGCATGTTGAGGGATAGTTATATGATCCAATTATGTTATTATTGTTGAGAGAACTTGCACTAGTGAAAGTATGAACCCTAGGCCTTGTTTCCTAGCATTGCAATACCGTTTGTGCTCACTTTTATCATTAGTTACCTTGCTGTTTTTTATATTTTCAGATTACAAAAACCATTATCTACTATCCATATTGCACTTGTATCACCATCTCTTCGCCGAACTAGTGCACCTATACAATTTACCATTCTATTGGGTGTGTTGGGACACAAGAGACTCTTTGTTATTTGGTTGTAGGGTTGTTTGAGAGAGACCATCTTCATCCTACGCCTCCCACGGATTGATAAACCTTAGGTCATCCACTTGAGGGAAATTTGCTACTATCCTACAAACCTCTTCACTTGGAGGCCCAACAACATCTAGAAGAAGAAGGTTGTGTAGTAGACATCAAGCGACCACATCTGCCATGCGCGTGCTAACAAGGTGCATGACCGCGGCTGCAATCTGCGACCTTGCGGCCAAGGCTGCCCAAACGGCCGATGTTGCTTCGCACGTGGCGGAAGCAACATCTGCCTCGGGGATAGCAACTGGCGGGAGTGGCACAACTGTTGTTTGTTGTGCAGCGATGGCCTTAGCCCTGATTGAGGCCGCCCACGACCATGTTGAGGCCGCCCACGCCCAACTCTTGGCGGTCACCGCACAAATTGAATGAAGCTTCTCCGACAACGGTCGGCAATCCACGGCCGAAGAGTTGGCAATCGCCGAGAGCGTTTGAGCAGCTGTCCGTTCCTCCACCACATACCTTGCAATGAAGGAGCCCATCCAAGCCCAGAACGCGGCCGCCCATGCCCAGCTCGTGGCGGCCTTTTCCAAAGAGATGGCGGATGCGGATGGCGTGATGCTTGCCGAGTATGGTGCAATGGATGCCATGGATCCCTTCCCAAGGACACCGTCGGGCACGAGCTGGACATGGAGGCGGCGGCGGAGATCGACGAGCACCAGCCATAGTAGTACTCTTTGTTTTGTTTAATTAAGAGTGCAAGTCTTTAATTTGTTAGAGTAATGTTTAGGTCAGCTAGCTTTGTTTAGTTTTTGACCTTGCTTGATTAAGAAGTGTGGGTGTGCTGTAGTCTCCTTTGTGTACCCAAATTATGCAATGGCGTGGATGACCACTATAACCATGGAAATTCAAACCAATTTTTTTGACGTTCAAACTCATCACACACGGGTTAAGCTATCTGAATCATTTGTGATGTTCACATATCATACATAGTTCTGAATAAGGGACCGTGTCTGATGACACTTTGCGTGCCAATTCTTTCGCTGAAGCGATTCCAAATTTTTAGCTTCCACGGAAATATCTACCTCCCCGCCCCCTCCCCGTTACCAAAAGTCACATTTCCCCTGTTTTCGCCTTCCTTTCCAAGTTGAAACCTTCACTCCTTGCTTGCAGTGTCGCCTCCTCGCCGGCGACCCTCCTTCACGCTGCTCGGCCTCGTCTATCCAGGCAGGTAAACCACACCCGACCCCCGTCCTCCTCCTCCTTCCACATCGAACATGCCTCGACCGCCGGTGCGAGCACGACACCTTCCACCCAAATCACCGACCCCTCCACCAAATAAGCGCTGCCTTAAGACATGGTGCACGCAGTATAGCCAGGATCTCAAGGAGCATTTGGCAGCGGAGAAGCAAATCACGGCCGCATGCGTGGATGAGGTCGCGATGGCTGCCATTCGTGGCGACCCCCAGATCTTGGAGGAGCACTTTGCCATTTGCTAGCTAAGCCATTAAGGATGCTCAGTTTACCAATTCCGTGTGTTGCTCCTGCCTTTCCTTCACAATTCTAGTGAATTGTGCTATCTAATTTTACTAGGCAATCTGTTGCTCTAGTGTATATGTTCTATATGTCGTGCTGTGTGGTACTCAATTATTAACTTTTTGTTAATTAGTTTTCATCTTCAGTTAACTGTTCGGTTCAATTCTGCAAATGTGATGTTCAATTCTTCAAGCTGCAATTTTGTATTGTCTTCCATGTGAGAAATAAATGTGGTGCTCAGTTAATGTTTGGTTCATTTGTTGTGGTGTTTAGTTAACTACTTGGTTCAATTCTGCAATGCGATGTCCAATTGTCATGGGTAGAATTTTGAATTGTTGTGCATGTCAGGAATAAATCAAATTTGGATGCACGTAATACATGAGAAACATATACAAGTGCTATATTTCCTAGTTCTTAATCATGATTGGTTCGAATAAATGAGTTTTCCATGTGGCTTGAATTAATCTAATGAATCTGCAATGTGCTTATTTTTCATCAACATATTTTACTGATAGCATGCGAACCCTTACTTAACCTGATGACTAACTACCGTATATGTGTTGCAGGGAAACAATGGGAAGCACTGAGGTTACAATCAAGGTTAACACGTGCATGATCCGTTGTCTAAAAGCACATTATTGTGCAATTGCAGGAACCATTCTAATATTTAGGTTTTTAACAAGTTGTTCTTGTACATGTAGGTCCTGCTGTTAGAGGTTTTGACCCACTGTTTGCCCCTTTTTGCATATGGGGAAATGAGTTGTCCAAGAATATCAATCAAATCAAGAAACTCTGAAAGATTGTTAGGATAAAGAAATTAGCGACAAAAAATAACAAGATCTTTGTCTGCACAATGAAGAAGACATCAGTTCACTACAACATGGTACTAACTATTATACCTTGCCTTTTTTTATTCCGTTGCCCCATTTCCAATATAGAGAAGATATTTATGCACATCCTTGTCTTCAGGCCTTTCCAAAGCAGTTCACTGGTGATTACCTCTCAAACCACCTCTATGGTCAGGAGGCGAGGAAGGTTTTCATACAACACCCATGGTTTAATATTGAAGTGTTCCTGAAGAGGACGAAGGAAGGACAGTCAATCATCAACAGGCACTGGCCTAAAGTTCCAAAGACCTTCAAGATGAATGAAGGCTCAATATTCGCCTCCCACTTCAGCAGTTTTCTAGATGGGATGCATCTGTCTATATACCGTCTATGATGCTAATTTCGAAAGGTTCTAGATGTTGCATGTGAAACTTTGTGCTGGTGCAGTTGTGTAATGGGGTAGCTAAGTGCTGAAGCTATATCATGTTGTACTCTGATGTATATCAATTATGAAATTCTGCTTCCTTAATAAGGAAATGAAATATATTATGTGCTTAATATCAATGTCAATTAGATTAATAAATGGATTATTAATAATAGTGAAATTAGCCTACTAATGGCGAATTAGCCTGTTAATTGGATTTTGCTATTGCCAACGATTATTGAAAAAATACCGTGGGTGATGACCTCAGGCAACGCACACAGTTTCTAGGAATAAACCGTGTTGGATCAATGAACAATCAAACACGACTTTCTCTTCAAAACTGTTTGCGTTAGGCCACCTAGCGCAAACGTTTACCACATAAAACCTGTGTGTGATGGACAGCCTTTGCCACACAGATTCTTCTACGGACTGTGTGTGATGCATTCAATAACGCAAACGATAAAATTGTTAATATCATGTGCAATGGCAACGCTATCACAAACGATTTAACGGGAAATATTGTGTGTGATGTACCTATGAACGAAAACTTTTTCCTTGGAGGGACTGTGTGGGATGTACATACGAACAGAAACGTTTAGCGGGGAATCACTGTGTGGGATGTACTTGCGACCGAAAACAATTTCGCCTGTATAATTGTATTTCTTAGCTCTACTGTACGTATTTCCGTATTTGAGCACTCGCCTGTCGCACACAAACTCATTTTGCCGAGCGTGTGTGCCAGGAGGGCCATATCCCCGACGGTTTCTGGGTCTTGTGGGAAGGACCCCCTATCGACGTCACTCACTAGGCGACGGTTCCAAATGCCGTCGCCCAAAGGGGTTAAACACCGCTTGTATAGCACCGACGCGTACTAGTGTGTATATATGGAGGAAGAGGGGGGAATTCCATGGCCCTTTGAGGAGGGGGTCCAAAACCACCCCTAACTCATGTTTCTCACACATACTAACTCTAAAAACAACCTATATTCAAGTATTTCAAAATTGCATGGGCCTGGCCCAATAATAAGGTGACGCAGCACCTAGAATAGCCTCTGTACGAAATTTATGTAGCAGCATCTTGCATATTTCGTCCAAGGCTTCATGCACTCATTATGGTGGCTTCAAAGTCCTGGAATAATCACTTGTAACTCTGTTCTTGTTCCCCATGCGCATACCATCATCTCCATGCTTGAACTTGCTCCAAAGGTTCATCTTTCTTGTCCAAGCTAGGCCCATCATTTGTAAGCAAAACAAATGTATCCAATTTAGGCAACATCATATTCTCTTGAACATTAGAATTGTTGCCAAGAAACGAAAGTACCTGGTAATTCAATTGGCATGCGCGAGCTCTAGTAATTGATCCAGTATGTATAGCAGCAGGGGCTCTGGGTGTAACAATGATGTTTATATCCTCATCATCCTCCCCTTCTTGAAATGAAGTCGTCCTCAATGGAAGCTCATCTTCCTCACCCAAATAAGGCTTCAAATCTGCAATGTTAAAAGTGGAACTAACCACAAAATCAGCATGCAGCTCAAGTTTATATCCATTATCATTTATTTTCTCTAACACCTTAAAAGGACCATCAACACATGGCGTTAGCTTTGATTTGCACAAATTAGGAAATCTGTCCTTACCCAAATGTAACCAAACAAGATCTCTAGGTGCAAACACAACATCTTTTCTACATTTATCTCCAACAAGTTTATATTTAGCATTCATACGCTCGATGTTTTCCTAAGTTAACTCATGCATTTTTAAGATCAATTCAACACGTTGTTTAGCATCAAAATTAACCTTCTCCGAAGATGGAAGAGGCAACAAATCAATAGGTGCACGAGGTAGGAAACTCAATATGAGGCAAGCATTCTTCCCACATTTTCTTGTTATTGTTCAAAATAGTCCTAAGCATAGTAGACAATGTTTTATTTACTACTCCAGTTTGTCCATCAGTTTGGGGGTGACAAGTAGTAGTAAAAAGCAGTTTAGTCCCCCAACTTAGCCCATAAACATCTCCAAAAGTGGCTAAGAAATTTAGTATCATGATCTAAAATAATAGTATTCAGCAAACCATGCAAGCAAATAATTTCACGAAAGAATAAATCAGCAACGTTAGTAGCATCATTGCTTTTATGACATGGTATGAAGTGTGCCATTTTTGAAAATCTATCCATGACAAAAAATACGCTATCCCTCCCCTGCTTTGTTCGAGGCAATCCTAAAACAAAATTCATAGATATATCTTGCCAAGGAACACTAGGTACAGGAAAAGGCATATATAAACCATGAGGATTGACTCGTGACTTAGCTTTTTGACATGTAGTGCAGTGAGCAACAAAATGCTCAACATCCCGTCTCATCTTTGGCCAAAGAAATGTGTAGCAAGTATACCCTCTTTTTCTTCATGCCAAAATGTCCCATAATCCTCCTCCATGCACCTCCTACAACAAAAGTCGAATGGAGCTAGCTAGAATGCATAGCTTGTTAGCACGAAATACAAACCCGTCGTTAACGACGAACTTGTTCCATGGTCTCCCTTCTTTACAATTCTGCAATACATCTTTAAATTCAGCATCATGCACATATTGATCTTTGATGGTATCCAAACCAGATATTTTAAAGTCAAGTTGTGAAAGCATAGTATAACGACAAGACAATGCATCAGCAATAACATTTTCTTTACCCTTCTTATGTTAAATGACATAAGGGAAAGTCTTACTGAATTCAACACATTTAGCATGTATACGGTTCTGTTTTGCTTGACTCTTAATGTGTTTCAAAGATTCATGATCACAATGTATAACAAATTCTTTGGGCCATAAATAATGGTCCCATGTTTCTAAGGTCTGAACAAGAGCATATAATTCTTTATCATAAGTAGAATAGTCCAGACAATGCCCACTCAATTTTTCAAAAAAGTATGCACCAGGTTTGCCATCTTGTAATAACACACCTCATAATACAATTCCACTAGCATCACATTCAAGATCAAAAGTCTTATTAAAACCGGGAAGTCAGAGTAAATGAGCATGTGTCAACTTATCTTTCAATACCGTGAAGGCTTCTTCCTGTGCGGTACCCCAAACAAAAGGCACATCCTTCTTTGTAAGCACATTGAGTGGTGCGGCAATGGTGCTGAAATCTCTCACAAAACGCCTATAGAATCCAGCGAGGCCAAGAAAACTCCTCACTCATGTGACCGTTTTGGGCTGCGACCAACTCTCAATAGCTTAAATCTTGGCTTTATCAACTTCAATTCCTTGTAGAGTAACAACATAGCCAAGAAAAGATACTCGGCAGTTGCAAAAGGTGCACTTCCCAAGATCACCAAACAAACATGCATCACGTAGAGCAATAAAAACAACATGTGTGTGTTCCAAAGGTTCCTATAAAGATCTACTATAAATTAGTATATCATCAAAACAGACTACCACAAATCGTCCAATGAAAGCACGTAAAACTTTGTTCATTAATCTCATGAAAGTACTAGATGCATTAGTTAACCCAAAAGGCATGACCAACCACTCATATAATCCAAACATAGTTTTAAATGTTGTTTTCCATTCATCTCCCAATTTCATACGAATTTTGTGGTATCCACTACACAAATCAACTTTGGAGAATATTGTAGAACCACTCAATTCATCAAGCATATCATCTAGCCTAGGAATAGGATGATGATAATGAATAGTAATATTATTAATGCCTCTACAATCAAAATTCATACGCGAAGTGCCAACCTTTTTTGGCACCAGTATAATAGGAACATGTTGGTGCAACAAACCTTGGGTCCATGTCCAGGCACGGGAGCAAGGTTACAACACCAAGGACAGGCCAATTACAAGAAATCAAGATTCCTAGAAGGCCAACAGGAAGATCAAGAGGACCAAGACCAAGCCAGAGAAGCAAGAAACCACCAAGAGAAAAGCCTCCCTTGCCGGGCAGGCGAGCTCGGGAAGGTCGGGTTTATCCCCGGAAGAAGACCTCCAAGACGCCCCGGCAAGGCCTGCCAGGCTCACGGAGATGCAGCCACCTCACTAACGCACTTCACCATGATGCACGTTGTCTATCCATGCAGTGTCAAGCCGCAAAGTGACTAAGTGGCAGCCATTTCCCACATGGTGGCCTCTTTCTATAGAAGATTGATGTCTACTACACAACCTTCTTCTTGTAGACGTTGTTGGAACTCCAAGTGCAGATGTTTGTAGGACAATAGCAAATTTCCCTCAAGTGAATGACCTAAGGTTTATCAATCTATGGGAGGCGTAGGATGAAGCTGGTCTCTCTCAAACAACCCTGCAACCAAATAACAAAGAGTCTCGTGTCTCCCCAACACACCCAATACAACGGTAAATTGTATAGGTGCACTAGTTCAGCGAATAGATGGTGATACAAGTGCAATATGGATGGTAGATAAAGGTTTTTGTAATCTCAAAATATAAAAACAACAATGTAGCAAGGGGTAAAAGTGAGCATAAACGGTATTGCAATGCTAGGAAACAAGACCTAGGGTTCATACTTTCACTAGTGCAAGTTCTCTCAACAATAATAACATAGTTGGATCATATAACAATCCCCCAACATGCAACAAACACTACAAAAAAATACACTTCCGTGATGATACGTGTTTGTCACAATAGGTCACGTTTTCTGTCATGCATGTACATCCATGACGATTTTAAGACAGAATCAAGATAGTCATACATGTGCCATCGTAGAAGTGTTCCATGACATTACCAAAATTATCATCACGAAAGTGTCAACTTCCATGACGATAAATCGTGTGTCATAGAAGTGCTTTTGTCAAGACTGACCGACATGTGGCATCCATCGTAACGGCTCGTCGTTAAGCTATCGGGTCCGGTTTTGCATCCGATAACCCGTTAACAGCCCGGGCCAATGGTGATTTTCCACATGTAAAATTCTCATTGGCCGGAGGAAACACGTGTCTGCTCCTCGGTGGGCCAGATGTCACCCGTCCATTGGAGGAGACATGCCTATGATACGTCGACACGTGGCAGGGCCCAACAGAGGCCCATATAGGTTAAATGGGCCGGCCCAACTAAAGACCCACAAGATTTTGCGGACCATAATGGGACGGCCCAACTAAAGGCCCACAAGATTTTGCGGACCATAATGGTCGGCCTAGCTAAAGGCCCACAAGATTTTGTGGACCATAATGGACCGGCCCAACTAAAGGCCCACGAGATTTTTCTTACCATAATGGGCCAGCACAGCTAAAGGCCCACAAGATTTTGAGGACACTAGTGGGCCGGCCCATTCACAAGCTGCCATGTTTAGGGCCAAATGTCGGCCCATATTTGATCGGGTCCATTAACAGCCTGCCACGTTCTGGGCCTAATAAAGGCCCATATGAGATCCGGCCCGTTAAAAGCTTACCACGTTCTGGGCCAAATTATGGCCTAGATAAGATCCAGCCCTTTAAGAGGCTTTGGGCCAAATTACGGCCTATATCAGATCCAGCCCGTCAACTGGACGCTATATTTTTGGGCCCACTTTCTAAAGGCCCATTTAGTAATTAGGCATGATATTAGTTTCGGCCTGTTCAAGGCCCATTTAACATTTCGTCCCTATATTTATTTCGGCCTGTTAAAAGCCCGTCATCTAGTTGGGCCTAACTACGGCCCGATATGCATCTGTCCTGCTCACAGCCGATAATCTGATTGGGCCAAACAAGGACCGAGACAATTTTGGACTGTTAACAACCCGTGATGTGATTGGCACAATCATGGGCCGGGGTCTATTTCGGCCTGCTGCCAGCCCATGAGCTCTTCGACACGTTTCAGGCCCAACCCACGTTTCAGCGTCCTAAAAGCCCATTGAGTTTTCTTGCAAAAATAGGGCCAGCATTTCACTCGGCCTATAAAAGGCCTGAATCTACTTGTGGGACAATTTACATTTAGGCCTGTTAATAGACCAAGATGACTGGGCCCATGATGCGGACCATACATAGTGATTTGCATGACGGCCTCATTATGTACCGTAATTTTATGGTTTGGCCAATTTACTGCGAACACAGGATATATATATACAGTAAAATAATTGCAACATCGTGAATAAGAAAAAAACCTAGACTATACAATAAAGAAATTACGACATATTACATCCACTGGGCATCAAAGTTTCCCACTATGATAATAAAGCACAAGCAGACAACAGATTACATACACTGGGCATCAAAGATCGCCACCAGTGTAAATAAACAGGCCGACAAAATAATATACAAAACCGTCAGCACTTCAATAGAGTTCAAGAAAGGTTAGCCCTGCTTGGGAGCTGCAGCGCAAGAAGCTGAGCAAGCTGATGAGACTACGCTTGTTTGACACTTATATCCTCCTCACTCTGAAAGATAAACAAGCAGACAGATGACCGGTTTTGCACATATAAGTATGAGTGCTGACAATTCTACACATTTATTACCGACGAATAAAGTGACACAGTTTAAAATAGCATTAACACAATATGGTATTGTTCAGGTCAAGACATGGTAGGAAATGACATTGTGAAGGAGTTGGCAGCTTCACGACACCACTGGATTACTTATCAAGAACTCATAAGTATCAATGGTTAGTGTGCTGCCAATTTATCCCATTTCAGATTGGCAAATAAAGAGACAGTATAAATAATAGTAGAATGATATGACATTGTTCATAGTTAAGACATTGCAGAATATGACATTGTGTTGTAGTGGGTAGGTTCATGACACCACTGGATTACAGATCAAGAATAGAAGCATACATGTAGTGCAAAAGAAGATCACTTGCTCTGTATAGTTTAATTTACATGGTATGAAGAAGGAACTTGGTTGTACAATTGAAAACTTAAATTGTGAAGGACAAACTTTTGTTTATGAACTACATAATAAACTTTAAACATGCAATTTGATGCAAACACCAAAAATAAACAGCTATTGCAGTCATGCCTAACCAAATATACACAACAAAGTTTGAAGGCTTGAGAATGACAAACTTACATTATTGGTGAAGACACGCTCTATAAAGCCCTTATCCATGCTGATGGGGGGCAATTCAAGAAGTTTACCACATAATCTTCTTCATAAGCATTGCCTTTATTCTACATTTTGTTAAGAGTAAATACAGATGTGATAATATAAGAAAAATGGAGAATATTTAAGATAAGATGAACAGTGATGCTACATAACCAAGTAGCTATAAATGTAAGTATAGCGATACAGGCAAAAGGTACAACCAAGAGTAATCCAGTGCTAAACTTCTTCAGTACCATCTGTGTTATCCAACCTTATGGTAAGAGTAAATATAGATCTGATGTGTAGAAAATGGAGAGCAAAGGAAATAAGCTGCAGAGTGATGGTACATGTACAACTAGCTGTCAATATAAGTACATTGATAAAGGACAGCAGGTACTTACAAGAACAATGCAGAGCTAAAAAATTTCATTGGTATTGGATATATTCTACACTAATGTAACCATTCATACAGATCAGATAATTTGGAGCGAACAATTGATAAGAAAGTTGTCACATAATGAACCAGGTATGTATGCAAGTACAGTGATACAGGACAACAGGTACTAACAAGAGCAAAGCAGTGGGCAGCATATTTGCGATATCATGTCGTCCTTTTCAAACCGGAATTCTTCTTCGAGAAAATTTCCTGCAAAAAAGATCTATAAGGCACATGCGGAAAAGTAGAAGTTCAAATTGTCATGTCATATCATAGACAGTACCTCATCCTGGGAACGAGACCAGTGCATAACAAGGTTTTTCCATTCAATGTCTTCTAAATTTAGCACAGGAGACTTCATCGGAAATTTGTTTATAGACTTGCCATCAAAGTGTGATTTCCTCTGGTAACATCGATACTGCTGTAATGCTTCCTTGAAAAGCGCAAGCAAACACTGCTCGTCATGACTATCCAGATTGACCCTCACCTACTTACAACAATGTAATGTAAATCATTGATGTGTTCAATCAACAGAATAATCTTTCCATGATGGGAATATATGCACGTAGTCCCTAATAGCACTTACACGTATGTGGGATTGGAGGATGTGAAAATGGTGTTTGTCTTCACTATAATCTTCCCATGATGGGAATATATGCACGTAGTCCCTAACATCATTGAAAGGATTGTCTTTTAAACTAGGAATAACTGGAATAGGGTTTGAATCTGTAGGAATTGGCCGTCTCTGCAGTTGGGATAGGTCTTCGGCCGGTGGACTTGTTGTACTTTTTGCTAGAGTGGGATTTTTCTGTGGTATGGCTGGTGCTATGGCAACTGAAATCGGCATAACTTTTGCTGGAGTGCAGGTGCTGTGTGGTGGGGCTAGTGGTGTGGCCAGCGAAGTATGGGTACAGTCTACTAGAGTCGGTCCTACTTTTGTGTCACTGGTTGTAGAGCCAATATAAGTGGGGTGTTGTCTGATTTCTCTGGCACCACCACATTTTTCAAGGACTTTGCTGGTGCTCCTTCAGGTTCAGCAATCACCCTCTTCCTTTCTGATGTTTGATGCACAAGAAGAACATTTTAGTCGAAAAACATGGTATGATGATAGATGGAATATGTATTGATAATGGATGGGCATGGCATCTTGACATATATGATGAGTAAACTAAGAAAATGGCGGTGTTACAAAGTATAAGAAATGCAAGACAACTTATGCAAGATACGCACAGTCAATAAAACCTTGCCAAATTAGAACATGCACCTTGATGGGTGAATAGGACAGGCCATCTGCCTTTGACTCCTTGAGGCCAGAATAGTCATTAGGATCATATTCTAAACAAGAATCTACAGGTGGGGAGTGTATGAGTTTCATTGCATCCAGAATGGCACTCAATGCCTTGGTGCCAATTTTGTAAGTCGTTGCAATGTTCCACAATATTCTTCTGATGCGCGGATTCTGATATTCACTGTGATTACTTATAATATCTGAGAAGCATGAAAACATAAATAGTAGTGAGATTATCTTTGTAATGCAGAGGATATTCTAATATAGAGGCGCCCCCGTAAACCCTTGTGTGCTATCACTGCATTCTGATGAGAGAGCCCATGTGTGCTGTAATATGGTGCATGCATTAATATAATCTGGCACAAGTACACAAAAAAATAGGCTCCAGAAGTAAGGATAGTTGGCAGATGATAGGTTCATAATATATTGTATAGAGAGTTTATTGCCAAACCATGATAACAAGAGCACACAACAACTAGGCAGGTCGTAGTTTACATAAAAGGGGTACACCATAACCAGGATATATAAATCGGGAAAGTGGAACTGGCTGGAAATTACGGTGTTGTATTACCGCTACTAATTGAAAGCCTATCGATCATGTACAGGCCAGCTCTATCAGCTGTTCACTGCAGATGTCCCTGCTCCCCTTCCTGACAAGGAACATACTGTACGTACTAAATACAGAATAACAAAAGAGTAACATGTTAAAGAACAGAAGAGGAAGCATATTCTTGAAGTTCCGCTTCATTGCATACGGTGTTGGTTGCCCACTCATAATGAATCACACCGCCCAAAGAAATGCAATTCCATGTTGTCTCTCTATATGTGGCCACATGCATTTGGAAAATCAAATGGGAGCATTGCCTGACCAATTAAATGTTTGTATGTTAACTAATATCTGTATCATATCACAATTCATATTTGAAGAAGTAAGCTTTGGACTTATGATTGGTGTGTTGTTTAGCTTCAAGAGTGGACTGCTGCTAGTGCGACAGAAAGCAGCTAAGCAGATCATAGTGTAGATATAATGGGAAAACCGTAAGCATCACAAGTAAAACCAGCAAAGCGGAACTTGCTAGAATATATGTGCTAGTATTGCCGGTATGGCTAGAAAGGCTTTGGATACCAGCTCTCTTCAACTGAAGGTGTAGTACTGTTAATATCCGTGTAACTCTCAAAGGCGACATAGCTCCCTGCATTTCCTTGCTAATCTTATAGGATTCAAGTGGGTAGGCCACTACAATTCCTATTCCTATGTTTACAAAATCCTACGAATCAAAGAGGCCCGAAGAGTTCAAAGTGTCCATCACAACCGACCGTATAGACCTCTACACTACAAATGTCCCTACTCATCTTCACTACAATGAACATACTGTACAACTATCATACTCCCTCCGTTCCAAAATATAAGTCTTTGTAGAGATTTCCACTATGGATCACATACAGATGTATACAGATACATTTTAGAGTGTTGATTCACCCATTTTGTTCCATATGTAGTCCATGGTGGAATCTATACAAAGACTTGTATTTAGGAATGGAGAGAGTACTTATTAAAGAAGAACGGAAGAGGAACATGCTAAAGAAGAGCAAGCAGATTTTGGATAATAAAATGTTCGTTGTGCAGTGCCCACACATGATGAACCAGAGCGCATTAAGAAGCAACTCCTTGCTGTCTCTCTATATGTGGTGCACGTGCTTTTCGAAAGTAAAGTAGTAACATAACTGACCAATTAAGCGTTATTTGTTTTAGTAATATCAGCATCATATCAGATTCGTATTTGAGCAACAAGTTTGGGATTATGAGTGGCACGTTGTTTAGCTTGATGGATTCAGGAGCAGTGCTAAGTAGGTACGATGATGATACTGAATATAAAGGCATGTCTGCATGCAAGTAGCGTGACATTTGTCATTTGGGTCAGTCGACCATTTCAGGTGGTTGGATGAAGATCCTACGTCTCCTAACCCTTCTTCTTCCTCGTTTCTGATTCTTCCCATATAGAACACCGCACAGGCCGCCGGCCGAACCACCGGCCCTCACCGCCTGTGTTCATCCGCCACCCCCACCCCCACCCTGCCCCCACCCGCGTCGAGTTTTCTTCATTCGGCGAGGTCCCACCAGCGCCCCCCCACAACCACCGTCCCCCACCCGAGCCCCTTCCTTCGCACCGGCGAACTCCGGCGAGCTCTCAAAAATCAAATGACCCAATTTTGAAATTTAGCCTACTGTCATTTAACTAGTGTGGAATATAAAAGGGGAAAACCATAAGCATTGTGAGTATAGTGTTGAGCATGCCATGGCGGATCTGAAGGTGCAAACCGGACAAAGGCAACTTCACAACCAGTGTTTGCTTTGAACTAAAAATTAAGCGATGGATAAGAAATTAGAGTAAAGCAGTGGCGATCTATTTTCTTGCTACAATATATAAGTTGAGTAGATATGAAAGAGTATCGCCTCTGGTGCGGCGCCGTGTATTCATCTGCTGAGAATTTGACGGTGATGCGGTAGCGATGGCTGTCAGCGGCGTGGAAGCAGATCGAGGAGGGTAGGCGGTGGCGGCGGGGCGCGCTGGACGAGCTTGTCGTGGGAGTAGCGCCGGCAAGGTGGACCACGGCGGGGATGAAGCGGGAGGACGGGATGCAAGGATCCCGGTCCGAAGCCATGGATGAGAGAGGTCGATCTCTTGTAATGGCTGACGACGTCGGGGTATCAGCTCCGGCATGGTGGAGGAGGACGGTGGTGGATGGGGTGGCGGACGGAGGAGGCTGGGGTGGAGAGGGTGTTTTGGCGCCTACGGAGTACGAATGGGGAAATGGAGGGAGAGAAGAAGGGGGAACCATCTCTTCAGGGCGGGCTTGTGTCAAATGCGAGGAAATTTACAAACTTAGTACCTGTTTAAAATTTCCTACATCACAGCAATATTAGTCGGTTGGGGATAGGACGGTAATCTCGCATACACCGAATATTTTCCGACGAGAGTTTGGTTTTGGCGCCCACCGTGTATGAATCGGGGAGGGAGTCGATTTCGGCCGAGGTGACACTGTGTTTTGACGACCACCGTGTATGAATCCGGGTGAGAGGCGGTTATGTCACGTTTGAGTGAAATTACAAACCTACCCCTATCGAAACCTATAGAAATCAAGCCGATAGGCTTTGCGTGGCAGGGATAGGTAGTAATTTCCATCTCGCAGATTTTGGTTTCGAGCGGTTACTATGACTTTCCCCGCTTCATTCAAATTTTTGTAGAGCAAGAGTGCATGTTTACCGTGCCAACTCAATTCGAATCCAGTTTGTATTCTATTTTTGTTCGGGCAGGATCCATTTTCGATTGGAATAAAATTCTATATACATCATTTTATATATATATACTTTCAAAAGCATAGCAAAGAATTCTGCTCCATTATATTTATAATATGATTTACAAATACAATGATCTCAAAATCATAAGGTTGAATTCAATAAATTTAAACCAAATTATCTTCTACTAAAATGTATGGATCAGTAATATCTACGTATGAAATAACATAAATGCGCGTGAATTCGTATGAGGCATGTTTGATAGATCAATTTTGGTTTGAGTATGAATTACATGTATCATCATCTCAAATTCAAATATTTGAATCCCTTTTATGTTGACTCCTTTCATGCCCATCTCTCTCGCATGCATGCTCCTTCATGTAGCTATCACTCTCTTTTCTCCAGCTCACCCGCCACTACAAAAAAAATACACTTCCGTGATGATACGTGTTTGTCACAGTAGATCGCTTTTTTTGTCATGCATGTATATCCATGACAAATTTATGACAGAATCAAGATAGTCATACATGTGCTGTCATATAAGTGCTCCATGACATTACCAAAATTATCATCACGGAAGTGTCCACTTCCATGACGATAAATCGCGCGTCACAGAAGTGCTTTCGTCAAGGGTGACCGACACGTGGCATCCACCGTAACGGAATGCCGTTAATCTATCGGGTCGGGTTTTGGATCCGATAACCCGTTAACAGCCCCGACCAATGGGGATTTTCCATGTGTAAAATCATCATTGGCTGGAGGAAACACGTGTCGGCTCATCATTGGGACAGATGTCAACCACTCATTGGATGGAAGGCGCCTATGATACATCGACACGTGGCACGGCCCAACAGAGGCCCATTCCTGTGAAAAGGCCGGCCCATTTGACTTGGTCAAAAGCTGGCAGGCCGGCCCATGGAAAGCCTGTTAACGGCATGTTCGAATATAGCCCATTTACAGCCCGCTAACCCAAGGCCCGTTACGCCCTATCCGAATTAGGCCCAGTAGCGTCATATGGGCCATCCAATATGATTCCATCCCGTTTTCACTTCTGGCCCATGTATGCCCCATGACGTCTTTCGGCCCATATGAGGCCCTAAGTAACTCTTGGCCTACTAACGACCCGTGGTGAAACTGGCCCGTAATGAACAGTGTATCACTTTACACCCATTATCGGCCCGTGGTGAAACTGGCACGTAATGAACAGTGTATCACTTTATACCCATTAACGGTCTGTTATTCCGTTGGGCTATTTCCAGCCCATGTTATCTTTCAGCCTTCTCAGAGCCCATTTATTCTTGGGCTCATTTCCAGCATTCGTTTACTTACGGCCTGTTACTGTCATTTTCTGCTTGTGGGCCAAATTGAGCCCATGGTTACAGTTGGCCCGTTTGTGGTCCGTTAATACGTTGGGCCGTTTTCATAGCGCCATCAAATACGACCTATTAACGATGGCCCGTTATGGTCGGCCCATGAACGGACGACTCCAACTCTAGCCCGTTTACGGCCATAATGCGGCCTGTTATTGGCCCATGTTTGGCCATCGATCATACTGCCCATATAAGGCCCATTGATGATACGGCCCATAGAAGGCCCACTGTTTCTACGGCCCGTAGAAGGCCCACTGTTTCTACGGCCCGTAGGAGGCCCAGTGTCACTACAGTAAATATTAGCCCATGGTTATTGCGGCCTAGTTTAAAAAATAGGTTATTGCAGCCACTAGCAAACCGCGGAAAAAGAACTGCAATGACTAGAAGCAAACAAATAAACAAGACAACAAGGAAATAAATAAGCAAGCAACTTACACTAGGCTATCATGGCTATCACACATATTACATCCACTGGGCATCAAAGTTCGCCACCAATGCAAATAAATGCGCCGACAAAAGAATATACAAAACTGAGAGCACTTCAGAAGGCACTAGGCATGGCCAGGTCGCCCCCCCAAACAGTTGAAGAAGCTGAGTAGACATTAGTTGTGTCAATGATAGATGCATCAACACTAGATATAAGGCATGATGGTGCGCACGGCAGTCCTCTAACATCTTCATTGCATCTTTGACTTCCAGTCGGAGCTGAGCTGAAGCAAGCCTTTTTGCTTTAAGTTGAGACTGAAGAAGTCGAACTGATTGAGGCAACGACTACACAGAGGTTGTCTCACACCTGCTGGTGAGTAGCTTCAACTCACTGTCTTGATCAAGACATGACCTTGGGGTCATCTCGCTGTCCTCAAGATGGTTTGGCTCACTATCTTCCCTAAAGTTCTGCCTGGCGTAAGAGATACGAGTCTGAAGGAGAAACAAGGAGACACGTAACAGGTTTCACAATTATATAAGCAAATAAATGGATCTGTTCTGCATAAGGAACATGTTTTTACAACTACAATTTGAAACTAGTAGTTGTTGCAAACATACGATCAGATGTAAACAGCAAAGCAAACAACAATGGAGGAAATGATGCCTATCCAAATCTATACTAGAACAAAGTTTGAAGGATTGAGAAGGATGAACTTACATTACATCTTAACACGGGCTGGACAAAGCCCTTCTCCATGTTGATGGAAGGATAATTCAATAAATTCCCCAAAGAAAATTCTTTATAAGCGATGCCATTATTCTACATTTTGCAAAGAGTAAATATAGATCAAATAATATTGGAAGAAACAGAGGATAATGAAGCTCAGGTGCAGACTGATGATACATAATCAAATAGCAATTAATTAAGTACAGCATTACAAGGCAAAAGGGGGAGAGGTATTGACAAGAGCAATGCAGAGCCCATTATTGTTTTGAGATCTTATGATCCTTTGAGCAAGGAGATTCATATGAAATTAGTTTTCATACAAGAGAGAAGGTAAGGCACACGCAGAAATTTAGGAGTTCAAATTTTGAATTGATATCATAGACAGTACCTAACGCTGGGCTCCCAACAGTTCTAATAGGGGTTTGGCCACTTGAGTAGGTGTAAAGTGTGGTACAGTTGGGCCTGTGTTTTCTGTGGCTGCTGATATATCTGATTTAACAGGTATCACTACCTTCTCCAAATACCTAGTTTGTACTCCTTGACGACCTGCACTCACCCTCCTCCTTTTGGACACCTATTATGAAAGAACAACATTTGACTGGAAAAACATAGTGTGAAGACACATTGAATAGGTACAGAAAATGGATAGGTATGGCATATACTCATATATGATGCTTAACCTAAGCAGATGGTGTAACAAAGTAGAAGTAATGCAAGAGGTCAGAAGCAAAATATGTGTGACGAATACAACTTTGCAAAGTTAGAGCAAGCACCTTGATGGGTGAATAAGATAGACCATCCTCCACCATGCCAAGTTTGTTAGGCAGTGGATCATTTCACAATATTCCTCTCGTGCACCCATTCTCATATTCATTTTGATAATGTTCAATATCTGACATGCATGAAAACATAAAAACAAGTGAGATTTTCTTTGTAATGCAGAAGTGATTCTAATTCAATACTGCCTCCCTGTAAACCCCTTTGTGCTATCTCTGCAATTCTTTTAAAAGATGCCATGCATGCTGTAATTTGTTGTGTGCATTAATATAATGTGGCCTACTACTCAAAATATGAGAGCTCCAGAAGTGATGACACTTCGCAGATGATAGCTTCAACATATAGTAAAGAAGAACAAGTCGACCTGACCTGACAGATTCAAAATATACTAAGGGAGAACAACTCGACCTGACCAGTCGACCGCAAGAGAAGAGTATCATCTTAAAGAAGAGCAAAAGAGCAAGCAGATTGAAGATATTACAAGTCTTTTAATACAATGTTAGTTGGCCACCCATGATGAACCAGAGCGCACAGAGAAATACTATTCTTTCTGGTCTCTCTATATGTGGCTCACATGCATTTCAAAACTAAAGTAGGAACATTTAGCTAACCAATTAAACATCTCTCAGTTTTACTAATATCAGCAATAATATCAGATATGAATTTGTACAACTAAGCTTGTTTAGCTCGACGGGTGGAGCAGTGCTATTATGACACGAACCATGTAGGCTGATTGTGGTCATCATAAAATGGGGAGAACATAAGCATGATGAGTACAGTGTTGACCGTGGCAGTGGGATGTCAGATCTGAAGCTACAAACCGCGCGAAGGGTAGTTAGCAACCGATGTTTGCTTTGAAATAACAACTAATATTGGTATGGACAAGAAAGTACGGTCAACAAGTGACAAAGAAATGCAATTATGTTGTCTCCCTATATGTCGCGACATGCATTTGGAAACTCAAGTGGGACCTTTAGCTAACCAACTAAATGCGTCAGTTAACTAATATCAGTATCATATCACAATCATATTTGAACAACTAAGCTTTCAAATTCTGAGTGTTGTGTTGTTTAGCTTGAAGGGTGGAGTAATGCTAGTACGACAGGAAGCACCTACGCAGATCATAGTAGAGTAGATAAAAGGGGAAACCCTAAGCATCAAGAGAAAATTCAGGAAAGTGGAACTAGCTGGACCAGTGGGTGGCGCACATGCTTTTCAAAACGAATATAGGAACATTAGGTGACCAATTAAACATTCTCCGTTTTAGTGATATGAGCATCATATCAGATTCGTATTTCAACACGTAAGCTTTGGGTTGAGGTCTTGAGGAGCAGTGCTAGCACGACACGAACCACCTACGATGATGGTAGTGAATATAAAGGGGGGAAACCATAAGCTTTACGAGTATAGTGCCTGTGCCATGGCAGATCTGAAGGTGCAAACCGGACAAAGCTACTTCGCAACCAATGTTTGCTTTCAACTAGCCACTACGATTTGGTACGGACAAGAAAAGTACAGTAAACAAATTAAGATCTATTTTTTGGGTGAGATCAATAACTTAAGCACGTATGGAAGAGTACCACCTCTCTTGCAACGCCGTGTAGGCCTATGCTGATACGTTGAGGGTGATGCGGGTGCGATGGCTGTCGGCGGCGGGGAAGAAGACTTTAGATGGCAGACGGCCGGGTCGGGGGATATATCATGTTGCCGTGGACGAGGCGGTCGTAGGAGTGGCAACGGCAAGGTGGACGACGGGTTGATGAAGCAAGAGGAGGCGATGAAAGGATGCTGGTCCAGCGCTGTGGATGAGAGACGTCCATCTCTTGCAGTGGACGACGGGGTAGGGGTAGCGGCTCCGGCAAGGTGGAGGATGGGGTGGCGGACGGAGGAGGCTGGCCGCAGTGTGGAGGTTGTCATGTCGCCGACGGTGTATGAATGGGGAAATGGAGGGGAGGGGGGATCTCAAACTTTGGGACGCGCTTCTCTGAAATGGGGGAAAGTTATGAACTTATCCCCCGTTTAAAATTTCGGGCATCGCGTCGGTTGGGGATAGGACGGTAATCTCGCATCTCCCAAATATTTACCGGTAACTATTTCGGGCGAGGAGCGTGTGTTTTGCTGCCCACGGTTGGCGCCCACGGTGTATGAACGGGGCTCACAGGTAGGGCGGTTGTGTCACGTCTGATGGAAGTTACACATCTGTCCCTATTTAAAATATAAGCCTACATCGATTTCGGACGAGGAGAGTTTGTTTTGCCGCCCACCGTGTATGAATGGGGAAATGGAGGAAGAGACACATGTCTTTTGGATGAGCTTGAATCAAATGTGTTTTGCCGCCCACGTTTGGCGCCCACCGTGTCTGAATGGGCTCAGAGGCCGCCGTGTCACGTCTGATTGAAGTTACTAGTCTACCCCTATCGACAGCAGTGTAAATCCCGTCGATAAGGATCTCAAGTGTCAAGGGTAGACAATAATTTCCATCTCGCAAACACTTGCTTCGAGTAGTCCACAAATTATAGTGGGTGTTTAGCCGCTTTGTTCAAAACTTGGGGGAATTAGCATTCACGTTTTCCCTGGGACCTGGCAAACTAAATTCAAATCCAATTTGTATTCGATTACGAATATCCACAGATAATTATACGTTTTTTTATTTAGTTCTTCAAAACCACAACAAAGTTTTATTCCACCTTTATATATGATTATGATTTAGAAATGTCGTGATCTTCGAATTCAGTAGGTTGGATACACTCTGAGTCAAACAGTTATTTCATCCAATACAATATGCTCACACGACAAACTGTTCACCTTATGTCAATCATACAAGTTCAGAGGATTACCTCGCCTAAAAAATTCGGATCATTACAACACATGGACAACATAGGGGGTCTTGCATCATAATCTATTCAGAGACATGACACAACATGCAAGTACAATAATCTAATGAAAATTTGAACTGGTATTGAAAGAAGAACCGGGATTATCTTGGGCTTCAGATAGTAGAAACAGCAGGACCTCCTCTGTCTTCAAATGCAACCTTCTTACTTCCTCCAATTCTTGGGTTGCTTGCATAATGCGTGCCGCTAATTCTGTAATTTCTAGCCTCAAGGTAAATATTACCTCATTCATGGCAGCCACACCATCTCTTTCTGCCTCTAGTAGAGCCTCAAGCACTATAATATCTGTGCTCAGACTCCTCTCCGGCAGTGTTGCCTCTGAACTGCTACCATCTGGTAAATTGGATGGCGCACTGCTTCCACAAATAGATTCTGGGGTTGTACATTGTGTCCTAGTGTGAACGGCATCCTGAAAGGTTTCCGCTGGACATCAGTAAGAGATAGTTATCGTATGATCCAGGCAGTAAGCTTACATGGTAAACGACAGACGAATTATTGCCGAGCATGG
The DNA here is from genome assembly GCF_002162155.2 of Triticum dicoccoides. NCBI lineage: Eukaryota > Viridiplantae > Streptophyta > Magnoliopsida > Poales > Poaceae > Triticum > Triticum dicoccoides. Next base: position 286,702,934 of record NC_041384.1, read on the forward strand.
CAAACTATATTTAAATGGTTCGAAGCAGCATCAGCCGAAAAGAAATTAAAATGGTAAGATGAAACTAGGGATGTAAGTGGCAAATAAACGAAATCCGCCAGTCCCATCTAGTTAGTTTTTGCTACCTCCCTAGTTCAGTTTCCTCAAAAAAACAAAAACTCTTTTGAACTATCATACCACTAGTGGACTTTAATCGGGATTAAACCGGACCCAGTTGACATCCCTAGTTGAAATGGAGTGTACAACCACTATATTTAAGTTGCCAATGCATCTAAGCATTTGAAATAATCTGAGAAAGCACTTAACAGTGTGGCCTCATATAAACTACGAAGATAGTCTTGTGATGAAGTTGAGAGGAAAAGTTAAGGACTCAAATGAAATAGGCATGCATTTCTTTACGATATTACAGCAGGCACTGCTGACATATTGGCCAACTCAGGTATAGCGTAACAACAAATAAGCATTCGAATCAAGCAATACAGCAAAGCACACAACTAAACTATTTGTAATTCGGTAGGATTACACATTGAGGGCACACGCTAAGAAAGCAGCCCACTCGCATTACATTTCACATGTACTAAAACACACTGGCTTACCATATGTTGCTGTGAAGCCTAGCTATTGTTGCAATGTTCTTTGAAGATATCGTCGGCATCCCGTGGTTGCAAATCTAGTTGTTGTAGTTTATTCTGCACCATCTATTCAGGTAAAATTAATTTTAATCGCATGCACTGGTCCGAATTGATCATCAATGGTTCATCTAAACTAATGAAATAAGGGTGTGTGCATACACGACAATACTCCCTCCGATTCTTTTTTACTTTGCGTATAACTTTTTCTCAGTTTTCTCGTATTAGTCTGTGCGTTGCTGATTCCTGGCGCTGGTTTCCTTTTGTGCCCCACCCCATTCGCCTATGCCCTAATTAATTGGCAAGTTAGTCCAGAAAATTAAACCAGTGCCCTCCTTGGTATGCGGGTCAAGAGTTATGGGCAGAGTAAATAGAATCGGAGGGAGTATATCTGCTTCCCTCTATTTTTATGCTTGTTCGAGGTGCCAACCCCAAAAGAACAAATATTTTGCTTGATGGGGTTGGCAGCTCCATAATTAATAGAAGCATCAAATTAGTCATGCAACTTGCGAAGATCAAGAACACACAAACAAGTAATGAACAGAGGCTCGGAGCAGTGATGTAATAGCTAGCATCAGAAAATGTAGGGTAAAACGAACAAAAAGCAGCGGAACCACATGCTAGTTTGCTGATGTGTAATTAAGCATAGAGAACATTAAGCAGTCTGATGGAACCAACAGGTGGCATCAGAACAAAACTAAAGCATATTAACTATATGTGCACTGGTATGTAATTTAGCACATGTAACATGTTCACTTCCAGAAGTATGGCCCTACAGGTGCAAGAAGAATAACGCATCTCATGAAAAACTGAATGATGCCCTGAAGAAATTCAAAGGTGTGGTGCTTATGCTAGGAAAGTGAATGTAGGCGCCGACCGTTGGATAATAGTACCTGATTCTCGGCAGCGTATGGGTATCGTTGCCATACTTGATAGCTAAGGATCGTCGATGGTGCTCGTGTTGCGGTTGAGTTTGGGCCGGCTGTCGCCGTCGCTGAAGCGGCTCCGGTGCTACGGTTGCGGCGCCTGTCGACATTCAAGAAAGCTCATTTGTGGTAAGTGAACAGTTGCACAATAAAGAGAAAAACCGAAGGAGTACAAATCGAAATAACTTGATGAGGCTACGGCGTAGGTAAGGTAGGGCCAGTGGAGTTGAATATGGCGTCTGTGGAGCGGGTCCGGTGCAGTGGACGAAGGCTTCAGCGGGCACATTGTACAGTGCTTTCGGTGAGGCGGATCTGTTGCGGCGGACGAGGGCTTGTATGAAGGGCCAGCAAAGGGGCGGACGAGGGATTCAGTGAAGGGCCTACGCTATGGTGGACGAGGGCGCCGGTTAAGCAGATCCGGTGCGGTGGACCATGATGGCGGTCAAGGAGATCTGGAGCGGTGGACAAGCCAGTCGCTGAAGCGGCTCCGGTGAAGTGGTGAGTAGGCAGTTGGGGGTTCCAAGGTGCGGAAGGTAGATCCGGCAGGGTGTGAGGTCCACCGCTGTGGCGGAGGACTAGAATCGGCGGCTTGCCGTGGTTGGGGGGGTCAGGGAGGGGAAGGGGAGGGGCTCTGGGGAAGAATGTTGGGGGCAAAGAGGGGAAAACAATGGAGTTACCAAAGCAGCCCTTTTCTGTTCATGTGGCAGGGGTAAAACAGGAATATCGCAGGGCTAAACTTTCGGGCGTGTGATATTTCGATGTGAGTGGGAAGTTTGAAAGATTTTGGCGCCTAAAATTATAAGTATTTTGCTCTCGTACGACCGACTATGATATCATGGCCGACAATTTGTTTGTTTTGCACGCAAAAAAATGTGCAAGTTCCGAAAATCAATGTCTCCAACTCGAAACTTAGATTGTCCATTCAATTTAAATATGGATCATTGAGCTACTACAAGAAAATACCATCATACGGTCCAATTCAAATGAAATTCCAAATGTGTTTATCCTAAATATGATGAGAAAAGCAAAAATGTGTATGTGTATGAATAAAGTGGATGATTATAAAGTTTGAACATGCCCGTATGTGTATATCTCTAGGTTTGATATATGAATTTGAAATCACGAAATCCCGGCTTAAAAATGTACCTCCGTTTAAATGAATTACAAAAGCTAATGATGGAGTCGAATTCCAAAATTCCGATCTTAGGTTTGTAATTCTGGTACATCAAGGTATATCAAGCATGTTCAAAAGTATCGTTATCTCATAGTACAAACTGTGAAACAAATTGATCAACCATGAGTGCACAATATCTCAATTACGCTAAAGTCCCTCAAATATAGACACCTCACTCTTTATCTGAAGTCAACCCCCCCACCACACACACACACACGCACACACACACACACAAAGAAGTCGTTCTCTCCCCCAAACACCAACACACGAGCACATTAACACCCCTCTCTCTTGTAAAGTCCGGACCCCAACATAGGTCTCTATCACTTTGTCTCTCGGGCATGGACATATCTCTTCCCTCACTCTCTAGGTCTCCCGCTATCTCTCTTACCCAAGCACACGCACTATGTAGAGCGTATATTTCCCATACACACAAAACATCGCCCCCAAACGTCTATCTCCCTAGTTATGTGGTTCTCGCGCACTCACCTCACACACCACCCCCACTGCAAACAAGCACACTTTGTCTCCTTGTGCACCACTCTCCTCTTTCTATCTCTCCCACATGCGGACCCGCCCCAACTCCTTCCCTGTATACATATATGTCGTGATTCTTTGCATAGCTCCCTAATGTATAATCGTTCTCGATTTTGCACATTGTTCTCTACACCATCTATTCTAGCTCTCTCATGAAGTCCCTATCACACACACGATGACTTGCTTCCCTTGCGTCTCCGTTCATAGGCCAATTTCGGACAACATCAACATTGTCTCCCTATCTATACGCCATTTATGGACACAAATGACCCCTCTCGCCCCCTCTCTTCCTCTCTCTTTCTCTGGCGCTAGCTATCTCTTTCTCTCGCTCTCACACACCTCTCCCCCACACACACTCGATGTCTCTTCCAAATAGTCTGCTCCCCCGCCCGCACCCGTGCTATCTCGCTACTATAGATGTCACACCATTCCCCCTTCCCTTATACTAGGTTTACATCATCAGTGGTCTCTCCACTCCACATACACTCTCTCCCTCTCACACACAAACGCGTGCACAAACACACACAGACACGCACAAACACCCATTTACCTGGATCCTCATCTCTCCTCATGTCTGCATGTGTATCTCACACACTCACTCTCTAATTATGCATATGTGTCTCCACGTTACACAACACAAAGCCCCATGTACATGTCTCTCTCTATCCTCCACACACATAGACACAAAGAATCTGTTATCATTGCCTTAGTCTCTAACATATCACACACGCGCTCTCTCTCTCTCGCAAACACGCTCAACAAGGGTTTCCCCGTGAATAACTTACCGTCTATTCATGAACAATCGTGGCAGTATGGCGAACATGAGACGTGAAAAAGAACAAATCTACACGTGCTTAGACCACCTAGTATGACTACTAGGACTAGAGCAAGCCAAAAAGCGCGCCGCGGTCACCCCCTCCTTGTCGGCGACGGGAAAATCTTCGTTTTACACAGTCGAGAAGTCATTGTGCTAAGGGCCCACATGCCGAGGCATTGAATAGAATGTAGATGCTAGTTTACGAAAGCAAGTATCGATAATATGTCTCCATACTTATATTTCTTCTCTTATAAGAAACCGAGTTGGTGATGATGGTACGTGTGCCATCTTGCAATATAGACTGTCCGATCTATATCCGACGGATGGAAATTAAACTAAAAGATACCCGCAACCCTCTCCACATTTGCAGACAAGTCCTTCCCTCGTTCATCCTTATCTCCAACAAACCTCATTGTTGAGAAATTAAGAAAGGAAGCCTCTCGAACAAACTGGCCTGGTGGCCGCTGCCGGCATCGTCAATCCCCATGCCTCCGCTCAGTTCGACCACCAACCACCATCACACCCCCCTCCTCTTCACCTTATCTCATATTTCTCGAGATATCATTAGTTTTTACACATGGGATTACTCCCGCAAGGGTCAATCACAACAAGTGTTTTATAAAAAAATCCATCTTGATGTTCTGTGCAATACACGGATCTTGCTAGTACTCCTACACATGACTAAGTTGGTGATGCTGGTGTGTCTGCCATCCGTCGTTTCTGACCATTAGATCTACATCTAACGATTGTGAGGTAAGTTGTTGCCTTTTCTCACCAACATCCCACTGGTCTACCAATTTGCAGAAAAACCCATAATTAGTATCTTAAAACCAACCGCATCCCTCCCTGACCTCACCAAAACAGTCCAAGGAATATATTCTAATTGAAACATAATATATCTCTAGTGACATATGTATATCAAAATTAGAGTGTTTTTGTACCAAGTTTGTGAATAAGTATTATTCTAATTATGATTCGTTGCAACGGACATGAACATTGCTAGTATTTCCAACCATGCATTTCTTTTCCTAGTATTCCATAGTTTTGAGTTTTCCATCAAGATATTAGTCACTCATGATTGATATTTACTTTCAATCATATACACATATGCACTATGTAACTAGCCTTGCTTATTGTCTTCCAAAGCTTAAATTTCATTCCTACTTACAATACGTAGAGTATTTAACAAAAAACTACCACTTTGAACCAACCCTAGGAGGATTCTATTGTACAAAAAATAGCAAAAACATACCCAAAATTTCTTAATCCACGCCAAAAACTACCTAGTACTCCTACCGATTAGGCTTGTTTAAACCCATTTATGACAGGGTTGGCCCACATGTCCGTGCTAATGAGGCAGCTTAAACCAACACATTTTGTTTGACCGTTGACATGAGGGACCCACATTTGACCTTCTATCCTGTTATTTCCCCTCAAATCATTATTTTTCCTTAACATTACTTCAAACAGTACTGATGCGTGTTCGTCGGTGGCGCCGGTGATGAGCGAGTTGGCCGCTGCTCCGCCGGACGCTGCGCTGGCCTCCGCACGGGTTGGCAGGCTGGCCCGAGTGTGACTCACGAGTGAGCAAGCCACCGCGCTGGCCGTCGCTTGAGCCAGATGGCTGGCCTTAGCACGGCACGCGTGAGCAAGCCACCGTGCTGCCTTGCCAATCTAGCTAGGAAACCTTGCAGACAAGCAGCTGGACGGAGCTATCTTGGCTAGCTAGCGGCCGCGAGCGCCCGACGGAGCTGGCGTCCGGGCTGCCGCAACATGGGCTCCGCACCGCCGGCGGTTTTGACCTGGCCTTCTGCCGGCGGCGGTAGCTGCGTCCCATGGCCGAGGATGACTAGGTGGACGGGCCGGAGGTAGGAGGTCACTCGAGGATTTTTGTTGGTAAGAGCATGTACAATGGTTGATAAGGTAGTCTTATCTTAAGTCTACCACGTATGCAAGTGGTAGTACGTTCTTGGCATTTTAGTGATTTCTTGCATTATTAGAGCAAGTACAATAGAGCTGAGTCAGCGGGCTATAAGAAATAAACTACTACTACATGTTGGCTATAAGATGGGCTGTAGATGACATGGCACTGGCTTGTAGCCAGCAGCTGGATATACTATTAACCATGCTCTTAGGGGTTTCTTGTAAGGAACAATGTACATACTACTAGCGACAAAAGGCGATTCTAGGTTGTGTTGTACTCCAATGAGTACTACTAGTGGTCGCGGGAGTGTATACCTCGTTTTGTGGGTTCGATCCCGACCGAGCGCACGGTGGCCTTTAAAAAAATTGTACTACTACACTTCGCTGTGAGCCAATATTTTACACGGGTAGTTTGAGTTTTGAAGTCAAACGGACATGCGGCCCCACAATCTGGGTGCACTGGACAGCCTAGCCACGTGAATGGGTTTTCCTTCCCAGCATCCCGTGGCTCACGTGCTCTCCCTAGCCGCACCTCGCTTGCAGCTTCCAGCTAGTAGCATCTTTAAACTAGCGCCTCCCAATTAAGCCCGAGGAGCCGGAAAAGCCTGGCGGGACATTGGGAACTGTGCAATATGGCTCTGTACATAAAGTGCTCTACTACTACTCTGTAGCTTGTGGCATTGGAGGCATGGACTTCACTCCATTATTGGCTCTACTATAAAAGAAATTCCTCTTGCCGTGTTTTTATGAAACGAAGGAAAAAGCTTTGCTTCATCTCATTCATAAAGAAGGAACTACTAACAAAGTTCGACGAGATCCATTACACCTCCACAAATGGAAGCGAGAAGCCTAGTCTCGCTGTATCAAATAACTCAAATGTTCTGCCCCCGCAGTAACCGTCGCTGATAAACAGGCTGCTAGTGTGTGCGTGAGACGAGCAGCTGAGTAGGCCAGCTATGTGAGAGGAGCGGCTGAATAGAGCATCGAGAGTACCCACTAGGCCACTACGCAGGTGTACTTCCCCTGCATTGATAGTACAGCGATGGTTCTAGAGAATAGTAGTACCCTCCAGTTCCAACTGTAGCTCGTTGGCCCTGAGATTCAAGAGTTCAAAACTGGTGCACTATACTAGACTAGACTAGAAGTACAGTACATCACACTACTAGTTGAGAGAAGTAGTACGGGTACTGCTACAGTATAAGTATGTACTCCTCCGTCACATAATGTAAGACGTTTTTTGACACTAGTTGGCGTGTACAAAAAATGGAAAAAACATACCCAAAATTTCTTAATCCACGCCAAAACCTACTACCCAGTGCCAAAAATTTCTTACTAGTGCTATTATTTACAGTATAATGCAATCCATGGGGCATTTATAGCTGCTAACTCCTCCCATCCATGCGCGAGGGGTATTTCCATCCAGAAAGCATGGAGCAAGCCCCTGCCTTGGTATCTGGGTCTGCTCTTAATGCACAGAGTAAAAAGAATCGGAGGGAGTACTAGTAGTAAATAATAGCCTCACCCCTTCGCTGAGGAACGATCTACAGTTGGAAGGGACAAGGCCCTGCGGTTACTACGCTCTTATCTCCTCCTCGCCAGTTCCCCTCCCCCCGAAGAGAAGGCAGTTCGTCGTTGCTCCCATGGATTCACCAGGCGGTTCTCCTCCTCGTCGGAGCTGGGAGACCTTGGACGACGATCCTGTGGGAGAAATCGGACGCCGCTCCGACGTTCTCACCGCCGCAAGACTCGGTGCTTCCTGCACCAACTTTTTCAAGACACTGCCTAAACAGGCCATGCTTGTTGGTCGTCCATGCATCCTCGAGGAGAAGGTTCTTCTATGGGACAATCCTTCGAACAGTCCACCGCTCCCTGGCCATGGTTGCACATTGACTCCGCTAGAGTTGCCGATGTTGAGAGGTAGTCGGATTTTGTCCGATGAGCAGGTCAATAATGGAGTTTGATCATGTATGCAGTTGCGGTCTTGGCCGCCGCAGGATCGACGGTGCTGTCCCTTGCCGGAGAGTTCTCCCTTGCCGGAGAGCGCTCCCTTGCCGGGGACTCCTCCCTTGGCGGCGTAGTCGAAGCAGATGGCACTTCGGGACCAGCTTCCGGGCGCTCCTGATATGGCTGCTCTGCTCCTACACAAATCAACAAGCAAGATATCAACAAAGGAAAAAGCACTCATGCGCGCCTGACAGCAGAAAGCTAACTATGAACTTACGCTGGGGGCTGCGCTAGGGGCTGCTTTGAGGAGTGGTTGCCGGGTCCGTCAAGGTGGTCTCGGACCCACCCCCTGCTGACACGGTGGGGTCATCTTTGATGACAACCACCGCGGCCTTGGCCCTCTTCGCCGCTCTCTGGGCCAGCGTCCTGAAAAGAAAGGAGTTCAGATTGAAGCAAGTCAGATACAAGATAAAAACAGCAAGATCGAAGAACTACAAGAGCACCAACGAAACTTACTCTTCTTCCTCCTCGTCGGAGCTGAGCGCGGAAAGATCGAAGTCCGGCTCCCCTCCGGTGCGGCGAGGCGGAGGAGTAGGATCCCTTGCCCGCTTGGCGGGGGCGGTGGCGGTGGCCCGGGAAGATCCCGCTCCAGTTGCCGCTGCTGCATGAGGCGCTCCCGCGGCAACATTGCTTGCCGCGGTAGAGCGTGTCGCACGGCTCGGCGGCTGTTGACCCGGCTGGCGCCCCGCTAAGTCCGCGGCCCTGCGAAGACGCCTTCTTGGCGGGGCCGGGAGCTCCGCCTGCGGCAAGCTTTCTGAAGGCTCGAGCTCTTCCTCGCCGGCCTCGCTCGGCTCAGCTTCAGAGCCGGCAGGCTCTTCCTCGCCAATGAACTCCGCGCGCTCGGCGAGGTTTGCCACCTCTGCCGCCTCCGCCTCCTCCACAGTGAACCCAAACGCGCTCGCGGCAGCTGCGGCCGCAACCTCTTCCGCCCTAGTGGCGATGCGCTGCAGCTCCTCGTTGGTGGTGTCATGGGTGAGGCTCTTCTGCTCGTCAGCGCGGACCGGCACTTCTTCCAAGTTGTCTAAGAATGCTTGCACGACGTCATCCGCAGGCTCTTGCCAAGTTGGAACGATTCCGTTTGAATCGCACAACGGCATCATGGTGCGGATCCTGTCAAGCGAAGAATTATTGCACAATGGAATGCGCCCCTCGCCAGCGTGAATGGGTGCTGGGGATCGCGTTTGAACAACTCCAGGAGCATTGCATCCAGCTCCAAGACGGTGAACTTGTAGTTGAGGCCCGGCCGCAGCCTCATGATGTCCGCCGAGTTCTTGAATTCCCAGGCGGGCCTCCCCCTCTCCCGTAGGGGGGCGATGCCGCGGCGGAGGAAATCTGCGCCTACAACGCCTACAGTGAGCCCGGCAAGCCTGAGGCGAAGGGTCCTAGTAATAGCGATCTTCAGCCTCTCGTCTTCCGGGACCACGTTGCTCCAGTCATTGCCGCGCACTATGGGAGCTTGGCGCACGGCGGTGAAGGGCTACGGATTCTCCTCGACGATCCAGCACCACTCCGCTCTCCACTCCTCCCACTTGCTGCGGAGCTCACCCTCCAAGTACGCCTCCTTCTTGCCGACTCTCGAGATCCAGGCGATCCCTCCGGCAAGCGGCTCTCCCCTCTCTACCCGAGGCATGAAGAAGTGGCGGAAAAGGGCAACATTGGGGTGGACTCCGACAAAGTTTTCGCACAAATGTGCGAAAACTGCCATGGTCAGAATGGTGTTGGGGGTGAAATTAAGGAGGCGGAGGCCGTAGGTGTTCATGATATCGCAGGAGAACTCCGAGAAGGGCGGGCAGAGCCTGCAATAGAAGAACAGCGCGAAGAATGAGTACCCGTTTGGAGCCAGTCCCGAAGCAGCGGCCGGGAGTACCCTCGTGCGCGGATGCGCCCGCGTCTCCGTCGCCCAAAAGAGGTAGAAGTACTCCCTCAGCTCCTTCACGCCGAGCTGGGGGGAGAAGATCGCCCGCTCCTTCCGCAGCGCCGCGAGCCGCTGCGCCTCGGCCGACTTCACGCCCTTTCCCTTGTCGGCTTTCGGAGCCATGGCGGAGGTGGTGGGGGAGGTCGACGACGTTGGTGATGCTGGTGGCAATGGGGTGCGGAGCGCTGCTCTCTCGGCTTCGAGAAGAAGGGGGGGAGCGGCGGAGGTTCGTGAAGATGGAGTAGTAGCAACCAGCGAGGGGGAACGAACTGCCCCTGTTTCCTCTGCTTATAAAGAGGGACGGGGCGGACGTTTCGCCCTTCCAAATAAAGAACCACCCACGATCTCTCCCACGACGCCGCATTCAACGCGTGCCGTTAGGGGAGAGCGCGGTGGATACGGAGAGAGATTCGGCATGGCCCAGTCCGCGTGTGCCCGTGCCCTGTCTTGGGCCTAGCCCAACAGCGCTCGGCACCATGTCTGGCCCAGGCCCGGGGGCTCCTGTCAGTGTACTAGAATAGGGGTACCCTAGTACCCCGAACTTGTGCACGGGCAGTCGCAGCACCCCGCGGCAAGGCTTGCCGGGCGAACGCCAAGATCCTTCGTGGTTCCCTTGGATCCATTCAAGAACAAAGTATTTAAGCTCAGGAGACAAGGCCCCGGCAAGAGGAGCTTGCCGGGAAGGCCAACCAAGGCACTCCAAGGAACTTGCCGCGACGCGCCACGCGCTCTGGCAAGGCAACAAGGCCCCGGCAAGAGGAGCTTGCCGGGAAGACCAACCAAGGTACCTCGAGGCCCGGTGAGCGACAAGCTTCCGGACCCGACAAGATAACAGCAGCGGCAAGGCGCTTGCCGCGGCAGGCGGCCACTCTGTGCCCACGCTCCAGCGCATCCACCAACGTGTCGCTCTGGGGGCCTCTCCAGGCGCGCGTGGCGGGAGGCTGTGCAGCCAGCGGTGCACGGTGGCATGCGAAGCTGACAAGATCGCCATCGTGGCGAACGGTGGCGCCCCTAACGGTCCTTTTCTGCACTGTTTGGGCGACTCAGATGGGCATTTAATGCCCTTGTCCCCTGCCGTTAGGGTTAGGTAGGGTGCACTGTACAAGTAACTGTACCAACCACCTCACTTTTTACATTTGTACCCTTCTCTGCGTTGCCACATGTCGGTGACCCCTTTAGCGTATAAAAGGAGGCCCATGCGCAACGTAGAGGGGGTTGGACTGGTTCGGAACCCAAAAAAACACTATGCTCTCTCTCTGGAGCAAGAACACAAGATAATCAAACAAGCAGCAGTAGGAGTGTTATCTCTCCGGAGAGCTCCGAAGCTGGGTAAACTGCTCGTGTGTTTTGCCTCGATCTGCTCTTCATGTGATCTCCGCCCCCCGCCGAACCGAAAGGGGCTCGGTCCGCCGGCCCCATAGGTGTTCGTGGATCAGTTTCCCCGACATCTTTGGCGCGCCAGGTAGGGGGCGTCGAGATTGTGTGAACCTGATCCGGCGTTCACACGAGCTAGATCTTCATTCCCTTCATCAACATGCCACCGAAGAAGAAGACTTCGGCGGCAGCCGCTCCGTCCACGTCACTTCCGCCACCGTTGGAGCAAACAGGTGGTGGAATGGACGCCGGCGGAAGAATGGACGTCGACGAGGAAGCTTATGATGCTGCCAGATCCAAGGACAAGGCTGCACAAACCTCGGCGACTGTACATGTTCCGCGCCACTCTCAGGAGGCGCAAGACCAACAGCGTCATGGCATTTGCAGTGCCATACGCATGATAGGCCAAGACCAAGCTGGTGGATCTCGGGGCGCTCAAGACCAGCATGCACACCAGCGTGCTGGCATGAGCGGGGCACGGTCGCCTGGACGGGATACTGCTCCTTCTAACATAGTTAGAAGTCCGAGCACGTCCTGCTCCTTGTGCCGTCCACCACTGCCACCCACCACTGCAGCAGAAGCTTTGGCGCGAGCTCAACTGCTCCTAGATTACCCTCCGACGTCGGACAAGATCGACGAATGGAGGGCCACCATTCAGAGTCTCATCGGCTACGCCAACGACGACACTCCACGGCGGCCGAGCGCGTCGCCAACAAGCAGTATTGCAAGATCCACCGCACCAAGGGCGCGAGCCGGTGGCGATGAAACGGGTGGAGGTGCAACTACCATGCAATCACCACCCCGAAGGCCAAGATCGCCGACTCGCCGGATCCACCTCGACAGCGACTCCACCGCATCGTCGGATCCACGAGCCCGTCGCGATCAGCGCCAAGTTCTTCATGATCGACAACAAGAAGATGCTCGAACTCGCATCGAGCGCCGAAGAGAAGCGCGACGTCAATCCGACAAGCCCGCTGGGCCCTCTGTTGACATGCATGCGCCAGGGGAACCAGGCGATCTGCCGTACGTGGTAGGTTGCCCTGCGTTCACTCATGAGCTGCGGCAAGTCCAGTGGCCCAGCACGAAGAACTTCAAGCCAGACGTACCGGAGAAGTACGACGGCAAGACGCATCCGTCGGAGTTCCTCAGCATCTACACCATTGCGGTGCAGGCTGCCGGGGGATGGGATGACAAGATCCTTGCCAACTACTTCCCGCTGGTGCTCAAGCCCAACGTCAGATCCTGGCTCATGCACTTGCCGGACAACTCCATATCCTCTTGGGCTGATCTGTGCCATCAGTTTGGCGGGGCCTTCACAGGCGGACACAAGCCTCATGGCCAGGAGAGTGATCTTCATCTGCTCGCCCAGAAGGAAGGACAGCCCCTGCGCAAGTACATTCAGAGATTCAGCAGTGTGCAGCACAACATCCCTGACGTCCACCCTGCCGTGGTGATCAGCGTGTTCCATCAGAACGTGCGAAACCGCAGGATGCGGGAGGAAATGGCGATGTGCAAGATCAGGGATGTCAGTGAGTTATATGCACTGGCCGACAAGTGTGCACATGCTGAGGAAGGGAGGAGACTCCCCGGAGAGAATGTAGGAGCGGGAGGATCTGACAGTGAAGATGCTGCCCCGACAAGGAAAAACCGGCGGCGGAACAACAGGAAGAGGAAAGGCAAAGAGGTGCTAGTTGTTGAGCAGTCCGGCAACGGTGGTGGCGCCAAGAGAGCCAAAGCTGGTGACTCCGGCAAGGAGGTTGCCGCGGAGGTGGCGGTCGCCGACAAGCAGGACGGCACCAACAAGCAGTATTGCAAGATCCACCGCACCAAGGGCCATGATCTCCAGAGCTGCAAGAAAGTTGAGCAGCTTGTTGAGCAACAGAAAGTTGAATACGAGCGGCGCGACAAGGAGAAGGCCCAGGAAGGTGCTGGGGATCCGGCAAGAAACGTCCCGGCCTAGGAGGACGCCGCGGCAAGGCCAAGCAGCGGCAAGGAGACAGACCTCCTCGCGGCCGCAACAAGGATGAAGATGACGACGACGATGAAGAAATGGATGATGAGGAGACTGATGAGCAGGAGTTCCAGAAAGCCACAGAGGTCCTGTGCGTTGACGGTGGTGCTTCTCTGCATACCTCGCACCGTCAGCTCAAGCAGTGGGTGCGGGAAGTTAATGCAGCAGAACCACCCGTCAAGTCACGCAAGCCTCTGAAATGGTCCAGCACGCCTATCATCTTTGATATTGAGGACCACCCTGATCGCATAACTGCGGTCGGGTGCTTGCCGATGCTGGTTTCACCAACAATCCGCAACCTCAAGGTCACTAAGATGCTAGTTGACGGCGGCGCCGGCTTGAACCTGATCTCCTCCACGGTGCTCCAGAAACTCCAGATCCCTGACAGCGAGCTCGAAGAGACCGGTACATTTCAAGGAATCAACCCGGGAAGGAGCAAGCCGAAGGGAAAGATCATGTTGCCGGTGACATTTGGCAGCGAGCTGAACTTCAGGATTGAGAGGGTCATGTTTGATGTTGCTGACTTTCCATTACCTTACAATGGAATCCTTGGCCGTCTGGCACTCGCCAAGTTCATGGCAGCCTCTCACTATGCGTACAACGTACTGAAAATGCCAGGCCCGATAAGTGTCATCTCTGTCCCTGGAGACAAGAAGGATGCTCTTATCTGTGCCGACAAGATCTACCGGGAAGCAGCAGCCGCAGCAGAATGCAAGACACTTGCCGCTGAAGCTCCCGGGGGGAAGAAGAAGACCAAGTCCGGCAAGAGCTCTGATGCCCACTCCGGCAAGCGCACCTCTTCGGAGTGCTGCGCTACCGTCGAGGACGCACCATCGAGCTCCACCGGCAAGTGTAAGAAGGCAATGGCAGCTCCACCTGAGACCAAGAAGGTGTCCGCCAAGGAGGACGGCACTGGTGGTACCTTCACCATCAGCGCCACTCTTGACCCCAAATAGGAAAGCGCGCTCGTTGCTTTCCTGCGGGCGAATGTCGATGTGTTTGCGTGGCAACCGTCTGATATCCCCGGTGTTCCCAGGAAAGTAATTGAGCACCACCTTGCCGTCTGTCCTCATGCGCGGCCCATCAAGAAGTTGGAAGCAGCAGGCCTTGTCAGAGGAGTGCTCCATCCCACGTGGTTGGCCAATCCTGTTGTCATGTGCAAGGCTAACGGGAAATGGAGGCTTTGTATTGACTTCACTGATGTTAATAAAGCTTGTCCCAAAGACCCATTTCCCTTGCCGCGCATTGACCAGATTGTTGACTCCACAGCCGGATGTGATTTGCTTTCATTTCTTGATGCATACTCAGGATACCATCAGATCTTCATGGCAGAAGAGGATGAAGAGAAAACCGCATTTATCACCCCGTGTGGCACGTACTGCTTCGTACGGATGCCTTTCGGTTTGAAGAATGCTGGTTCAACATTCGCAAGGGTAGTCCACCATGCTTTTGAGCCGCGGATGCACAGAAATGTGGAAGCCTACATGGATGACATAGTGGTCAAAAGCAAGAACAGGGCGACCCTGATTCAAGATTTAGACGAGACATTTGCAAATCTGTGCAAGATCAACCTCAAGCTTAACCCCGAGAAGTGCGTGTTTGGAGTCCCTTCCGGCAAGCTTCTCAGGTTCTTCGTGTCTCAGCGGGGAATTGAAGCCAATCCCGACAAGATCAAGGCCATTGAGCAGATCGAAGCACCAAAGCGCATCAAGGATGTACGAAGGCTTGCCGGTTGCGTGGCTGCTCTCAGCAGGTTTATCTCTAGATCTGCTGAGCGCGCCCTGCCATTTTTCAAAATTTTGAAAAAGGCAGGTCCAATAAAATGGACTCCGGAGGCGGAGGCTGCGCTGCAGGACTTGAAGAGATACCTGTCCTCCACTCCAACACTTGTCGCACCTAAGCCGCAAGAGAAGTTGCTGCTGTATATAGCGGCAACCAATCAAGTGGTTAGTGCTGCGTTAGTGGCGGAGAGGGAGGCAGATGATGAGCCTGCAACCACGGCAGATGCATCCAGCGACAAGCAGGGGGCTTCGCCGACAAGCTCTGGTCCCAACAGAGATGGATCTGTGCAGGAGCATGATAAGATGCAGAAGAGAATGGTGCAGCGTCCAGTTTACTTTGTCAGTTCCCTTCTACAGGGGGCTAGATCAAGGTACTCTGGTGTGCAGAAGTTCCTTTTCGGCCTCCTCATGGCCTCGAGAAAGCTGCGCCATTACTTCCAAGCACATGAGATCACAGTCGTCACTCGCTTTCCGCTGAAGAGGATACTGCAAAATCCAGAAGCGACAGGCAGGATTGTCGAGTGGGCGCTGGAACTGTCAAGCTTTGGCCTCAAGTTTGAGAGCACTTCAACTATCCAAAGCAGAGCATTGGCAGAGTTCATAGCAGAATGGACGCCAACACCAGATGAAGAAATTCCAGAGACGAGCATCCCCGTCAAAGAGGCAAGCAAAGAGTGGCTGATGTACTTTGATGGTGCCTTCTCGCTACAAGGTGTCGGTGCGGGCGTGCTGCTTGTCGCGCCCACCGGAGAGCACCTCAAGTACGTAGTCCAGACGCACTTTCCCAAGGAACAAGCAACCAACAATACTGCAGAGTATGAAGGATTGCTTGCCGGTCTCAGAATCGCAGCAGACCTTGGGATCAAGAAGCTCATTGTCAGGGGTGACTCACAGCTTGTCGTCCGCCAAGTGAACAAGAACTACCAGAGTCCATTGATGGAAGCATATGTTGATGAAGTGAGGAAGCTAGAAGAGCACTTTGACGGCCTACAGATGGAGCATATCCCAAGAGCTCAGAATGACATTGCTGATGGCCTGTCAAAGTGCACCGCACTAAAGTTACCTGTGGAACCAGGAATCTTTGTGCTCAAGTTGACTCAACCATCCGTAACACCATCAACTGGACAAAGCAAGAAGAGGAAGTTGGTTTCTGGTGACTACTTTCCGGCAGAGCTCCCCGAAGCCGCCGCCAAGAAAGTCCCCAGGATCAACACCAAGGATGCTGAGGGGCAGTCTTCTCCGGCAAGCCTTATGGTTTGTTCCGTTGAATCAGACGCTCCCGACTACTTTTGCTCCGACAAGCTTGCCGGGAAACATCAAGCTCCGGCAGGGCCGCAAGTCCTTGCCGTAGAAGCGGATGTTCCCGCAGCAGCAGATGTGCCTTTAGTCCTTGTTGTCGAGCCACAAGCTCCAGCATGGGCACAGCAAACTGTCCATTTCCTTCAGACAGGAGAGCTTCCCGAAGAGCAAGAAGAAGCGGAAAAAGTAGCCCGGCAGTCAAGTATGTACCAGTTTGTCGATAGCATACTGTACAGAAGAAGACTCAACAGTGTGAAATTGAAGTGTATTTGCCGGAAAGATGGACAAAAGCTGTTGGCAGAGATACATGGAGGCATATGTGGCCACCACATTGGTGCAAGAGCACTTGCCGGCAAAGCTTTCCGGCAAGGTTTCTTTTGGCCGACAGCCCTCCAGGATGCAACTGCACAAGTAACCAAGTGTGAAGCGTGCCAGTTCCATCCAAACAGATACACCAGCCAGCTCAAGCTCTCCAGACGATCCCTTTATCCTGGCCATTTTCGGTCTGGGGGCTCGATATCCTCGGCCCTTTCCCCCGGGCTGTCGGGGGCTTTGAGTACTTGTACGTCGCAATCGACAAGTTCACAAAGTGGCCGGAAGTGCAGCCAGTGAGGAAGGTGACAGCACAGTCAGCAGCCAAGTTCTTCAGGTCAATTGTTTGCCGTTTCGGGATCCCTAACAGGATCATTACCGACAACGGCACGCAATTCACGAGACGCACCTTCATGCAGTATGTCCAAGACCTTGGCGCCAAGGTCTGCTTCACTTCTGTTGCTCATCTGAGAAGCAACGGTCAAGCAGAGAGGGCAAATGCTGAAGTGCTGCGCGGGCTCAAGACCAGAACTTTCGACAGGCTGCGCAAGCGCGGAAGAAACTGGATCGAGGAGCTGCCGGTGGTTCTTTGGTCGATCAGAATGACGCCAAATCGAGCCACTGGCCAGACGCCTTTCGCTCTAGTCTATGGAGCAGAGGCAGTTCTCCCCATGGAACTCGTATATGGATCGCCTCGAGTGCTCGCTTATGATGAGCTTGAGCAAGAACAGCTGCGACAAGACGACGCGCTGCTCCTTGAGGAAGATCGTCTTCAGGCTGCTGTACGAGCTGCTCGATACCAGCAAGCTTTGCGCCGCTACCATAGCCGCAAAGTTAAGGCCAGAAGCTTCGAGGAAGGCGACCTTGTTCTTCGGCGCGTTCAGTCCGCCAAGAATTCCAACAAGTTGACGCCAAAGTGGGAAGGCCCTTATCGGGTGAAACGAGTCACAAGGCCCGGCGCTGTCCGCCTTGAGACCGAAGATGGCATTCCGGTGAGCAACTCCTGGAACATAGAACATCTTCGTAAGTTTTTCCCGTAGGGCGCGGTTGCCGGAACCCGTTCCGGCAACCACCTTTTGTACAAGTCTTGCCGCTGTTGCATGTAATCCTTTGTACAAAGCCGGGCGCAGATCCCGTGCATAAATAGAACCCCATGTGCTCCGCACAACTTGTCCATTTCATGCATTAGTTTCTTTCTTGCATGCGTTATCTGACACTTTGTGCAGCACCTACATCCGGTAAGCAATAACGAGCCGAAGGGCTCCATATCATTATTTTATCTTCTATCTTTTTTTTTCTCAACAAAGGAAAAGAAGGTTAACTCCGCCTATGTTGTCTCAACATAGCCGGTCCCAAGCCCGGGTAAAGGAGGAGGGTTGTGATAGGCTTGGCGAGCCAACGTAAAAACTCAGCCACTCTTATGGAGATGAAACCCAAAAGATTTTCGTTGGGGCGTAACCCTCTCAGCGACGCGCCACATCGGAACCCGGGTGTGGTGGAAAATGGGCAAGGGCCGGGCCGTCACCCCCCAAGTGGCGCGCCGTATCTTGATCCGGATACGGTGGCAAGTGAGCGAGGATCGGGTCGTCGCATCCTTAGTGGCGCGCTACATCGGCGCCCGGATGTAGTGGAAAATGAGCAAGGGTCTTCGCATTTGACTCGACGAGTGCGAAGGGTAAGGAAGCTAGCCGAGCCTAGGAGGATTCGCTTAGGTAGCTCGAACGTAGGGTCTCTGACAGGGAAGCTTCGGGAGCTAGTTGATGCAGTAGTGAGGAGAGGTGTTGATATCCTTTGCGTCCAAGAAACCAAATGGAGAGGACAGAAGGTGAAGGAGGTGGAGGATACCGGCTTCAAGCTGTGGTACACGGGGACGGCTGCAAACAGAAATGGCGTAGGCATCTTGATCAATAAGAGCCTCAAGTATGGAGTGGTAGACGTCAGGAGACGTGGGGACCGGATTATCCTGGTCAAGCTGGTTGCTGAGGACTTGGTTCTCAATGTTATCAGCGCATATGCCCCGCAAGTAGGCCACAATGAGAACACCAAGAGGGAGTTCTGGGAAGGCTTGGAAGACATGGTTAGGAGTGTACCAATTGGTGAGAAGCTCTTCATAGGAGGAGACATCAATGGCCACGTGGGTACATCTAACACAGGTTTTGAAGGGGCGCATGGGGGCTTTGGCTATGGCATCAGGAATCAAGAAGGAGAAGATGTCTTAAGCTTTGCTCTAGCCTACAACATGATTGTAGCTAACACCCTCTTTAGAAAGAGAGAATCACATCTGGTGACTTTTAGTAGTGGCCAACACTCTAGCTAGATTGATTTCATCCTCTCGAGAAGAGAAGATAGGCGTGCGTGCCTAGACTGTAAGGTGATACCTGGGGAGAGTGTTGTACCCCAGCATAAGCTGGTGGTTGCTGACTTCCGCTTTCGGATTCGTGTCCAGCGGGATAAGCGTGCCAAGGTCGCTAGAACGAAGTGGTGGAAGCTCAAGGGGGAGGTAGCCCAGGTGTTCAAGGAGAGGGTATTTAAGGAGGGCCCTTGGGAGGAAGGAGGTGATGCGGACAATGTGTGGATGAAGATGGCGACTTGCATTCGTAAGGTGGCCTCGGAGGAGTTTGGAGTGTCCAGGGGAAGGAGAAGCGAAGATAAGGATACCTGGTGGTGGAATGATGATGTCCAGAAGGCGCTTAAAGAGAAGAAAGATTGCTTCAGACGCCTATACCTGGATAGGAGTGCAGACAACATAGAGAAGTACAAGATGGCGAAGAAGGCCGCAAAGAGAGCTGTTGGTGAAGCAAGGGGTCGGGCATATGAGGACCTCTACCAACGGTTAGGCACGAAGGAATGTGAAAGGGACATCTATAAGATGGCTAAGATCCGGGAGAGGAAGACAAGGGATATTGGCCAAGTCAAATGCATCAAGGACGGAGCAGGCCAACTCTTGGTGAAGGACGAAGAGATTAAGCATAGATGGCGGGAGTACTTTGACAAGCTGTTCAATGGGGAGAATGAGAGTTCTACCATTGAACTGAATGACTCCTTTGATGAGACTAGCATGCGTTTTGTGCGGCGCATCCAGGAGTCTGAGGTGAAGGAGGCTTTAAAAAGGATGAAAGGAGGCAAGCCGATGGGCCCTGATTGTATCCCCATTGAGGTGTGGAAAGGTCTCGGGGACATAGCGATAGTATGGCTAACCAAGCTTTTCAACCTCATTTTTCGGGCAAACAAGATGCCAGAAGAATGGAGACGGAGTATATTAGTACCAATCTTCAAGAACAAGGGGGATGTTCAGAGTTGTACTAATTACCGTGGAATTAAGCTGATGAGCCATACAATGAAGCTATGGGAGAGACTCATTGAGCACCGCTTAAGAAGAATGACAAGCGTGACCAAAAATCAGTTTGGTTTCATGCCTGGGAGGTCGACCATGGAAGCCATTTTCTTGGTACGACAACTTATGGAGAGATATAGGGAGCATAAGGACTTGCATATGGTGTTCATTGACTTGGAGAAGGCCTATGATAAGATACCACGGAATGTCATGTGGTGGGCCTTGGAGAAACACAAAGTCCCAGCAAAGTACATTACCCTCATCAAGGACATGTACAATAATGTTGTGACAAGTGTTCAAACAAGTGATCTCGACACCGATGACTTCCCGATTAAGATAGGACTGCACCAGGGGTCAGCTTTGAGCCCTTATCTTTTTGCATTGGTGATGGATGAGGTCACAAGGGGTATACAAGGAGATATCCCATGGTGTATGCTCTTTGCGGGTGATGTGGTGCTAGTTGACGATAGTCAGACGGGGGTAAATAGGAAGTTAGAGTTATGGAGACAAACCTTGGAATCGAAAGGGTTTAGGCTTAGTAGAACTAAAACCGAGTACATGATGTGCGGTTTTAGTACTACTAGCTGTGAGGAGGAGGAGGTTAGCCTTGGTGGCCAGGTGGTACCTCGGAAGGACACCTTTCGGTATTTGGGGTCAATGTTGCAGGAGGATGGGGGTATTGATGAAGATGTGAACCATCGAATCAAAGCCGGATGGATGAAGTGGCGCCAAGCTTCTGGCATTCTCTGTGACAAGAGAGTTCCACAAAAGCTAAAAGGCAAGTTCTACAGGACGGCGGTTCGACCCGCAATGTTGTATGGCGCGGAGTGTTGGCCGACTAAAAGGCGACATGTTCAACAGTTAGGTGTGGCGGAGATGCGTATGTTGAGATGGATGTGTGGCCACACGAGGAAGGATCGAGTCCGGAATGATGATATACAAGATAGAGTTGGGGTAGCACCAATTGAGGAGAAGCTTGTCCAACATCGTTTGAGATGGTTTGGGCATATTCAGCGCAGGCCTCCAGAAGCTCCAGTGCATAGCGGACGGCTAAAGCGTGCGGAGAATGTCAAGAGAGGGCGGGGTCGACCGATTTTGACATGGGAGGAGTCCGTTAAGAGAGACCTGAAGGATTGGAGTATCGACAAAGAGCTAGCTATGGACAGGGGTGCGTGGAAGCTTGCTATCCATGTGCCAGAGCCATGAGTTGGTTGCGAGATCTTATGGGTTTCACCTCTAGCCTACCCCAACTTGTTTGGGACTAAAGGCTTTGTTGTTGTTTGTTTGTTTGGTTGTTAAAGGAAAGGAAGGTTCCCTCGCACACAAGTTTGCCGGGGGGGAAGGAGAAGATTGTGGTATGGACCAGGCGTCGTTCAAGCAAAGTTTTGCCTTGCCGGGAAGCAAACGACAGAAAAGCTAAGTTGCCAAAGTTTGAGCAATCAGTTTTTAAATTTTTGAGTTATCTTCCTCGAACGACCCTGCTTTGTATGGAAAACCTGTGCGCGGAGGAACCAACTCGTGGCTAGTTGCGCCCTTACTTTGTTTCGAGTCCGCTCAACAACTTAAATGTGCTGCATCTAGTCGCGACAAGGTTTCTTGTCGGAAGGAGCGCCGCCAGCAGGCTGCTGACGTTCCGCACTCAGCGCTCGCGGCTCGGGTGCCTGCGCCGACAAGTTCCCTAGAAGCATAGGGTAAAACATACAAAGGAAGGAATCTAGTAGAGGAAATAACATAGCAATTGATAACAGAAATAAAGTTATATTACAAGATAACTTGTCGCAGCTCTAACAGACTGTTTTCATAACATGATTAGCAGCGACAAGGGAAAAGAAGAAATGGGCGGCCTAGTCTACGCGATCGCCCTCAACCCTCTTGATCTCGCTCACCTTGTCCACAATGGGTGCGACAAGGGCCTTGAGTGCGTCCCGATCGGCGTCTGGCGGCAAGGACTTGAGGACGTGGGTGAAGCTGAGGCCTGGATTGCGGAAGGCCACCTTCATCAGCACCTTCTGGAGAACCCCGGCGCAGATTCTGCGCGACTCGTCGGCCAGCTGCTTTGGGATCCTCTCCCGGAGCCGCTGGAGTGCCGTCGCCACGCCCTTGAAGAACAGGCTGAGCTTGGCGCTGGGTTGGAGATTCTCGTCGGAGGGATACCCAAAGTCCTCCATCCCCAGCTGCGCCAGCTCCTCGTCGATGACTGCGGCAATATTCACCAGACCCTCGGTCCAGTGCTCCACAGTATCTCTGAATGAGTTCTGGGTAACTGCGATGCTCTCCAGCAGCGCCTTGTCAGCCTTGACCTTCTCCGACAAGGTCTTCTCCCGCTCCTTGGCGTCGCCCAGCGTCTGCGTCAGCGTGGCCAGCTTCAACTCCAGGTCTGCATTGGAATCCTTGGCGGCGCTGAGCTCCTTGCCCCTCTCAGCGAGAAGACCTTGCAGCTCACCGTGGGCGGCAGCATCCTTCTCACGCTCACGCTTGAGTGCGGCAAGCTCCTCGCCGCTCTTCCCGATGTTGGCCTCCAGCTGCGCCACCTTCTCCTCCAGTTCTTTCTTGGCGGCCTCTGCGGTTGCGGCAGCGTCCTTTGCTTCCTTGAGCGCCCCGCCAAGTGCTTGCTCGCGCTCGGCGAGCTCCTCCTCGTAGCTGTCGAGGTTGGCCTTCCGCTGCACCAATTCGCCTTCTCGCGCGGACTGCTTCTTGGCGGCCAGCCTTTGTTCCTCCTCAGCTTCGGCCTTCTCGAGAAGGAAGGCCGTGCGCACCTCGGCGAGTCGCTCCCGCTCCTATGCCAGGGACCAGAGAGCTTCTTGATTATGGCCCCAGAGCTCCTCTGCGCGCTTCTCCATATCAACTCCCGCCTTCGCGACAAGCGCTTCCTGGGAAGCCAGCTTGGCTTGCCGTGCGCGGTAGAGTGACAGCAGCTTCCGCAGCAGCTGCTCCTCCTCAGGCTCGCCACTGCTGCTGCTGGGCGCGTCGATCAACGACAGTTCAGCGGAGGCGAGCACCTCCTCATCAAAAGTTTCCCCCTCGACCGGCGCCTTGAGCTCGACGCCCAGGGTAGCTTGATGAAGATATCGTCGCCGGCCTTCAAGTAGGCGTCGGGCTGGGGCTCCTCGGAGCCCGGCTCCGCAGCAGCGGCTGAGGGATCGGCGGTCGGCGCAGCGCCTGGCGCTCCTGCGGCCTCAGGGTCGTCAGTGCGATCGCCCGACCCCTCGCCGGCTTCTGCGGCGGCAGCCTTGGCGGCCTCCTCGCCGGCGGTCTCATCAGCACCGGCCCCTTCTTTGTTGGCGGCGGCGTCGTCAGTGCTGCCATGCGCACCTTCCTCGCCAGCGCCCTTTGTCTCCATTGGCTCAGCAGCAGATGGGTCTAAAGAACGAAGAAGGGAGAAAAATCAATCAAAAATTCAAGAGAAGAAAATCAGAAGAAGAAGAACCCAAGGGAAAGTTTTTGGACAAGTGAATTACCTGTGCCAAGATCTACAGTTGCGGTCTCGGCCGCCGCAGGATCGACGGTGCTGTCCCTTGCCGGAGAGCGCTCCCTTGCCGGAGAGCGGCTCCCTTGCCGGGGACTCCTCCCTTGGCGGCGTAGTCAAAGCAGATGGCACTTCGGGACCAGCTTCCGGGCGCTCCTGATATGGCTGCTCTGCTCCTACACAAATCAACAAGCAAGATATCAACAAAGGAAAAAGCACTCATGCGCGCCTGACAGCAGAAAGCTAACTATGAACTTACGCTGGGGGCTGCGCTGGGGGCTTCTTTGAGGAGTGGTTGCCGGGTCCGTCAAGGTGGTCTCGGACCCACCCCCTGCTGATACGGTGGGGTCACCTTCGATGACAATCACCGCGGCCTTGGCCCTCTTCGCCGCTCTCTGGGCCAGCGTCCTGAAAAGAAAGGAGTTCAGATTGAAGCAAGTCAGATACAAGATAAAAACAGCAAGATCGAAGAACTACAAGAGCACCAAAGAAACTTACTCTTCTTCCTCCTCGTTGGAGCTGAGCGCGGAAAGATCGAAGTCCGGCTCCCCTCCGGTGCGGCGAGGCGGAGGAGTAGGATCCCTTGCCCGCTTGGCGGGGGCGGTGGCGGTGGCCCGGGAAGATCCCGCTCCAGTTGCCGCTACTGCGTGAGGCGCTCCCGCGGCAACATTGCTTGCCGCGGTAGAGCGTGTTGCACGGCTCGGCGGCTGTTGACCCGGCTGCCGCCCCGCTAAGTCCGCGGCCCTGCGAAGACGCCTTCTTGGCGGGGCCGGGGGCTCCGCCTGCGGCAAGCTTTCTGAAGGCTCGGGCTCTTCCTCGCCGGCCTCGCTCGGCTCAGCTTCAGAGCCGGCAGGCTCTTCCTCGCCAATGAACTCCGCGCGCTCGGCGAGGTTTGCCGCCTCTGCCGCCTCCGCCTCCTCCACAGTGAACCCAAACGCGCCTGCGGCAGCTGCGGCCGCAACCTCTTCCGCCCTAGTGGCGATGCGCTGCAGCTCCTCGTTAGTGGTGTCACGGGTGAGGCTCTTCTGCTCGTCAGCGTGGACCGGCACTTCTTCCAAGTTGTCGAAGAACGCTTGCACGACATCATCCACAGGCTCTTGCCAAGTTGGAACGATTCCGTGTGAATCGCACAACGACATCATGGCGCGGATCCGGTCAAGCGAAGAATTATTGCACAATGGAACGACGCCCCTCGCCAGCGTGAATGGGTGCTGGGGATCGCGTTTGAACAACTCCAGGAGCATTGCATCCAGCTCCAAGACGGTGAACTTGTAGTTGAGGCCCGGCCGCAGCCTCATGATGTCCGCCGAGTTCTTGAATTCCCAGGCGGGCCTCCCCCTCTCCTGTAGGGGGGCAATTCGGCGGCGGAGGAAATCTGCGCCTACAGCGCCTACAGTGAGCCCGGCAAGCCTGAGGCGAAGGATCCTAGTAATGGTGATCTTCAGCCTCTCGTCTTCCGGGGCCACGTTGCTCCAGTCATTGCCGCGCACTATTGGAGCTTGGCGCCCGGCGGTGAAGGGCTGCGGATTCTCCTCGACGATCCAGCACCACTCCGCTCTCCACTCCTCCCACTGGCTGCGGAGCTCACCCTCCAAGTACGCCTCCTTCTTGCCAACTCTCGAGATCCAGGCGATCCCTCCGGCAAGCGGCTCTCCCCTCTCTACCCGAGGCATGAAGAAGTGGCGGAAAAGGGCAACATTGGGGTGGACTCCGACAAAGTTTTCGCACAAATGTGCGAAAACTGCCATGGTCAGAACAACGTTGGGGGTGAAATCAAGGAGGCGGAGGTCGTAGGTGTTCACGATATCGCAGAAGAACTCCGAGAAGGGCAGGCAGAGCCCACAATAGAAGAACAGCGCGAAGAATGGGTACCCGTTTGGAGCCAGTCCCGAAGCAGCGGCCGGGTGTACCCTCGTGCGCGGATGCACCCGCGTCTCCGTCGCCCAAAAGAGGTAGAAGTACTCCCTCAGCTCCTTCGCGCCGAGCTGGGGGGAGAAGATCGCCCGCTCCTTCCGCAGCGCCGCGAGCCGCTGCGCCTTGGCCGACTTCACGCCCTTTCCCTTGTCGGCTTTCGGAGCCATGGCGGAGGTGGTGGGGGAGGTCGACGGCATTGGTGATGCTGGTGGCAATGGGGTGCGGAGCGCTGCTCTCTCGGCTTCGAGAAGAAGGGGGGAGCGGCGGAGGTTCGTGAAGATGGAGTAGTAGCAACTAGCGAGGGGGAACGAACTGCCCCTGTTTCCTCTGCTTATAAAGAGGGACGGGGCGGACGTTTCGCCCTTCCAAAGAAAGAACCACCCACGATCTCTCCCACGACGCCGCATTCAACGCGTGCCGTTAGGGGAGAGCGCGGTGGATACGGAGCGAGATTCGGCATGGCCCAGTCCGCGTGTGCCCGTGCCCTGTCTTGGGCCTGGCCCAACAGCGCTCGGCACCATGTCTGGCCCAGGCCCGGGGGCTCCTGTCAGTGTACTAGAATAGGGGTACCCTAGTACCCCGAACTTGTGCACGGGTAGTCACAGCACCCCGCGGCAAGGCTTGCCGGGCGAACGCCAAGATCCTTCGTGGTTCCCTTGGATCCATTCAAGAACAAAGTATTTAAGCTCAGGAGACAAGGCCCCGGCAAGAGGAGCTTGCCGGGAAGGCCAACCAAGGCACTCCAAGGAACTTGCCGCGACGCGCCACGCGCTCCGGCAAGGCAACAAGGCCCCGGCAAGAGGAGCTTGCCGGGAAGACCAACCAAGGTACCTCGAGGCCCGGTGAGCGACAAGCTTCTGGACCCGACAAGATAACAGCAGCGGCAAGGCGCTTGCCGCGGCAGGCGGCCACTCTGTGCCCACGCTCCAGCGCATCCACCAACGTGTCGCTCTGGGGGCCTCTCCAGGCGCGCGTGGCGGGAGGCTGTGCAGCCAGCGGTGCGCAGTGGCATGCGAAGCTGACAAGATCGCCATCGTGGCGAACGGTGGCACCCCTAACGGTCCTTTTCTGCACTGTTTGGGCGACTCAGACGGGCATTTAATGCCCTTGTCCCCTGCCGTCAGGGTTAGATAGGGTGCACTGTACAAGTAACTGTACCAACCACCTCACTTTTTACATTTGTACCCTTCTCTGCGTTGCCACCTGTCGGTGACCCCTTTAGCGTATAAAAGGAGGCCCATGCGCAACGTAGAGGGGGTTGGACTGGTTCGGAACCCAGAAAAACACTACGCTCTCTCTTTGGAGCAAGAACACAAGATAATCAAACAAGCAGTAGTAGGAGTGTTATCTCTCCGGAGAGCTCCAAAGCTGGGTAAACTGCTCGTGTGTTTCGCCTCGATCTGCTCTTCGTGTGATCTCCGCCCCCCACCGAACCGAAAGGGGCTCGGTCCGCCGGCCCCATAGCTGTTCGTGGATCAGTTTCCCCGACAATGTAGTACATAGTCATTCCATTTCCATCCCGTAATTTCTTTGCTGCCCACCGTCTTATATATAGGTCTGGGTCGGTGCCAACAAAGATTGGCTTGCATACCTCCGGCCGGATACCACCATCATTTTGCACAACATCCACAGCAGTGCGGCCGTTCCGGTAGACCCCTTCTCCACCATTGGGATCGGCCTTCCGGACTGGCTGGGCAAGAATACGTATGATGATGCCTACATGAGATTGAAGAAGATAGCAATTGCGGACCCGCCGACAAAGCGACGCGGCTACGACAATTACTATCTCATCGCAGTGTCCGACATAAGGATTGCCATCAATGTAGGAGGCAGTAACGGCAGAGGCTGGTGCATTTTGGCGGTGGCAGATTTGTACCCCTACACGTTCAAAGACGCCATGCGCCATCCAGGCCGCATCTTCGCGGTGACAAGCTAGGGGACTTGTTTCATCTGGTTGACATCCTACGGTACGGGGCATTACAAACGGAATGCACAAACCATCATTTGCATCCCTAACGGTACTCCATTATTTTGCAGGGACCAGTCATCCCCCGATCAAAAAAAGATCGCCGATCCTAGATGTGCATTTGCATCCGCGATTTGGTCTAACCTGGAACCTTGTAGCTGACTTTGGCATATTGGGATCAACTATCTTAGCAGTCGTTACCCATGGTACCACTGATGTGCAACATGGTCACATAATCTACCACGATCTGACCATCACCATCTACCCAGGTATTCTATTTTTTAACCCTCTCGCCTTCTCTTTCATTGTTGTACTAGTAGTATACTTTGTAGTACTAGTAGGAGTACTTTTTACCTTGGAGGACGCGTATAGCTATCTAGGCCCTTGAAGACTTGAACCCACTAGCTGCCACCATTTTTGTTTTTCCATGTCTTACTATCTCATCCATGTAGCCAAGAGTGGCTATATATAATAAGCCGGTTATTTTACTTCCTCTATACCGGAGTAGTACTATTTGCTGCACAGTTTTACTGACCGCCACATTTGAGCACAACATTATTATGCATGGACCTTGACTATGTATGTCACCATGTGTCCAGATCTGGGATGCCGTGTGTGCCAGATGAACGGCGCCGAGTTCGACCCCCGTGATGCTACATGGGTGCCGAGGAACACTCTTGGAGAGTACTTGCTTTTCATCGGGGACAGCTACCCCATTTTTAAGTGGATGCCACATTCCGTTCACGACACGGAAGGCCTGCCGTTAATGAAGCATGGTTGTGTCTTCAGTGCGCACCGCCGGATGAACCACATGCTGGGACACGCTATCCCTGATTTATGCTGCTTCAGCTTGGATGAGTCTTCATCGTGTGGAACCGGACTAGAAAGCTACGACAATGATTCCTATTGCCCACCGCTATGGATCGTGACATCCATGAAGAACACCTGGGATTGGAACCTGGAGGAGGACATGTAGCCCATCTATAACGTGTAAGAGGAGTACGGTAATTGTGAATGGTAGTGCTGTGAATATATGTAGACTAGTCATGCACAAATTTATCACATGAGTTGGAGATGAACTTGTGTGGCATACTGGCATTTGACCTTTAGAATTTAATACTAGTAAATGTGTTATGTGTACGTGCAACTTGTGTGGTTGTTGCATGGGCTCCAACACGCTCTTTGAGAAAAAAAGGTGGCACGGCTTTGGATATACGTGACGTGGCGGCATCATACAGTAGCATCATTCGCTATAGTTGTACTAGTACACTCCTACTAGGACGACAACTCCTATAAAACCTTGCGCTTGGCTCTTTGCCTCTTTGGGAGGTTCAACAGTCTGTACTCGTGTGAACCTTGCACTTGGCTCTTCGCCTCTTCGGAAGTTCCAACAATCATGATACTATAGTACAATATGCTTCTGGCAATCTGACACCGATTGAACTGCTGCATGTCCACCGCGAGGGCGAGGGCGAGGGAGAGGGAGAGGGAGAGGGAGAGGGAGAGGGAGAGGGCGCTGTAGTCAAAACCCTCTACTCATCCTGTGAACCACCGCGCGTGTGGGCGAGGGAGAGGCGTAGTAAGCAAGCTTCTCCTCGTTCGGCGAGTTGATGGGACACATCAAAGCAATACTAGTACTACTAGTAGTAGTCCATACTGCGTCCTTTCCAATTAATATGGCTTAATTTGAAATGAGAAAAATACACTGGCGGTCAATGTATGTAACAGTACGCTCTTTATGTTCACTATATATAGTTTTGCGGCGATTATGCGATCACTAGCTCATCGTAGAGCACCGTATTGCACCCTACTGACCGGCCACATAGTCGAAGTGGCACTTTGTTGACTGGTTAAATTGTCACCTGGTTTCTGGGACCCACCTGTCAGTTGGCAGAGCAAAGAAATCAGTTAAACAAAACTTTAGGCAGGCGCGACACGAGTCCAACCCTTGCGCGCGAACCGCCCTGGCTGTGTATGTGAGTGCATGCACGTGTCCTCCCTCGGTCTTCCAACAAAGAGTGTACTACATGATTGACATCTACACTTCCAATGTGTTAAGCCTTTAATCTAAATCGATATTGATTGACTAATGCACCAACTTGTGTTGTAGGTATAGGCTACATGTCCGCCACATTTAATCTTCTTATCTCAATGGTCGCATGCACACATAAGTCTGCTACTTTTGGGCGTTAATTGTGCCCTGGTCAATGTGTAAATCTCTAAATGTACAGTCTTTCACGGACGTTGGGAGTAGGTTGAGCACTTGAGTGTGAGCGTGTGTGTTGCATCGTGTGTTGTGTGCCGCATGGGTGCGTGAGTGTTGCCTGCGTCCATGTGTACGTGTGAGTGTTGCATGTTGCATGCATGCATGCATGCATGGGGCTTACTCCCTCCCATTGACATGTCCATTTGGCTATAGATTTCAACAAGTGACTAGGTACGGAGCAAAATGAGTGAAGTGAGCGTAGAGGCATAGGGATACTGTAGAAAGGAAGTCCTCGCGATCCATTTATTCCCCATCTCCGTCAGAGGAACTATTCAACTAGTCTACGCAGTGAAGTGACAATACACACTGCAGTAGATGGGACACGCAATTAATAAGATGAACCAGCGTGTTGGTGTTACTAAATCAGTCAGTTATGTTTGGTAGTCTCAAGTCATTGAAAGCATGCACAACCCACATATCTTATTGGTTGATATGCCACAACACAAAAAACGAGAAGGGAGTTAATATACGGTGCCTAAGTGTTTTGGGATTATTTGGTTTTCGTAAGGTGACTTACACACCTAGACGGAGGGGGTAGTAGAATTGAGATTGAATGCACTTTCTTCCTCGTCTTCCACTCTTCTTCCTCCTTTCTTCTTCTTCCTCCTCTCTTCCCCATCGTCGGCCGCACACCATTTACCCCCGCTCACTGCTCGCCCGCCTGCGCCACCTTCCTTGGTAGCTCGCACGTACCATATCCCCCCGCTCACTGCTCGGCCACATGAGGAGAAGCTTCTTCGCTCGCCCACCCGAATCCACTTCCCCGCTGGCTCGCAAGCACCGAAAACCCCAATGGCAGAACCGACTGACACGCAGAGCCGCGATTGGAATTCCCTCCCCGATGTTCTCTTGGAGCAGATCTGTAGTCGTATGGACCTACTCAGCACCGTCCGTCTGGCCGCATGCTCGTTGTCTTTGTACCGTCTACTCGTCTGCAACTGGCCGACTCTTTTCAAGACACCCTGCTTGCTGACGCCTGATCCTCGCAGGTGGCCCAGACACCGACTTGACGATCCTATGGAGGTTGTCGTGGTGCCCCTCGACATGCTACCACTACCCGTCAACCTGTCCTTCATGCGCGGCCACTACTGGGCGGGCATGAAGGCCAACTGGATCGTCCTCATCCTCCACACCGGTAGTCTGTGGCGTCTCATGGATATCTACACCCAGTGAGAGATCACCCTTCCATCGTTGTATACCGCCGCCATCGAGCCTCGTGGCCCGCCGGACACTCCTGCCTACTACGCATGAGACGTGTCAAGCTTTTGGCTCGACCTCTATTTGCAGAAAGTTGTAATTTGTGAAGTGCCCACACCATCATAAGACTACATGGATTACAAGCTCATTGCCTTGTTCAACAAGGGATTAGTCTATCTGGAATCTGGTTGCCATACATGGTTATGGCTCATCATCAATCCTGTTGAGGAAACATTTCTGTCTGATGCTGTAGTGAACGATGGCATCGTTTACGCGGTCGACACACAGATTGGCTACCTATATTGGTGGAATCTATCATCGTGTAATTGTTCTATCTAATCTCATCTTTACCTTATGAATATGACTGCCTGTTCATTTGTTACAAATTTAGAATGCATAGCATGTCTATAACCACATCATTGCTATATGTTCCTCTCATTTCCTAGATTTTTATGACCACACATGTTATTGTTAGAGTTGATATGAGAACAATTGGCATCTAATGATTGTTAGAATACATATTATGAGCATAACATCATGATTGCTATATGTTACTCTCGTTTACAAGATTTTTATAATAACGCATGTTATTGCTTAGAGTTGATATGAGAACAGTAGTAGTAAGTGCTATGGTAGAATATGAGTAGGCGCTGTCATAGTTATTTTCCTCTCATTGTTACATGATGTTTGAACCATGACATATTGCTAGAATATGAAAGCCATTGGCTTATTTTTTTAACTTGGGGTATGATTATGACCATAGCATTGCAATTCTCTGTCTATGATATGTGTCACTGTTATAATAATCTTAATTCCACACATACTCTGAACATGATTGTTTATTTTTATCCTTTTGGTCTCCAATTTGAATTGTTGCAGCAGACGCAAATGCGTTGGCCTTCATGATTCCAAGACCTGGAATCATACTAGCCGAAGGGTGGTGGTTTATCGCTCGTTCAGCTGACGGCGGTCATTTGATGCTCATCCGCACGTACCAAATTTACCAAACCATTACATCAAACCACATGCAGTACAATGCGTGGGGAGTTCGTGACATTGATGGCTATGGCTGCTTCGTGTTCGAGAAAGATCCCAGCTCCATTGGGCCAGGCGTATTCAACTGGAGGCAGGTTTACAGCCTCGGCAATCACTCCTTGTTCCCTGGGCTCAATTATCCGATCATCCAACTAATCATCGATCATATCACCGATGATGATTACTGTGCTATGCAACTTCCATTCCCGAGGGGGGCTGTGTTTACACATCATATCATGGGTTTCATGAATCACCATATCCAGAGATTCGTCGACACAGCTTGTTGCCAGATAATCTTCAGTGTGTGAAAGGTATCAAGCTTCCATGCGATGGATGGATTTTGCAAACCCGACATGCGGCGATGTGGTTCATGCCAACAGCAAATATGCACAACTTGATTTGTGCTGATATCTAGACTGAGCCATGTATTCTGCTGTTGTAGCACAACCCTCTTTTGTTGGATATTATGTACTATTGTTAGTTTCAAGCACTCCTCTGGTTTGAAGGATAGATACCTTCCTGGGATCAAGTGCATCCTAACTCACTTGTGTAGGATGTACTGATAATGATGATGGAGATGTTGTGAAGAATTCATATATATATCAGTTAGGCTTCAAGTGCGTACTTGTTAGTTAAACCTATGTATAAAGCGTGACACTAAATACGACTAATAAGTAGTACATTAGCAGTACTAGTATACGTCGGTCAAATTATTCATCATGTCCACACATTGAATTGATGTGACAACACGCTTCGCGCGAGGTGACACAAGAATCTCGGCGGCGTGTTCGGGTATTCTGGACTTTAGATTTGGAGTACCACTTATCTGTCGAAATCTTTCATCATTCACTTAAAACAGTCGATTGATCATACATTGAGTACCATATAACTAGAGTTACCAATGGAAGTCGAAGAAGGATTGGCCCGTGCTGTCGGCTGGCATCAAGTTCGATCCCACGGATCAGGAGCTGATCGAGCACCTTCAGGCCAAATTGAGTGCTGACAGCGTGAGATTTTAGTCTCTCATCGATTTGTTCATACCAACCATCGACAGCGAGCACGACATATGTTACACTCAACCTCAGAAACTTCCAGGTAAGACACCGATCGGCCATCTACTTGCACAAACATATTCCTTTGTTTATAGCTCTATTTTTCTTTTTAGATGCAGACCTGGTGAAGCAAATACAATTTGACAGTTAATAAAAAGTGAAACAAGTGACTACAACATGCCAAAGATGTTATGAAAATGCCAACTAGGTACACTAAAACCTGTATTTCACAATACTGCAGGTATCACACTGAGTGGCCTGAGGAAGCATTTCTTCTAGTGCAATTCTAGGGCGTTCAAAAGGGGCGCGTGGACGTGTCGCAAGATATAGTCGGAGTGCGGCATGCACGCGATGTGGCACAAGACCGGCAATACCTTGCCGGTGATGGTCAACGGCCGGCAGACAGGCAACAAAAAAGGTTCTGGTGCTACACACCAACAAGAACTTCGACCAGCACAGGGCAAAATGGGTGATGCACCAGTACCACCTCGGGGACCTAGAGCAAGAGAAGGAGCGGGAGCTGCTCCTCTGCAAGATTTTCTACCAGACGAACACTAGGGCCTGGAGTAAAAAGATTATAAGTTAGTTTGGTATTGTTGTTAACAATCTTTTGGTATGAACTTGCATTTTCTTCCAACCATCATGCCGAGGGTCGACGTGGATATAAAGCTGAATCATTTGTTTCGAAACGAATTTTCAGGCACCTGATTTTTATTTGATGGGTAGCATAAGCACCCGCCATTCGAATTCCCAGTTCTCCAATTTTTCGAAACAAGTGCATGCACTTATTATCACGATAAAAAATCAATATCCGTGCTGCATCCTAGTTATCACTCTGTACTTGCAGAATTCTCTCGTTTATTGAGCACGTATATTGTTTTTTTCAGGTCGAGCAAGTTTCAACCGGGCTGTAGATTGCCCAGGTTTGTTTTGTTTTTAACAGGCCCAGCCCATGACGACAACAGGGCACAAAGATCCAACAGGTATCTACCGGCCTCTGGCCCGCCAGCGTTAGTTATATTTTGTCTTACAACATCCGCAGGAAGTTTTTTTACTGAATCAAACACACATCCCAGTTCTATTTTCCTCTTTAAATGCATGTCCTACATCCGTTTTCTAATCTCTACCTATAGTTTTATTAGTTCATATACATGTATCATTATATTGAAAACACATAAAATTCCCTTTTCATATTTACATCCTTATTTTTGTTGTTTTTTCCCACCCAACGCTGATTTTTTTACCACTGGTTTTCCCTTAAACAAACTAAATTGTCCCACGTCTTATTTGCTTACAAAAACAAAACGATTTTTTTGGCAAATCAATAAGTTCTTAAAGAAATGTTTATCATTTCGGGATTACAACAGTTCGGACTCCACCAAAATATGCAAAATAAGGCTGGACTTTTTGACCGTGGTCCTGGGCAGAAAATGGGCTGTAATAAATTACTTAAGAATTAGCAAATGGGCTGCAAATTACAAAAAAATAGCAAATGGGCTTTATGTTGTCTGCCATAGATTTGGAGGCTGACTTGTGGGCCTACTAAGTTCATGCGTACACAAGGTTTCTCAAAAAAGAAACTTAGTCAACAATCGACTCTACGAGCGTGAGACAGTTAGATGTCAATCTAACGGCAATCGTGCTTCTTCAGTCTCTGATCTTCCTGCCCCAGCCGCCCAAACCAGCACCGTCGGAACCGCCTGCTCCCGCCTCCCGTGGCCGGCAGTGCTGCCGGGAAGGCCTCACGGCCCCATCATACTCGCATCCCTGGCCTCTCTATCCCTCTACTCACCCACACCTCCTGTTATTTTCTGGCGATGGCAGCCGAACCAGTCAACCCTCATACTCTCCACCGCGTGGGCAGCCACTGCCGTGTCTTCCCCGGCTCCGTGTCATTCCCTTCATAGGCCTCACCGTCGTCCACCGCCCTGATGCTCTCGGCGCGACGTGGTCAACGATGTCCATCCAACGGCCGTAGTGCTTCTTCAACCTCTAGTCTTCTTGCCCCAGCCGCCCGAAGCAGCGCCGGTCGTGCCGCATGCTCCTGACTCTCGTGGCCAGCTGTGCTGCCGCGGAGGTCTCACCGTCCCCATACTACTCCCACCGCTGGCCAGGCCATGCCTCCACTCACCCACCCCCCTGTTATTCTATGGCGATGGCAGCCTCACACCGCAGCCGAACCAGTGAACCCTCGTACTCCTCTCCACATGGGCATCCACTGCCGCGTCTTCCCCGGCTCCGCGTCGTCCCCTTCCTAGGCCTCACCGTCTTCCACCGCCGTGGTGCTCTCGGCGCGGCGTGGTCAATGTGGTCAACGACCGACTTCCATCGGAAGAGTACTGTACGTGGAGAGGCTGACAGCTGGGTCCATGGCAGCCGCAAGGAAGTGTCTCCTTATTACGCGCAAAATAATTATTCCTCCACCTGACAGCAGAGACCCACCGGACGGGCCACCAGTATTTCGCGGAAAAAAGTTTCCCCCTGACTGCTGGGACCCACTGGACGGGCCACCGTATTTCGCGAAAAAACATTTGCCCCTGACTACTGGGACCACCGGACGGACCACCGTATTTCGCGAAAAAAACGTTCCCCCCCCGATGTCAGCTCGGACCCACCGGAAGTGCCTCCTTATTACGCACAGAAAAATGAATACTCCCCCTGCTAGCTGGGACCCAACCTGGTGGGAGGTTGACTTGTGGGCCTACTAAGTTTACGAGGATGGAGGGCTTTGTCAACTTAGTCAATATGAACGATTCTAGCTCTAGTGACCGTACGATGTCCATCCAACGGCAGTAGTGCTTCTTCAACCTCTGGTCTTCTTGCTCCAGCCGCCCAAAGCTGCGCCGATCGTGCCACGTGCTCCTGCCTCTCGTGGCCGGCTGTGATGCCGCGGAGACCTCACCGCCCCTACTACTCCCACCGCTGGCCCATGCTATCCCTCTACTCACCCACACCCCCTGTTATTCTGCAGCAACGGCAGCCTCACGCCGCAGCCGAACCAATGAACCCTCGTACTCCTCTCCGCATGGGCATCCACTGCCGCGTCTTCCCCGGCTCCGTGTCGTCCCCTTCCTAGGCCTCGCCGTTGTCCACCGCCTTGGTGCTCTCGGCGCGGTGTGGTCAATGTGGTCAACGACCGACTTCCATCGAAAGAGTACTGTACGTGGAGAGGCTGACAGCTGGGTCCATGGCCACATCACAGTTTTTTGTGATTGGCCAAGTAAGTCACTTTGTCAGGCCTGTTGGGCTGCAAATCTTTCAAGACGAGGAGAGCTTCATTCGGCTGGCCTAGAAAATGGGCCACCAGTAATGAGAAATGGGATGTACATTTTTAAAACACATCAAACCGGCAATTAGTTTAAAATATCTTTTTTTTTCATTTCGAGATTTTAAAATACATTAATTTTTATGCGTGGAGAATTTGTTGGATTTTATATTGATATACATTTATTTTTAAAATCAGCTTGAATGTGTGTTGAAATTTCGGGATTAAAAACAGTTCGGACCGCACCGAAATATGCAGAATTTCGTTATTTTTTTAATCGTGGCCACAATATGGGCTGTAATGCTAACAAAAAGAATATGGGCTCCAAAAAAACCTTAAGAATTAGCAAATGCGCTGTAAATTATTGGAAATAATGGCAGATGGGTTGTATGCTGTTTTCCACAGATTTGAGGCTTTCCTAAAAAAAGGTTGATGCACAAGCAGTGACTGTTGGATGTCCATCGAACGACCATCTTGCTTCTTCAATCTCTGCTCTTCCTGCTCCAGCCGCTCAAACAAGCGCCGGCAGGACTGCCTGCTCCCTCCTCCCCGCGGCCGGTTGTGCTGCCGCACAGGCCTCACCGCCCACCGTACTCCCATCGCTGGCCTAGCCATCCCTCTACTCACCCACACCTGCTGATATTCTCCGGCAACGACACACGAACCAGTAAACCCTCATACAGTCGTACTCCCCTCCGCGTGGGAAACAACGGCCGAGTCTTCCCTGCCTCCGTGTCGTTCCCTTCCTAGGCCTCGCCGTCGTCCATCGCCATGGTGCTCTCGGCGTGGCCTGGTCAACGTGGTCAACGACCGACATGCATCTGAAGTGGACTGTACGTGGAGAGGCTGAGAGTTGCGTCCATGGCCGCACGCAAGGAAATGCCTACTTATTACCCGCAAAATAATGATTCCTTCACCTGACATCAGGGACCCACCGAAAGGGCCTCTGTATTTCATGAAAAAAATGTTATCGCCGCTGATAGCTCGGACCCACCAGCTATATCTTCGCACGCAAGGAAGTGCCTCCTTATTACGCTAAAAAAAATGAATACCCCCTGCTAGCACGGACCCACCTTGGTGGGAGGCTAACTTGTGGGCATACTAAGTTGACGGGGACGGAGGGCTTTGTCAACTTAGTCAATATGCACGATTCTAGCTCCAGTGACCGTACGATGTCAATCCAACGGCTGTAGTGCTTCTTCAACCTCTGGTCTTCTTGCTCCAGCCACCCAAACCAGCGCCGGTCGTGCCTCGTGCTCCTGCTTCCCGTGGCCGGCTGCGATGCGGCGGAGGCCTCACCGCCCCCTACTACTCCCACCACTGGCCAGGCCATCCCTCTACTCACCCACACCCCCTGTTATTCTGCGGCGACGGCAGCCTCACACCGCAGCGAACCAGTGAACCCTCGTACTCCTCTACGCATGGGCATCCACTGCCGCGTCTTCCCCGGCTCTGCATCGTCCCCTTCCTAGGCCTCGCCATCGTCCACCGCCCTAGTGCTCTCGGTGCGGCGTGGTCAACGTGGTCAAGGAACGGCATCCATCGGACGTGGACAGTATGTGGAGAGGCTGACAGTTGGGTACATGGCTGCAGCAAGGAAGTGCCTCCTTATTACGTGCGAAATAATTATTCCTCCACCTGACAGCGGGACCCACCGGATGGGCCACCGTATTTCGCGAAAAAATGTTTCCCCCTGACTGCTGGGACCCACCAGATACATCTTCGCATGCAAGGACATGCGTCTGGGCAAAAAAAACAATACGATTCGCCCCCTGACTGCTGGGACCGACTAACTACATCTTCGCAGGAAAGGAAGTGCCTGACAGTCGGGACCCACCTGGTCGAAGCATACGTAGCGTTGTCATTCTGGTCGCGAACGTGTACGTACATACTGGTCGATGTAGAGGCGCGCACGTAGCATGTACACGTACGTACAACGGCCAGGGTGCAAGAAAGAAAGTACGGCCACGTATGTGTACATACGGGCGGGGTCTCGATAGCTTACTCGCGCATACGTACGGCCAGGGCTCGTGTACATGGCTGGGTCGGAACGGAGAAACAACGTCGTCGTCATGTTCATGGGGAGGCAACAGAATGCGTCGTGTTCATGGGGAGGCAAGGGAATGCGTCGTGTTCTTCGGGAGGACTTGGACGGAACATGCGATGGAAACGAGGCCAAGCGTACCGCAGAACGGAGGAAACGGCCTTGTGTTCGACCGGCCACGTTCGAAACGGGATCCTGTTCATCGGGAGGGGTCTGGCGTACCGCAAAAGGGAGGAAATGGACCTCCTACGTTCGAAACGGGGGTGTTGTTGATCGGGAGGGGTGTGGCGTACCACAAAACGGATGAAACTGACTTGTGTTGGAGCGCTACGGTCGAAACGGGGGTCCTGTTCATCGGAAGGGGTGTGTCGTACCGCAAAACGGGACTCCACAGGATACTGTTCATCTCCACCGTCGACCCCCTCTAGCCTCCATGAGCTACTGTTCATCCAGCTTCCACGGGCTCTTGTTCATCCAGCCTCCACCACGCGCTACTACACCGGCTACTGTTCAACCACCCCTCCACTGTCTACTGTTCATCCAACCCTCCACACCACGGGGTCCTATTCAACCACCCCTCCACGGGCACCCCTCCACCATCTACTGTTCATCCAGTCCTCCACACCACTGGGTCCTGTTCAACCACCCATCCACCGTCTACTGTTCATCCAGCCCTCCACACCACGGGGTCCTGTTCATCCACCCCTCCACGGGCACCCCTCCACCGTCTAATGTTCATCCAGCCCTCCACCACACCACGGGGTCCTGTTCATCCAGAGGCAACACCACCGCTCACTATTCATCCAAACCCCCCGCAACGCTCACTGTTCATCCAATCGATCGGCTTCAGTTAGCAGCAGTAGCGAAGGAATCGCTCGATCGGGTTCAGTTAACAGCCATTGATCGGTCGCTCGGGTTCAGCAACGCGTAGCCTGTAGTGCAATCGCTCGGGTTCAGTTAGAGCCCAACGCCTCGCTCGGGTTCAGTTAGAGCCAATGCCTCGCACACACGCGTGTACGTGTACAAGAGAAACGCGCATCGCTCGGCCCCCGACCTCCCACCGTAACCGGGAACTCCCCAAAATTTTCCTCACCCTCGCTTCTACCACGGTTTTTTCCATCATGGACGGCCCAAAGAATGTCATGCAGCTGCGTCTCCGGCCCGCCCAGGACGAAAAGCCCATTTTCTGTCATGATTTTTTGTCATAGAAGTAGGAGCCCACCACATCTATGATGATACCGGGTTTTGTCACAATTATCGTCATAGAAGTGTCATATGTATGATAGAATTTTTTTCGTTCGGCCCAAAATGTCATGGATGTGTCTTTTTTTTTGTAGTGCGCACACTCACTTCATGTCTCTCCTATCTTCGCAAATATGGTCTCTCGACGTCTCCCTTGAGAAGTGTCACACTATCCCTATCGTTATACATTACACGGTTTTCAGTATCTCTCACGTCTCTACCGTTATCTGGTATCACTAGGTACCTAAGCTTTCTTTTTCACCGCCAGACACACAGTCTTATTTGTCTTTCACTTTTTGTTTCTCTCTATGGGGTTCTCTCACACACCCTATATGTCTCTAGATATGACTCATACCACCAAAATTACTCTCTCCTACGGACACAACATTTGTTGCGGTCTCCTTTCTGTCTCCACCCAAGTTATAAAACTAACATTATTCATTTGCTTAATGATTAGATAAACCGCATGTCGGTGTCAAAACCGGCGGATCTCAGGTAGGGGGTCCCGAACTGTGCGTCTAAGGAAGATGGTAACAGGAGACGGGGGACACAATGTTTACCCAGGTTCGGGCCCTCTCGATGGAGGTAATACCCTACTTCCTGCTTGATTGATCTTGACGATATAAGTATTACAAGAGTTGATCTACCACGAGATCGTAGAGGCTAAACCCTAGAACCTAGCCTATGATTATGATTGTTCTTGTCCTATGGACTAAACCCTCCGGTTTATATACACACAGGAGGGGGCTAGGGTTACACGGAGTCGGTTATAAGGGAGGCGATCTACATATCCGAATTGCCAAGCTTGCCTTCCACGCAAAGGATAGTCCCACCCGGACACGGGACAAAGTCTTCAATCTTGTATCTTCATAGTCCAACAGTCTAGCCAAAGTATATAGTCCAGCAGTCCAAGGACCCCCTAATCCAGGACTCCCTTAGTAGCCCCTGAACCAGGCTTCAATGACGACGAGTCCGGCGCGCAGATTGTCTTCGGCATTGCAAGGCGGGTTCCTCCTCCGAATACTCCATAGAAGATTTCGAACACAAGGATAGTGTCCAGCTTTGGAAAACAAATTCCACATACCACCGCAGAGAGTATAACATTTCCACAAATCTAATCTGCTGACAACTTTTCATAACGCGACATTACGCCATGGCCCGATCATTATTCAAACCGTTTTTCTCAACCAGCTACTACACATATTGCAAGGTGGTTTTCTTGGCACGTCTTGTCGAAGCAGAGATCGTGTCCCCTTATCACGGGATTCTCATCAATACGGGTGTGGGTAACCCAACCGCGCCATCAATAACGGTGGTTGGGGAATAAGCGAGTTTACCAGGCAGGTGGGGAGGCGCACAGTTTCTTCCGCCCTTATAAAGGGACAAGGACTCCACCTTTTCACCCATGCCTTCTTCTTCCCCGCCCATCCATTCTCGCGCACTCGAGCTCCAGCACCCAAGTTCGCATTTTCTCCGCAAAACTACTCCAAACATGTCCGGAGCGGGAGGCAAGTGGATGGTCTCCTCTATTATGGAGGAGAACATTACAAAGCTCCGGGAAGCCGGATACGTGGCCGCAGATATCGCGCACCGGCTCCCAGACGTGGGGCAGATCATCCCTACCCCCGAACCCCATGAAAGGGTTGTATTCCTTACCGATTTCGTCCGCGGGCTGGGATTTCCCCTCGACCCATTTGTCCGCGGGCTCATGTTCTACTATGGGCTGGACTTCCACGATCTGGCCCCCAATTTCATCCTCAACATCTTGGCGTTTATCGTTGTGTGCGAGGCCTTCCTCCGCATCAAGCCCCACTTCGGCCTGTGGCCGAAGACCTTCAACGTTAAACCGAAGGTGGTGGTCGGCCAGCAAGCGGAGCGCGGAGGCGCCATGGTGGGCAAAATGCCCAATGTCTCCTGGCTCAAAGGCTCATATGTGGAGACCGTGAAGGGGTGGCAATCGGGGTGGTTCTACATCACCGAGCCATGTGACACCAACTGGGTGGCGGCCCCC
Source organism: Triticum dicoccoides (assembly GCF_002162155.2). Classification (NCBI taxonomy): domain Eukaryota; kingdom Viridiplantae; phylum Streptophyta; class Magnoliopsida; order Poales; family Poaceae; genus Triticum; species Triticum dicoccoides. Next base: position 286,744,428 of record NC_041384.1, read on the forward strand.
GAATTTTGATCTGGCATCCCCATGCAGCTCACCTCCTGGAAAGAGAAGGGCCTATCCGGTGGAGCTGACCGGACTCCAAAACTGTGTTAAAAACATGATAAGCAAGAAAATCAAGCTTGTCAACGTGGTCCAGGTCATGCTCTTTCGTCGGATCCTCCCGTGTCAAAGACGGGCATTCAATATGTGGGAGTTCGACCCGGCTAAGCACCAAACGCCGCAAGAGCTCTTTGACACGACGCACTAGGACATCTGGAAGGTGCTGTTCAAGTCTGCCGAGGTACCTCCTCCCCTCACCGAGGATCACGGACTCAGCGCAAAGCACCCTGCCAATCCGGTGAGCTCCTTATATCTCGTAAGATGTTTCTTTCCCCAGCATAATCATGTGGGGGATCTAAGCCTCCACGCCATTTAACAGGAATGGGTCGCGACAGCGGTGCAGATCGATTGTCCGGCCCCACTGCTCGAAGATCCAGCAAGGGCTCTCTTAACGGAGATGTTGGTTCCGGCGCCCTACGAGGCGCCGGAGAAGAAGGCCAAGAAGAAGGCCACGACCAGGAAAGGTCTCCGGTGCAAGGTCGTATCGGACTCATCGTTCGATAACAACGAGGTGCCCTCCTCCCATGAAAACGACAAGGAGGAAGAGGAAAGTTCTCCCCCCAGCCGGGGGAGACAAGAAAAGGAAGGCCGCCCCGTCAGGGGAGGCCAAAGGGTTCAAGAAGGGAAGGACTCTCCTTCCGGACTACTCCACGGCGACCGCTTTTAGCGACGAGGAGTGCTTACCCTGGGATACCATAATAGTTCTTGGTATGTTCTATTTTATTGCTTCTTATCATGCCGAACATGATCATGCATCCCATCCAAAGCCCATATCGATGTATCCTCTTCGGATGAGTCTTTGGGCCCGTCGGAGATGAACAGCGATTTACTCCTGACCGCCTCCTCCCCCCGCCCTACGAACGACGTCGAGGCATTGTCTCAAAGGGTACTGAACCAAGGGGATACAGTTCTGGAGGCGCCCCAAGGCGGCGTTCTGGACGCTGGGAGCACGAGGGGCAAGACTCCCATGGGCTCTGATGCTGGGGGCACCAAGTCTAGCCCCCAGCTGAATACTGCGCCGGAACCTCCAGAGATTCCGGATTCTGTTAGGCGACCCCTAGCGAAGAGGGGCAAGCCGTCTGTGCCGATGGCCTCTGTCCATCCAGAGGCATCGGACAATTTGCTGGAAGCACTTTGCGACGCTTCCATTGACGAAGAGCACCACACTATCATGAGTGCGGTGGTCAAGAAGGTTCGGTCCACCAAAAACGGACTGACTGAAGCCTGTGCCAGCCTCCTAACAGGCTTTGAGGTAAATAATCAAATTATGAGAAAATGTTACAACATAGATAGTAGCCCCTGATGCTCTGTTTGGTGTTCGCAAAGAAAGGCCGAACAAAGGATCAAATAATAATCACAGGAGTCTAATCATAATATGTCTATGTGAATAAGTAGGCTTCACTGCTGGCCGCTGCCGCTCGCACGGCGGAGGTCTCTGCACTGAAGCGGGACTTTGAGCGGTCCGAGGAAGAGATCGCCCTTACTAAGAGGCAGCTCGAAGAGAACAAAGGTAAGTAATACCTCGTCTGTTTATTGATAAAGAAAAATGAAAGTGGTTGTTAGATCATAGGATCGTCATGAATTTTGCTAGGGGCCACGACTGAAGTGGCGGCCCTGAAGAAGGCGCTGTCTGAGGCTGAAGGCAAAGCAACCAAGGAGCGCGCCGAGCGCGAGAAGAAAGAGGCCCGAGTCGGCGAGGTTCAGCAAGAGCTCCAGGAGTTTGTCAAGAAGTACGAGTCCTTGGAGCGTGACTCTAAGACGCAAGGGTCCGAGCTTGCGAAGGCCCTCGAGAATGCACAAAATGCGAAGGCGGAAACCCAAAAGGCCCTCCAGGAAATTGAGGCGGTTAAGAAGATAGCGGCGGGTAAGGCATTCATTATGCAAAGCAAGCATGTGAAGGAAACTTTCCTTTTACTTTCCCGAATTCGGAGCTCTCCAGGAGCGTTCGCAGATCTACCCAGCAGTGCGTCGGATGCCGCAGAGTTCAACCGGGCCGAGGAAGGGAGCTCGACGGACAAGTTGTTCTGGTCTCAGTATACTGGGACCGAACATCCGATGCCCTTGAGTGACCAGTTGAAGCAACTGGTCGAGCTTCACAAGGTGCCCGAACTGGACATGAAGGGCCTCATAGTCCGGATGTGGCCTGGCGAGCCCCTGCCTGGCAGCTATTTCGGCCTGGTAAGGCGGCTTGTAAATGCCTGCCCACGGTTTGAAGTCATAAAGTGGTCCGTCTGCATTGAGGGTGCGCGCAGGGCTTTTGCCCGGGCGAAAGTGCACTGGGCGAAGATGGACGCTGAAAAGCTAGTGAAGGAGGGGCCGTTGGAGGGCAAGGAGCATCGTCACCCCGAAAAGTATTATGACGGTGTCCTGAAGGGTGCTCGCCTTGTGGTAGAGGAATGTGCTAAGGATGTTGAGGGAGTCCTGGATTAGGGGGTATCCGGACAGCCGGATAATATCCTTTGGCCGGACAGATGGACTATGAAGATACAAGATTGAAGACTTCGTCCCGTGTCCGGATGGGACTCTACTTGGAGTGGAAGGCAAGCTAGGCAATACGGATATGTATATCTCCTCCTTTGTAACCGACCTTGTGTAACCCTAGCCCTCTCCGGATATAAACCGGAGGGTTTTAGTCCATAGGACAACAAACAATCATACCATAGGCTAGCTTCTAGGGTTTAGCCTCTCCGATCTTGTGGTAGATCAACTCTTGTACTACTCATATTATCAAGAATAATCAAGCAGGACGTAGGGTTTTACCTCCATCAAGAGGGCCCGAACCTGGGTAAAACATCGTGTCCCCTGCCTCCTATTACCATCCACCTTAGACGCACAGTTCGGGACCCCCTACCCAAGATCCGCCGGTTTTGACACCGACATTGGTGCTTTCATTGAGAGTTCCACTGTGCCGTCGCCATAAGGAAGGATGCCTCGTCTCGTCGTTGAAGACAACATTACCGCCAGGGGAGCCCTGGCTGTCGGCCAAACTCTCCGGCTTGGCAGTTTCATCATCACCGCCCGTTCGGCCGCTGCACCGACGATGACCTCTCGGGTCATCAAAAACAGCCTCCACGTCGGCTCGGAATTCACCGAGTAGATGTATCCAATGGAGCTCTCTTCCCTAAACGAGCTCTTGGATCGTATCGCTGCCTTGGGAGTCGCTACAGACTATGATTAGATTGGGCTTAAACCTGATCAAAAGGAGATTAATTCTCCACCAGTCACCCATCATATTGCGGTGGTGGAGGAACAACGGCGATTCTTCCTCTATCTTGAGGACTAACTATGTACGGATTCCTGAGCTCTCCGAGCCGGATACCCATTTATGGGAGGACATCACCCAAGCCCTGAACCTAGAGTCAGGCAGCGGGCCAGACATATCGGGCAACACTCCGGAATCCGAGCTTCCAAGATTGGAAACTCCTCGGCCCCTGGGTCTCAGATCGGGTAGGGGTTCGGACTCAAATCCACCACCCACCCAGACATAAACGATCTTTCCCACATCAGGCAAGAGCCCCATCAAATAGTACATCATTATTGGGCCAGATTCCTCCTTGTGATGAACAAGGTTAAGGACTGTCGCGAGGAAGATGCAGTCTCATTTTTCTGCAATAATTGCACGGACAAGGGAATCCTTAACGCCTTAAGTCACCGTGACATATCACGCTTCGCTGACTTGGCGTCCATAGTATGAAAGTAATGTGCAATGGAAAGCGCCTGGAAAACCGAAACGAAATTTTGGGATAATCTGGCTCGGCATATACACCCAGTCCGAAGTAAAAGGGTGCACTATCATAAGACACCTGAGTTAGTTACAAAGAAACAAAAACCCTCTATAGGGCATGGAACCGCATTGGAGGAATGGCTCAACGGCCGCTACAAAATCCATAGTACAGCGGATACCATACCAACACATAGCCTTAGAGCATGTTGGATACTCCGGCAGGTGGCAAAAAGTGGTGAGGATATTCTCATCCCAAATGCCACAGAGCACCATCCCGTGGATAACAATACAGTATTAACAGTCTTTGAAACCTTTGCATCAAATAATAGCCGCAAGCCAACACTCCGCAACCTTGCTGAAATCTGCCACGTAGCAGCAATGAATCCATGGAGTGACATGTCTATTACCTTCAATGCCATTGACGAACCTAAATTCCGAACAGCCCGAGCACCAGCTGCACTGGTGCTCAGTCCAATTGTGGACGGCTTTCGACTCTCCAAAGTACTCATGGACGGCGGCAGTGGATTAAACCTCATCTATGAGGAAACTCTTCAAAAAATGGAAATTGACTAGAACCGCATTGAGCAAAGCAGCACAACCTTCAGAGGAATCATCCCCAGTCGGGAAGCACACTGTGCTGGGAAAATCACACTAGATGTGGTATTCAGCACGCTGGAGAACTATAAGTCTAAAGAATTTACATTCCATGTGGCCCCGTTCAGCAATGGATACCACACCTATAGCGACCCGACCTCAGATGGTCAAGTCTCTGTGCTTCAGTGTCACCCCTGGATCGGTAATGCTGACACACACAACACTTGAAGGATTTATGATAGAGTAGCAATCACACACTATTACATCGAATGTCTCCAAAGAGAAATTATTACAATAATATGGCTTAAGGCCATTTAATGCGATAACAGCAGAAGGCTTGGAAGGTAAGGTGAGTCCATCAACTCCAACGGCATAGCTGAGCTGCACGGCAACGACCTAACGAACCTTACTCCTCATCTAAAAAGTCTGCAACATGATACGTTGCAGCACGAAAACGGGTCAGCACATGGAATATGCTGGCAATATAACACAGTAGAGTAGAAACAGAATAATGCTATCACTACATGCATATTTGGCTGGTGGAAAGCTCTATGGTTATAGGTTTTGCGAAAAGCCAATTTTTCCCTACAACAATGGTATAGATTTTTTTATTTAACTATCATGGTGGTTGAAACATCATTGAGAAGGTACCCCCAACTCAATCCCAATTAAAGTGATTAAGAACCCAACAATATTAATTAAACATGGTGAGATACATGTGATAACCCAAGTACTAGATACTCATGAATTGTCCATAACCGGGGACACGGCTAACCATGATTAGATTGTACACTCTGCAGAGGTTTGCGCACTTTTCCCCACAAGACTCGATCGCCTCCGTTGGATTTCTCGCACTACAGGGGGTTTGAGAAACGGATGACCGAGACAAAGTCTTTCAGAAACGTTAACTCTCTACTCCGGGTAGACCATACCAAACCTACAAAACCCACTACCTGCTGATCTACCTCTTCAAGAGCTTCACGTAACTTACTCAACTATGCTAGAGCCCAAAATAGCTTGTGGCTGCACACAGAAGTTTCTAGCATGAATCATCTCAGTTCCCTTTGAGCCTGGGTGGCGGTCCATAGGAAGATCACATGGGTACCTCGGGATTTCCAAAAAAAAAATACAGACAACACTGGGTTCCCCAGGTGCCTCAGTCCACCTAGTTGTTTGATTAAGTTGCCACCTTAAGTTGAACCATTAATTAACAGTGTCACATCTGTCATGAATTTCACTCAAACCCAAACCACGTCTACGAGCATAGCATAGCAATATAAGCAATACGTAGAAGTAACTCCCAAGGGTTTGAATATAACAGGGCAATAGGTTCTACCTCAGCAACTACTTCCAAACCCACAAGTTAATGACATCCTAATCATGCAATGTTTGAGGATTGGAACTAATGCATAAAAACTGGGTAATAATGGGATATGATCAAAGTGTTACTTGCCTCTGCTAACGATCCGTGAATCCTAGAGACTCATAGTAACACGCTTCGCACTCCGGGAATTCTATCGCAAGCAAACAATAACATACATGAGTAACAAGCAACGATGCACAAGAAAAACTCAAATAAGAGAGGTTGACCAGAAAGTTCAACTTAAGAACTCCAGTACGCAAAAAGAATCAAATCAAATGAAGCAATGAAAGTCAAACGGCGAAAGAAAACCACTTCGTTTACTAATCTGAACTTAAGTCAAATTTTACAATAACAAAAACTTGTTTGAGTTGATTAACCGGAAAGAGGGTTTCGAGATAAACGGCGAAAGAAACTCCAGGCGCTTGAATCGCCTGATTCCGATAAACGAGCAAAAAGATAAACAGAAAATAAGATCGGATCAGAAATCGCGGTCAGAAAAATCGCGGAATAAATCCGATAAAAAGAAAAACGACGAACAGATTAACGAACGAACGTTCATCATCTGGATCTAAACGAAGAACGCGTTCGTTAAAACGAACGAACGAGCGAACACTCGCTAAATAAATAAACCGGAGAAAAACCGATCTATTTTAAAAAACGAAAACTAGGGTTTTGAACAAAAATGAACGGTTTTTTTAGAAAAAACGGCGGTTGGAACCGGCGGCTACCACCGGCGAGGGCTTGGGCGGGGTGCGGCGGCGACGTGGGTGGCAAGCGGCGGCGGCGCGGGCGGCAGGCGGCGGGAGGCGGTGGTGGTGTGGTGGGGGGGCGGGCGGCGCGTATATATAGGAGGGGGGCGACTTGGAGTAGGGGGCAAGGCGCGGCGGCGGAGGCGGAGTCCGGCTTGGACTCTGTCCGAGTCGGTGGCGGCGCGGCGTGCACGCGGGGAGGCGGCGGCGTGGCCTGGCGCGGCTGGGCCTTAGGCCCAGTCGGCGCGGGAACCCTTTTTTTAAAAAAAAACTTCGCCGACCAAAATAAAATCCTAAAAAAAATAAATAAAAACCTAAAAATGCCAAAACTAATTTTCACCGTCTAAATAAAATATTTAGGACGTGTTGAACATTTTCTTAGCCCTAAAATGCAATTTTGGAAATGTGCAATTTTTCTAATGCAAATAAAATCCGAATAAAACCAAATAACATCCAATAAATGATTTTAATATTTTTCCTCCAATATTTCAATCATTTTGGAGAAGTCATATTATCTCCACTCATTTGATTTAATATGAAATATTTTTCAGAGAGAAAAATTATTAAAATCAAAATCCTTGTTTCATTAGTTGATAAACATCAAATATGAAAACCGGGAAATCCCCAACTCTCTCCGTGGGTCCTTGAGTTGCTTAGGATTTCAAGGATTGCGAAACGGAAATGCACTAAATCATGATATGCATGGATGATCTATGTATAACATTCCAAATTGAAAATTTGGGATGTTACAAACCTCCCCCCCCCTTAAGATCAATCTCGCCCTCGAGATTCGGGTTGGCTAGAAAATAGGTATGGGTGGTCCTTGCGGACATCATCCTCTCGTTCCCAGGTGGCTTCATCCTCGGTATGGTGGCTCCACTGAACTTTGCAAAACTTGATAACCTTATTACGGGTTACTCTTCTGGCAAACTCAAGAATCTTAACTGGCTTCTCCTCGTAAGTCAAATCACTATCCAACTGAATCGCCTCCAAGGGTACTGTATCTCTTAATGGTATATCAGCCATCTCAGCATGACACTTCTTTAGCTGTGAAACGTGGAACACATCGTGGACTCCTGATTGTCCCTTAGGTAACTCCAACTTGTAGGCAACTTCTCTCATTCGTTCCAAAATGCGATACGGTCCTACAAATCTCGGGGCTCACTTTCCCTTAACTCCAAAACGTTTCACTCCTCGCAAGGGAGATACTCGCAGATATGCTCTATCTCCAATTTCGTAGGTTACCTCCTTGCGTTTTGAGTCTGCATAACTCTTCTGCCTGGACTGAGCAATCTTCAGTCGGTCTCGGATCAATTTTACCTTCTCCTCAGATTCTTTAATCAAGTCTGATCCAAACAACTGTCGATCTCCTACCTCATCCCACATCAACGGTGTTCTGCACCTGCGTCCATACAGGGCTTCAAACGGTGCCATCTTCAAACTGGCTTGGTAGCTATTGTTGTATGAGAACTCTGCATATGGCAAATTGTCATCCCAACTAGATCCATAATCTAGCGCACAGGCTCTCAACATGTCCTCCAAGATTTGATTGACTCTCTCAGTCTGTCCATCTGTCTGCGGGTGAAATGCTATACTGAACTCCAATCTCATTCCCAAAGTCTGGTGTAACTGATGCCAAAACTTTGAAGTAAATTGTGTTCCTCGATCCGATACGATGGTCCTCGGAACTCCATGCAGACATACGATCCTGGACATATATATCTTGTAGCGACCCGACCTCAGATGGTCAAGTCTCTGTGCTTCAGTGTCATCCCTGGATCGGTAATGCTGACACACACAGTACTCGAAGGATGTATGATAGAGTAGCAATCACACACTATTACATCGAATGTCTCCAAAGGCCATCGAATGCGATAATAGCGGAAGGCTTGGAAGGTAAGGTGAGTCCATCAACTCCAACGGCATAGCTGAGCTGCATGGCAACGACCTAACGAACCTTACTCCTCATCTGAAAAGTCTGCAACATGATACGTTGCAGCCCGAAAATGGGTCAGCACATGGAATATGCTGGCAATATAACACAGTAGAGTAGAAACAGAATAATGCTATCACTACATGCATTTTTGGCTGGTGGAAAGCTCTATGGTTATAGTTTTTGCGAAAAGCCAATTTTTCCCTACAACAAAGGAATATATATTTTTATTTAACTATCACGGTGGTTGAAACATCATTGAGAAGGTACCCCCAACTCAATCCCAATTGAAGTGATTAACAACCCAATAGTCTTAATTAAACATGGTGAGATACATGTGATAACCCAAGTACTAGATACTCAAGAATTGTCCATAACCGGGGACACGGCTAACCATGATTATATTGTACACTCTGCACAGGTTTGCGCACTTTTCCCCACAAGACTCGATCGCCTCTGTTGGATTTCTCGCACTACAGGGGGTTTGAGAAACGGATGACCGAGACACAGTCTTTCAGAAACGTTAACTCTCTACTCCGGGTAGACCATACCAAACCTACAAAACCCACTACCTGCTGATCTACCTCTTCAAGAGCTTCACGTAACTTACTCAACTATGCAAGAGCCCATAATAGCTTGTGGCTGCACACGGAAGTTTCTAGCATGAATCATCTCAGTTCCCTTTGAGCCTGGGTGGCAGTCCATAGGAAGATCACACGGGTACCCCGGGATTTCCAAAAAAATACAAACAACACTGGGTTCCCCAAGTGCCTCAATCCACCCAGTTGTCTGATTAAGTTGCCACATTAAGTTGAACCATTAATTAACAATCTCACATCTTTCATGAATTTCACTCAAACCCAAACCACGTCTACGAGCATAGCATAGCAATATAAGCAATACGTAGAAGTAACTCCCAAGGGTTTGAATATAACAGGGCAATAGGTTCTACCTTAGCAACTACTTCCCAACCCACAAGTTAATGGCATCCCAATCATGCAATGTTTGAGGATTGGAACTAATGCATAAAAACTAGGTAGTAATGGGATATGATCAAAGTGTTACTTGCCTTGCTGACGATCCGCGAATCCTAGAGACTCGTAGTAACACGCTTCGCACTCCGGGAATTCTATCGCAAGCATACAATAACATACATAAGTAACAAGCAACGATGCACAAGCAAAACTCAAATAAGAGAGGTTGACCAGAAAGTTCAACTTAAGAACTCCGATACGCAAAAAGAATCAAATCAAACGAAGCAACGAAAGTCAAACGGAGAAAGAAAACCACTTCGTTTACTAATCTGAACTTAAGTCAAATTTTGCAATAACAAAAACTTGTGTGAGTTATTAACCGGAAAGAGGGTTTCGAGACGAAACTCCAGGTGCTTGAATCGCCTGATTTTGATAAACGAGCGAAAAGATAAACAGAAATTAAGGTCGTATCAGAAATCGCGATGAGAAAAATCGCGGAATAAATCTGATAAAAAGAAAAACAACGAACAGATTAACGAATGAACGTTCGTTATCTGGATCTAAACGAAGAACGCGTTTGTTAAAACGAACGAGCGAGCGAACACTCGCGAAATAAATAAACCGTAGAAAAACTGATCTATTTAAAAAAACGAAAACTAGGGTTTTGAAAAAAAATAAAACCGAACGTTTTTTTAGAAAAACCGGCGGTTGGAACCGGCGGCTACCTCCGGCGAGGGCTTGGGCGGGGTGGGGCGGCGGCGCGGGCGGCAGGCGGTAGGAGGCGGTGGTGGTGTGGTGGTTGGGGGGCCGGACGACGCGTATATATAGGAGGGGGGAGGCGACTTGGAGTAGGGGGCAAGACGCGGCGGCGGAGGCGGAGTCCGGCTCGGACTCTTTCCGAGTCGGTGGCGGCGCGGCGCGCGCACGGGGAGGCGGCGGCACGGCCTGGCGCGGCTGGGCCTTAGGCCCAGTCGGCGCGGGAACCCTTTTTTTTTGAAAAAAAACTTTGCCGACCGAAATAAAATCCTAAAATAAATAAATAAAAACCTAAAATGCCAAAACAAATTTTCACCGTCTAAATAAAATATTTAGGACGTGTTGAACATTTTCTTGGCACTAAAATGCAATTTTGAAAATGTGCAATTTTTCTAATGCAAATAAAATCCGATTAAAACCAAATAACATTCAATAAATGATTTTAATATTTTTCCTCCAATATTTCAATCATTTTGGGGAAGTCATCATATCTCCACTCATTTGATTTAATATGAAATATTTTTCAGAGAAAAAAATTATTAAAATCAAAATCCTTGTTTCATTATTTGATAAACATCAAATATGAAAACCGGGAAATCCCCAACTCTCTCCATGGGTCCATGAGTTGCGTAGGATTTCAAGGATTGCAGAACAGAAATGCACTAAATCATGATATGCATGAATGATCTATGTATAACATTCCAAATTGAAAATTTGGGATGTTACAACGCCCTTTTAGGATGGGAGGCGTTCACGATCTTCCAAGCCATACCCCATTATGGGTACATGAAGCTCAAAATGCCCGGGCCCAACGGAATCATCACTCTCGCTAGTGATCCAGACACAGCACTCCGCACTGAAAACAAAACAGCCGCATTGGTCCTCGAGGCATTGTCCAAAGCCCTTTCGGCCGAGGAATTAACTGCGCTACGCTCCATAGTGGACAGGGACGACGTGATACTTGACAAGAGATCCAAGTCCACCTCTTTTAAACCAGCGGATGAAATAGTCAAATTCCAAGTCCACCCAACGGACCCTACAAAAACGGCCTCCATCGGGGCATAGTTAAACCCCGCCGTGGACGCCGCACTACAAGAGTTCCTGCGCGAGAATTGGGACATATTCGCCTGGCACCCCTCAGACATGCCAGGAATCCCATGAAAGCTAGCTGAGCACAGCCTCAATATCCTAAGGGGATTCAAGTTGGTCAAGCAGGCTCTTCGGCGTTTCTCTGAACCTAAGAGACAAGCTATGGGAGAGGAACTAGCCAAGTTATTGGAGGCCGGATTCATTAGAGAAATAAAACACCCGGACTGGCTAGCAAACCTGGTGATGGTACCAAAGAAGGACAAATCCTGGTGCCTATGTGTCGATTTTAAGGACCTCAACAAGGCTTTCCCAAAGGATCCCTTCCCCCTCCCCCGCATTGATCCAATTATCGATGCTACCGCAGGACACGAGTCATTGTGTTTCCTCAATGCATACTCCGGCTACCACCAAATTAAGATGGCGGAGTCTGACCAAGCCGCAATGGCATTTATCACACCATACGGCCCCTCCTGTTTCAACACAAAGCCTTTTGGGCTCAAAAATGCCGGTGCAACATATCAGCACATGATTCAGACATGTCTGGAGAAACAGATCGGCAAAACAGTAGAGGCATAAATAGATGATGTGGTCGTTAAAACCGAACACGTTGACTCTCTAATAGACGACTTGAGGCTCACATTCGACAACCTTCGAACATCCGACATCAAGCTCAATCCGAAAAAATGCGTTTTCGCCGTACCAGCCGGAAAGCTCCTGGGTAGAGGAATTGAAGCGAATCCGGCAAAAATCCGAGCTTTGTCATAGTTGGCTACCCCAACAGACCTCTAACAAATCCAGAAATTAACTGGATGTGTGGCGGCTCTAAGCTGCTTTATCTCCCGCTTAGGAGAAAATGCATTACCCCTTTATCGCCTCCTTCGGCGCACCGAACACTTTGAGTGGACGGAGGCTGCCACAGCCGGATTGGAAGAAATAAAAGCCATACTGGCAACCAACCCAATCCTGGCCGCGCCAAACATTGGCCAACCAATGCTGTTATACATTGCGGCAACTCATCAGGTTGTAAGCGCAGTGCTCGTCGTTGAACGAGAAGCGGATGGACATAAATTCCCTCTTCAAAAGCCGGTATATTATGTATCCACTATCCTCACCCCATGCAAATCAAGGTACCCACATTATCAAAAGATAGCCTATGCGGTATTCATGGCATCCTAGAGGCTACGACACTACTTTCAAGAGTGTTCGATTACAGTAGCCTCGGAAGTGCCACTTAATGATATTATAAACAACCACGACGCCACAGGCCGGATTGCCAAATGGGCCATTGAGCTCCTCCCGTTCGACATAACATACAAACCTCGGCAAGCCATTAAATCGCAAGTATTGGCCGACTTTGTCGCCGAATGGACGGAAGCCGAACTCCCCAAAGAGTACGGCGCATACTCCAATTGGATCATGCACTTCGACGGCTCCAAAATGCTGGCTGGTCTGGGGGCTGGCGTCGTCCTGAAATCCCCAACCGGAGATACCGTTCAATATGTACTGCAGATATTGTATACAAACTCCAACAACGGAGCCGAATACGAAGCCCTGTTGCATGGTCTTCGGATGGCAGTCTCCATGGGCATTCAACGCCTGAAGGTGCGTGGGGATTCGAACCTCGCAATATCCCAAATAAATGGAGACTTCGATGCCAAGGATCCGAAGATGGCGGCCTATCAAAACCCCATCCTAAAGATGTCAGCTCGGTTCAAGGGGCTCGAATTCCACCATGTGGCTCGGGAAAACAATCAGACAGCGGATATCCTCGCCCGCATCGGCGCAAAATGCGATGCGGTCCCTGCCACATCTTTTTGGAGAGGTTGTTTAAGCCATCCGTGGTATGGGAAGGGGACACCGGTAACAATAGTCCGGACCCGTCCAAAATGCCCGATACCGAACACTCTAACATAATCGGAGGCTCTGCCACCGAAATAACACCTTCAGCCCACGTAATAATGGTCTTCATCGCCCCGTGGATAGAACCATTCCTGGCCTACCTAACTAGGAAGGAACTTCCCGAGGACCAAAATGAGGCACGCTGCATAGTGCGGCGATCTAAAGCCTATAGGGTCCACGAGGGAGAGCTCTATAAGAAAAGCACTACCGGAGTCCTTCAAAGGTGCATCTCCGAAGAGGAAGGGCGGAAGCTTTTGGTAAAAATTTACGCCGGACTCGGCGGCCACCACGCCGCAGCTCGGGCCCTTGTAAGCAAGGCCATTCATACAGGTTTTTATTGGCCGACGGCCCGGGCAGTCACACAGGACTTGGTCCAACACTGCGCCGGTTGCCAGCTTTTTGCAAACCAAAGCCATATGCCACCCACCGCCCTCCAAACAATCCCCATTACCCAGCCTTTCACGGTCTGGGGCTTGACATGGTTGGACCTCTTAAAGGGGGAACCCATAAGAAAAAATACTTACTGGTCATGGTGGATAAATTCACCAAATGGATAGAAGCCAAACCTGTTAAAACAGCCGAATCCGGACCGGTGATAGACTTCATATCCGGGGTTGTACACCGTTATGGTGTCCCGCACAGCATCATCACTAACAACGACACGAACTTCACGGCCGACGAGGTAAAACTCTGGTGCAACAACATGGGCATCAAGCTCGATTATGCTTCCGTCTATCACTCACAAACCAACGGCCAAGTTGAGCGAGCAAATGGTCTTATCATGAGCGGCATCAGACCCAGATTAGTGCGGTCCTTAAAGGAGTCTAACACGCACTGGGTAGAGGAGCTCGACTCCGTACTCTGGGGGCTATGGACCACGCCGAATCGTACTACCGGATACACACCCTTCTTTATGGTGTACGGCACAGAGGCAGTTCTGCCCTGCAACACAATTCATGACTCACCTCGAGTGCGCATGTACGAAGAAAGAGAAGCTGAGGTCGATCGGCGGGACAGTCTGGACACCCTGGAGGAGGAGCGCGACGTGGCAAAAGCTCGTTCCGCATTCTATCAGCAACAGGCTCGCAGATACCAAAGCAGAGAAGTACGGGCCAAAACTTAGAATGTTGGCGAGTTAGTTCTACGCCTGCCGGAGAAGAAAAAGACCAAGATCGCGCCCAAATGGGAAGGTCCCTTAATTATTGACCAAGTTCTGACCGGTGGAGTGTACCGTTTGCGAGATGCATCGAATAATCGACTTGAGCCGAACCCATGGAACGCAGCCAGGCTCCGAAGATTTTACGCCTAGCGCCGGACTCTATGTTCGTCTCCTTCCTTTGTCCATTTTTTGCATATACATTATCTATCTTTTTTCTCTTTCTTTCTCTTATTCTTTCTGAAGGCCTTCAAGGGCCAACTTGTGCCTCACTTGCACAGTATAGACACGCTAACTGCGCTCCTTATACTTGGGGGCTTCTTACACAGAAGCTTAATTATCTATTAGGGCTTCATGCCCCGCACATGTGTTATTCTTCCGCATGTACCTTTTCTTCGCCATTATATGTATCGATATGACTTAAATTTTGGCCAAGCTGGGTTGCCTAGCTCTTGTATTTATGCCCTATTTTCCCGTTAATTCGGCTAGGGCATAAGGGGAGCACCTCTGCGATTGTTACTGGCGGGTCAGCCGGATGTGTACCTCAGACTGGGTGAAGCCGAAATCTAGCGTTCTTAAGGGAATATACGGTCGGCGGACAAAAAATGATTTTTATTTATTTTCCATATATGCCCCCAGATGTTTTTGCCTGTGTCTCCGCTCGTAGTCTGGAATTGCACTTTAGGGCATGCGTACCCAGGGAAAGGAACCCCTAACAGAACTATTCTCCCTGGAAGATGTTTCTTACTACCCATGTCATATAACATAACTAGTTGGGCACTTGTTTGTTCAAGCACTAATGACCCCTATGCCTGGTCTCCACGCATACCTCGGTTCTTATATAACTGAGCGGGTATTCGGACACACTCCGGACTATCAGGTCCCGAGGTTGAAGCGAAATGGTCCGCCATGACAAATGATCTACAATCCGGCTAGAAGGCATTATACATGTCACTTTAATTACATAGTCATGTAGACTGACTAAATTCCTCTTCTATACCATCCAACAGGCGGTCTAGCCTACAATCCTGTTGGGAATACTTTGCGGCTAATTCTACTTGCCCATACACTAAGCTAACGGGGATCTCTTTCCCATCGGGCCCCACAGGTCCGACCTCGTCCATGTGGTTCGGGTCAGTCTTGGTATACCGCGTCTTCACCATGGCCCAGGCTTCCCTTGCACCTTGACGGCAAGCCGATATCTTCCATAATCGGAAGCGCCGCTGTGCTCCCTTGAGCTTCTCCGCAAGGTCTCCAATGCCTTCTGGCAAGGAGATGGCTGGCCATAATGCTTGGGAAACACCTTGCATCACCTGCCGAACTTGTTCGTGCAGTTGTGAGAGCTCGGATAGAAGATCACCCGCAGACCCGGGCATCTCCTCCGCGGGACGACCTGTCAGCATACCTTCAGACATAACTCTGTTAGCCGGCTTCTCCGCTGACCCCTTTGTAAGGGTTTGTTCAAGCACTTACTGAAAATGCCGCGTCGAAGCCGCTTATTCTCCTTCTCGGAGTTCGCAAGTTGGGCTCGAACATCTTTCAGTTCCACGCTCAGCTTGGTATTGGCGTCTTGGAGATTGTTTTTCTCCCGCCTGACCTCAGTCAGCACGCGTTCGCCAGCCTTTAGCTATCGTACGGCATGCTGGTCCTCCGGATTCTCTCCGGATTCATCTGCAATATCTATTGTTAGATCTGCAGCCACGCCGTACGCTATATGGTACCTATCATTCCTCAAAACAAATGTTACTTGCTGGGGACTTTTTAGGTTCCTTCAATGCGGCAACGGAGGCCCGAAGTTGGGTCTTGTATTCCTCCAGCTACTGTGACAGTCGAGTATTCTTCTCTGTAAGAACCTGCACAGTCCCAAACTGTGCATCTTGCTAGTAAGAGTAGAAATTCAACATATACCACTTCTAGATTCTTGAAACCAACAACACTCCTCCCTTATCTCATCGAAACCGCCAAAGGAATATATTTTGAGTGAAACATAACATATTTTAGTGATATACATACTTCAAAACTAGACTCTTTTTTCTATCAAATCGGTGAATATGTATTAATCAACTTTGATCGTGTGGCAACACATCGTTCCACAATGTAGTGCCTATAGATTTTTTTAAGAAGTCAAACTTTGCATACTTTGACCAAGTTTGTAGAGAAAAATATTTATATCTACAATAGCAAAAATATATAATGCGAAACTACATCATATGATGAATCTAGTGATATATGTTTCGCACTCTAGATGTAAATATTTTTCTCCACAAACTTGGTCAAATTTTGTGAGGTTTGACTTTTCAAAAAATCTATAGGAACTACATTATGGAACAGAGGGAGTAGTTATTACCACTGTATAATTTTTTGGACACCAGAAAAACGGTGGAGTACATAATCAAAGAGAAGAGGTGCACACACGCAGTCGGTCTCTCACTGACTCGCACACATGAGAGTTACGTAAAGGCACCGTTAACAAATAAACCCTAAAACCCTAGGTGCACGATTGTTGCATGCACAGGTACCGGCTACATGGTGGAGCGCACCTTTGTAGGAATAGTCAGCTCAAGTGATAATTTGATCCGTAGGAGTTAATGGTCGGGGCCACAGGTGAATGACCTGGAGGCGGTGGCTCGCCAGTTGCCACAGATCGAGTAGCCACATTTAAAAATATCATTTTTGGGGTAAGAGTTTTGATATTCAATGGCGTGTTATAAGTACTAAGTAGTTTTTAGAACGATTGGTATGGAGCGAAAATGGAATTCATAACTACTACCTCCTTGGCGTATGGTTGTATGGGTTTATGTTGCGGGATGTTGAACCTGGTAGTTCTAGGGCAAATACTATGGTTTAGATGTTGGTTTTCAGTAATGAAAATTAGAAGGGGGAAACACTTCTTTGATTAAAAAAACTACTACCTTCGTTCCCATTTACTAGTCCCCATCGTAGTTTGGGTCAAACTTTGTCCACGAATTTTACTTGTAAAATGTGAATGGAAAACGAAATTTTGTTATACCCAAACAAAAAAGGACTGGAGGGAGTGATTGCTTTGACACGGATGTGACCTCTCATATTGCAGTCATTGAACCGGCACGCCGGCTAAGAGGGCCCCACTCGCTGCAGGCCCAGCTGAACACGCCTCCTCGCCGCATGCAACCGGCTTCAGACTGCCCGCCTGCCTCTATTGAATCCGCACGTGTGCCGGCAACACGTCCTTCCGCGAGCCGACCGGCATTTTAGAACACAAAAAATGACCAAAATATAATTAATTACGCATGGTCTTGACTTATTGTGCTCGCAGTGGTAGCAGGAACTATAGGTTTTTCTTTAATTATAACTCTCCTCACATTTTTTGGCTTTGAAGTGAATCATGGTTGTGGGCATTATCTATGAATGTGCAGATATCTGTGAACATGAGTTTGATGTGGAAGTTAAACTTGGAATGTCGGGCTTGCGCGTGAACTATACCATGTCCATTGCTTTGTCTGTTATTGTTTGGAAAGTAATTGCTGTTATTACATGACCCAAAAAAATTATTTTGTGCCACATCAGTAGATGCACAGACATCACAACAGGCATGTTGACTAGATAAACATTTGAACCTAGCTATTGTGAAGGAAATTTTGTATTGAGAAGAATTTTAGATAGCAGGAGACGCCTAGCCTGCTCTGCCTCTACTAGCTTATTTCTAGGTTCTTCCATCTCTTCTTTGGCTTGGGTGAAGAGAGCATCTGATTGCTCTTTTTGCTTCTTCAGGAACTCAGCTACATTCTCAAGGGCTGCTGCACGCTTTCTTTCAGCCTTTACTAGAGCCACGAGGACACGAACATCTGACGCCTCCACCTGGCTTGTGTGTAATCCAACATCATCTGGGAATTTACACCTTGTGTCTAATCCAGCATGATTAGGGAACTGGCACCTTGTGTGTAATCCAGCCTCATTTTGGAAACAAGATCTCGAGGTTGACCATACTTCCCTCCTCGCAGGAACTGCATCTTGACATGAAGTTACTTCTTTTTTAGATCTATACTCAGAGCAACCCAGATCCATTTAGTAGAAGCCAGATAAACAGGACTCGTAGAAGTGAATTCAAAAGGAAAAATATAAAAACAGACTACAATGTGAGAACACCCACTTCCTACATCAAGCTAAAAACAAAAGCATTAGGACGATTAAGACTCTTCGTATTACACATCGAAGAACATGAGGCTAAGAGAAACAGAAACTACAACATATACACATCGAAGAACATGAGGCTAAATGAAAGTAATTGAAAGGGTGTTACTTACCAAAGCTCAGTTTACAGGTTTGGTGCAGCTCCTCTTTAACTTGCCATGCTCCTTGAAGATGTCCCCAATATCCCGTGTTTGGTCTTCATTGCTCCTTTGCATGTTCCCACTCGTGGTTTTAAAATCTCAACTTGGCAAGAAAAATATACTACTAGTAATACTCACGCATCTTGTGGGCAACATTAAAGCACCCGTCTGCCATGTTAGAGCATCTCCAACAGAAGCGCAGTGCACGGCGCTTTGAAAAAGCATTTACAGTGCTGAGATGAGAAGTGGAGATAGAGAGTAGAGACTAGAGAGTAGAGGATAGTTCTCAACATAGATATAGCATAGATAGATAAAAAATAGATAGTTCAACTACTCCTCGTCGCCCGACTCCTCCTCGATGATGTCCTCTTCCGACATCTCAATTTAGGCGTGAAGGTACCGATTGTCGTCGGATTCCCAGGGCGACGCTATTCCTAGCCTGATGTTGAATTGAGCATCCGCTTTTCGCGTACGCTTGTCCTCGCGATAGGCGGCTCACTTGGTCCTCCTCTTCTCCCTCTCCGCCCTCCTTTGTGCGTAGAACTCACGCTCGTTGAGGATGTCCTGCGAGAAGCGTTGGCGCCACAACACTATGGCTTCCTCATCCATCTTGGCGATGCCGAGACGGTGCTCTCGCCTCCGGTTATCGCGACGATCCTTGTCGGTGATAAGCAACGGCAGATGCACGAGCTCTTGCGCCCGCTCCCGCATCGGCACGTTGGGGAAGTTCAATGTTCTATGAGGCCACCCGAGGCGCGATGCCGCAGCGTCGTACGCGCGGGCGGCCTTGTTGGCGGTGTCAAAATTGCCGAGGTCGAGGCGCATCCCGCAGAACCGGATCTCGGCGGAGAAGCCTCCAGAGGGGCGCGCGCGGATGCCGCGGTATCCCCGAGTTTCCCAGCAACGCGGCGGCATGGTGGTGTGGCGGCGGTGAGGCAAGAAAGAGCGGGGAGAGAACGGTGGCAAGGCACAGAGAGGTGGGAGGGTGTTGGATTTTCTAAAGCGCGCCGGACGCCGCATGCCAAAACTAGCGTGTGCTCGGCCGATTTTTCCCCCCCGCGCGCGATCCTTTCCCGAGGTCCCTGCTATCTCTACTCTCTTCTCTACTGTTATATTTATTTTATATTTAATATTTATCTCTACTTCCCTACTCTCTACTCTTTTTTTCTTTTAAAAAACAGAGTTGGTGATGATGGTGTGCCTGCCATCCTGCAATATAGGCCATCCGATTTATATCCGACGGATAGGAAGGAAACTGTGGCAATTTTGCAGAAAGATACCAACACCCCTCTATAGATTTGCAAATAAGGCCTTCCCTCATTCATCCATTACTCCCACAAGATAAACTACTCATACAAATGCATATTGATGCGTGCAACGCATGGGCATCTTGCTAGTTCTAATAAACTTTTCCTCATTTACCACACTACTGGTTGCAGATGATGAACCTACCCAAGCACAGCGTGATACATGAGCGACGCACAATTACAAGCTGATATTCTATTGGACAATGGAGGCTATAACCAATTACTTTTATGGGAACAATAGCAACCAGGAAATTTGAAGGGTAGGTATGAACAAAATTGGAACTACACATGTACTGCTAAGTGATTCAATACACACATTACCAATCGAGGAAGAGAACAATGGTTGTGGTGGCCTCTGTGCATCATGGTCGGCAACGGGAGTCAGTTCATTTTCGACGATGGTGGTGCTTCTGTGCTTGGCGTCGGCTTTCAAGAAGCAGATCTGAGATCGTGGAAGACGGTGCCGTGGAAGAGGCTCCATGTACGACGACGACGGTGGACCGGCTCCAGTGCGGCATACGAGGTCATCGATGAGGCAGATGCGCTGCGGTGGACGAGTGCGCCGATGTAGAAGGGGAGGAGCACGAAGGCTGTGGTGCCGTGGAGAAGTCTATTTTGCGGTGGGTATAGAGAATGGGGAGTATTCAAGTGTACTACTCTGGGTGTCGGGGCGGGGTTGGCTGGGTAGGGTGAACCTGAAGTTACGAAAACAGCCCCCTACCAAGCGTCATCCGTAGGCCTGTTCCGAAGGCTATGATGGTAACTTTGCACTGCTCGTATCAGGGTCGCAAGAGATTTTCCCGCCGACCTCAAAATTTTGTTACAGTGAACTCCCCGTATGGCGTGCTGGGTGTTTGGGCTAAGCAACTAGCAAGTAGTACTATTAACTACTAGTACTCCCTCCGTTTTTATTAACTTTGCATATTATGTTTGGCCGAAGTCAAACTTCCTAAAGTTTGGCCAAGTTTATAGAAAAATATAAACATTTACCATAACAATTATGAATGATGTGAAAGTACATTCAATAATGAATCCAAAGGTATTTATTTGTTACTGTATTGTATATGTTAATATTTTTTGTTATAAACTTTCGAAGAGTTTACAAAACTTGACTTTGACCAATGCTAATACGCGGACTTAAATAAAAACGGAGGGAGTACACATTTGTTTTCTTAGTTTGTACTGAATTTATCATTTGTTGTAATTTTGAAATAAATATATTAGGCTACTGACTTCGAATATAATGGTCTATACAATTCAATAGTTGCAATCATTGTTGAATTCCAAGATGTATACGGGGTCTATAGTACTGCACAATATGCTCAAACTCACATAATCCCAATCAAATGAGAATCTAAATGCATTTCATAGTTATTACTCCCTCCGTTCCAAAATAGATGACTCAACTTTGTACTAAGTTAGTACAAAGTTGAGTCATCTATTTTGGAACGGAGGGAGTACTTTGTAGGATGCAGCAAAATCAACCATAACTCTACATCATCCATTATAAAAGCCACAGTTTGAACACATCCCAATGTGGGAATGAAACATGTAGAGAGAGCTTACGAAGATGGAGCAGATAGGGCGGGAAAGATTGTATGTATGTGGATGAGAGAGTAGGAGACAAACCTAATGAGAGAGAGAGAGAAAGAAAGAGAGTGGAACAAGTTAGGTATGTGAGAAAGATGGAGACATGTAATATACGTGAGATGCGCGTGCATCTGGATTCTGTACACGTGGAAGGAGAAGAAACAGCAGGTTTGATGAGAGATCTGGAAAAATATGGACGAGAGGGGAATGATCTAGTGGGTTGAGGGATTAATCATTTTGTGCGGGGGAGAGAGGGATTGGTAATTTTGTGCGGGAGAGAGAGGGGGTGGGAAGGAGTCAGTCATCTGTCGTCACATCATCCTGCTTCCAAATGGCCCTGCATTCTCTAGTGCAGTGTGATCACCATCTTCAATCTCCTCGATGCCCTCTTTGAAGATTGAGGTGTTGTGCATGTTGGGGTGCAGAGAAGCACAAGCGAGAGTGGTCACCATATAACCTTGGATGGGGATGAATTGTGTGCTCGGGGGAGGGTGTGTGTGTGTGTGTTTGTGTGTGTGTGTCAGACATTGAGATAAATAAAACCTATGGAGAGAAATGTGTGTGTACGTGACGGAAAGCTACATGCTAAATAGTGTTTTCACGAACAGATTGTGCGTGCAAGATAGAGAGCAATGTGCGGGCCTTGAGGTGGGAAGGGGCCGGGTGAGGGTGTCAAAATGTGTGCATTGATGCATGTGTTACATGCGATCGTGTGAGGGACGGGTAAATCAAGAGAGATGGTTGTTGTGTTACAGATGCTCCCCCCTCTCTCTCACACACACACAAGTAAAATAGAAGATAGTTCTCTCATGTATGCACAATGTATCGGCATCTGTCTATGTCTCGCTCATCCACAATCATTTGCACATTCACGCATCTCTATGTCTCTATCACACGCACACCGTCTCCACATTGCCCTTCCGCGACAACACACATATGGACATATACACACGTTCTCTATCAGTCACACACACAAAATCAGTATTAAAAAAACTAGGGCGCACCTAAAACTTCCAAATCCAAATAAACACGAACTGGAGCTAAGTTCAAATATATGGAAATATTGTAGCGTCAAGAACTTTTCCAGGAAAAAAAATTTGAGTAATATTCGGGGATTGTTTTCACACACACAAAAAAGTTTCGGTGGATGTCCTTCAAGCACGACACGGTGATGCACCGTTCAATCGACCGCGCGGCCGTGGTTCACGCGCTTGCACAGGATTCCGTATGGTGGCTGTGGTAACTAATATAAGTGTTGCCTCAGCCTAATGTTTACATGTACTAGTACGGTTTTCTTTTAAGTTTGAGCAACCCTATATAAAACTAAACTAAGCTCCCATGTGGCACTCATCAATATGTCGCCGCCGCCATTGCGCATACCGGCGGCCGCCTTCTCTAGACAACAATTTCTCGCCCATCACCGCCGTGTCGCCGCCATCCATGTGCCATGAAGCCGAAGGCTCCCCCGCTCACATCGTCTGCAGTCCCTCCTCGCGATGCCGCCGTGCTGCCAAGCACGCGAGCAGCTGGTGGAGCCGCGTCTATGCACGGAATGTACGAGGAGGAGGACGAGCGTGTGCTCCAGCACGCCGGTGAGGAGGAACTAGCGTGTTATTGTCATCTCCGCCCACGTGGAGGAGGCGCGCATGGTGGCTGTCATGGCGGAAGCCGGTCGCGCTTGCGCCGAGCCCGCAAACCAGGTGCGGACGCAGAATCTACCTTCGAGACCTTGAATGCCACGTGGAACCTGCAATCTGAATGAACAATTTGGGTCAGTCAACTCTTGTGAACCGTTGGATGCAACATGGATGGCTAGAAGGGCTTCTTCAACCTCCGAAACTGATGCACTATTCATCATCTCTGCTTGCCACACGCCTAACCGCCTGCCGCCACCGCCCTGCCCTCCCCTGAACCGCCTGCCACCGCCATGCTCCCCCCACCCCGGCCATCCATTTAACCCCGGGCATGATCCATTTCTTATGGTGAACTGCATTCCACACCCAACACTGATAAGATAGATCATGGGCACCCTGCCACCCTAATATTGATACCGGGGTAGCTTCTCTGCCGTCTTCTTCCTTCGCTCCGTCAAACTTCTTTCACAAATCAACTGACCCAAATTATACTACTAGCACAAATGTATTAAGTACAGTAGGAACACAAAGATATGAGCAGTAGTACCAACTGCAAGAAGAACAGTAGTAAGACATACTAGTACTAGTACTACTGTACATACTAAAGAGTTCAAATAACGAGAAAGAACATTAAGTTCAAATAACGAGAAAGAACATAAACATAGTTCTGTTGGGGGCTCAGAACAACACACCCCTGACATAAAACTAAGCAATTAGTCTACTGTCTATGTTGGATGGTCCGTCTCTGTTTTCCTTGAATGGCTTTTTTCGTTGACCGGCCTTGGGATTACTGAATCCGGCGTTGACCTCTATGTCGCGTGATCTTTCATTATCATTTCCACTGTTGTGTATGCTTCGTCGTGGCTTGCCATTGCCGTCTCAGATTTCAGAAGTGCCTGAGTTGCTGGCGTTGTAGCTTCTACGAGTGAGCCAGTTGTCTTCTCCTGCGCAAAAGCGGGTCATTAGAGCGACCAGGGCTGTCATGGAGCTAGGTCCTTCTTGACGGAGGTGGCGTGCAAGCCATTCATCCCTGACGCTATGTTTAAATGCCGCAAGGGCCTCCGCATCCGGACAGTCAACTATTTGGTTCTTTTTAACTAGGAACCCGGTCCAGAGCTTCCTGGCTGACTCTCTGGGCTGCTGGACAATGTTACTTAAGTCATCGGCGTCTGGTGGCTGGATATATGTTCCTTGGAAGTTGTTTTGATAGGCGTCCTCCAAATCCCCCTAGCAGTCGATAGAATTTTCTGGCAGACTGTTTAACCAGTACCGAGCTGGTCCTTTGGGTTTTGGTGGTAGGTATTTGATGGCATGAAGGTCGTCTCCGTGTGCCATGTGGATATGGAGGAGGAAGTCCTCGATCCATACCGCGGGATCCGTTGTTCCATCATATGATTCGATATTCATGGGTTTGAACCCGTTTGGGAATTCATGCTCCATTACTTCATTTGTGAAGCAAAGAGGGTGTGTGGTGCCTCTATGTTGGGCCACACTGTGGTGTATCACCGATAGAGTCCATTTGCGGTTTTCAGCCCGGGCGTAGCTAGGCATGGAGGTAATACCCTACTTCCTACTTGATTGATCTTGATGAATATGAGTATTACAAGAGTTGATCTACCACGAGATCGTAATGGCTAAACCCTAGAAGTCTAGCATGTATGACTACGGTATTGAGTATGTCCTTTCCGGACTACACCCTCCGGTTTATATAAACACAGGGGGAATCTAGGGTTACATAGAGTCGGTTACTTCAGATGGAATCTTCATAGTTGTTCGCCAAGCTTGCCTTCCACGCCAAGGAGAGTCCCATTCGGACATGGGTATAGTCTACGGTCTTCATATCTCCACAGCCCATCAGTCCGGCCCATAGATACCAGGACGGACGCCCGAGGACCCCTTAGTCCAGGACTCCCTCAGTAGCCCCTGAACATGGCGTCAATGACAAGGTATCCGGCGCGTAGTGCTGTCTGCGGCATTGCAAGGCGGGTTCCTCCTTCCGAACTCCGGAATAGTCTACAGACGAATTGATCGTGTCCGGACCTGTAACACACACCGCACACAACCATAGAGAGAATATAATAACACACGAGTCCAATCTGCTGACAACTTTAGTAATGTGACGTCACACCTGTCCGGTCATATTTTTGAACTGTTTTTCCCCATGTTTCGAGACACGGTTGTTATTGGCACGTCTCGTCAAAGCAGAGATCGTGCCCCATATTACGGGATTCTCATCAACACGGGCGTGGGCAACCCAACTGTCCTGCAAGAAAGATTCCTTAGGAATAGGCAGGTTCTTAGGCTTGGGATGAGGCGTTCAATACTGAAGGCCTTTATAAAGGAACCAAGGGCCGTCTTTTTATGCCAAACCTCTCCTCAGCCTCCCCGACCCCGACTTCCAACACCCAAGGTTCGACTCCATTTCTTTTAGCCTCCCATCATGTCCGGATCCAGCTCCCAAAGCCGATGGGTTGCTACCTCCGTTACAGAGGAGGATATCGCAAAGCTTTGGGCGGCCAGATATCTGACCGCAGAGATCCACCATCGGCTTCCTGCTCACGGACAAGTTATTTCGACCCCCAGATCCGGTGAGAGGGTGGTATTCATCTCCCACTTCCTTCGGGGGTTAGGATTTTCTCTTCACCCTTTTGTCCGAGGGCTAATGTTCTATTACAGACTAGATTTTCACGATCTTTCCCCGGACTCTATCCTCCATGTCTCGGCGTTTATCATTACATGCGAGGCCTTCCTTCGAATCCCCCCACACTTCAGCTTATGGCTCAAGACCTTTAATGTGAAGCAGATGGTAGTTGACGGGGAACAGGCGGAGTGCGGCGGGGCTACAATCAGCCAACTCACCAACACTCCCTGACCAAAGGGTTCTTTTACCGAGGCTTACAATGACTGGCAACAGGAGTGGTTTTATATTACACAGCCCCGCAGTGCTAAATGGGTAGCTGCCCCCACCTTCCATCCTGGCCCACCATTACAGCTCACGTCATGGGTCAATAAGGGGCTAGTCTGGGGATTAGTGGATGAAGTGCGGACCTTACAAAGCCGCCTCCGAACCCTCCTCGAGAGAGATATCGATCTCGTCAGTGAGATCCAAG
This sequence comes from Triticum dicoccoides, assembly GCF_002162155.2. Lineage (NCBI taxonomy): Eukaryota > Viridiplantae > Streptophyta > Magnoliopsida > Poales > Poaceae > Triticum > Triticum dicoccoides. The sequence continues at coordinate 286,770,712 of NC_041384.1, forward strand.
TGATGTTAGTTCGCCGAATTTTGCCCTGCCAGCACAGGCCTCGCCGCATGTGGGGGTTTAATCCAGAAGGACCACAAACCCTCCAACACTTCTTCGGCGCCACACACGAAGGGATGTGGAAGTTATTTTCCGAGAAGCGGAAACATTGGCCAGATACTGCTGAGGACGCTGGCCTTAACTGTAATCGTCCGGATACCCCGGTAAGCACTTGGCTTTTGGATACTTTGTAGTAATGTGTACAGTAATATGGTACTGAGCAAGCTATCTTTTTCTAGGGCTGGATAAAGAAGGCGGAACTGATTATGTGTTCGGCCCCTCTGCCCGAGGGTCCAGCGAATCCTGTCCTAACAAGGATGCTGGCCCCAGCACCATACCAGATGCCGGATAAGGAGGAATAGGCGGAGGGAAAGAGGACTAAGGATGGCCTCTATTCCCAAGGAACCTCGGACTTTGTGTCCGGAGGAATAAAAATCCCCTCATCCGAAGACAAAAGTGAAGGGGGGCCACTATCTCTTTCCCTCCCGGGAAGAAGAGGGCCGCCTCCGAAGATTGGAAGAAGCATGCTCCTAAATGAGGCAAGATGCCTCTGGGGGCGGCTTGGGCATGGAGGACGTCGAAGCGCAGTCTCATGACGAGGACAAGGCTCCGGCCAAATCGTAAGTGAACAAGGCTGTTTTAAACATACCCCATTCTTTTCTTATGATATATTTTTTGCAGCTCAGTGCGCAGTCCCCATCAAAAATCCTCTCCCTCGGGGGACCTTCTCCCGGAGATGATGGAAAGCGAGATTCCCCCACCGGCCTCTCCGTCCAATAAGGCAGACGACCTTGAGGTGTCGTCGCGGAGGGTTTTCCCTGACCAACAAGTGGTGCATGGGATGATGAAGACGCCACACGAAGCTAATACTTCGGCGGCCCAAGGTCTGGGGAACAACAATGAAGACCTCGAACAATCCGTAATGCAGCCGGATTCAAATAAACGGATCCCTTCAAAGGGTGACTGTACTCCTGCGGCTGCCACTGGAGACCTAGAGGCGCCGGACAACTTGATGAACATGCTGCGGCAGGCGTCCGTTTCAGAGGAACATCGTACCTTGATGTGTACGGTGGTTAAAAAGGTCCTATCCGCAAAGAGCGGATTGAATGATGCCTTTACGAGTCTGCCGAGAGGCTTCGAGGTTTGTACTATAATATGTGCAATTGTGTTTTATTCAGAAAATACACCTGTGTATAGACAGTAGCCCCTGAGACTCAGGTTGGCTTCCCATAAGAAGCGAACGGAGGATCAAAAGATATTTTCGAGGACTAATCGGATTAACTTTGAACACAGGCTGCTTCCCCCCTAGCTACTTCACAGACTGCGGATATTGCCAAGCTGCAACGGAAGCTTGAGGTAACCAGGATGACATTACATTAATCAATATGCGTCTAGACGAGTCGCAAGGTATGTATGTGGAGCAGTCCCTGCACATACATCTTTGTGATATAAGCATGATGCTGAAAGTAGTGCTTGGCTGCAGATGGTGCTCCCGCCATTGAAATTCTTTGGGCGGAGCTAGCCCGGGCCAAGGAGCAGGCCCGGTGTAGTAATGCGCTGCCGAGAAGGCATCGGTTGAATTAAAAGCCGAACGAGCTTCTAGGCGTCGAGACGAGGAGAAGATATCCACGATGGCGCTCGAGCTAAAAAGTTTTGTTAGACGGTGTGAACTCCTTGAGAAGGAGAATGAAGCCAAAATGGATGAAATTGACAAGGCCCTACGAGAGGCGAGAGAAGCGCGGTTTGAATCTAGAGCAGCCCGTGAGGAGATCCGGCAAGCTGGGGAGATTGCAGCTAGTAAGCCATTTTTGCTACAGGCTAAGTTCGGCGACCCGAACTATGCTCAGCTTAACCAATTGTGGAGTTCTCCGGACGAGTTTTTAAACTTGCCAAAGAGTTCTTCCGATACGGCGCAATATTATCAGGCGCGAGATGGGTACGCAACGGAGAAGCTTTTCTGGTCACAATTCGGCGCCTCGAAGCGCCCCCTGTTGCTGAATGAGCGGATGTCCCAATGGGCCAAGCTTCATAGGATATCCGGTGCTGCCATGAAGAACGTCATAATCCGGTTATGGCCAACTGAGCCTGTTCCGAACAGTTACTTTGTCTTGGTGCAGCGGCTTGTTGACGCAGTGCCGCGCATCGACGCTGTGAAGCGATCGATGTGCATCGAGGGTGCACGGATGGCTTTTGCCTGAGTCAAGACGTTTTGGGGGAATATGAAGGCCATCGATGTTGCGGTGAAGAGTCCACCCAAGGGCAAGGACCACCATGAACCAGAGCATTATTTTGAAGACATCCTTGTAGCCGCCCGCTTGATAGAGGGTCAATGCTCGAAAGACATAATGTTCAAGTTAGGTGTATGAGAATTGTATGAGACAATTTTATAGTAAATCTATTTGTATATCTTGCTCGAAAGCTTGTGTACCTCCTATGCGTCCGTTTTAATATAATCTGAAAGATTTCTAGTCATCGGCTTCAACCCCCTTGTAGGAAGTACAGGGGTGTTAGAAAAAGCATCTGATCACTCTTGACCCAACGTCTTGGTTTGTGAAGGAGGTGACAATGCGGCGAACCAGGCAACTATAGACTATAGGGCGTTAACACTTTCACTTAGCCATAGGAGTTTTAAGGTGGGTCTACGACATAGCCCCTAGTATGTATGTGGCTTACTCATACGATGCGTTTACCTAATTGACCGGAAAAGAGGTCCTTCGTGTGATACGGAGGAATCGCTAGAGATTCCGATAAATCATCGAGTGGTTGACCAGCTCTCGTCGACGACCTCTATGAGGAGTGGCTCGACCGTGTCGCCGAGCTCGTCCATGCCGTAGGGGGCTCTTCGACGCCGTCCCACTCTTTGCCTCCCCCTCAACCAGCCGCGGGTGACGGGGCTCATGGCAGGCCCCCACCGCCTCGACCCCAAGACGGTGCCTTGGCACCAAGGCGTGCGCCTCCGCAGCGTGATCCACCGCGCCAGGCACTCGCGCGTGAAGAAAGAAGCTGCCAAGAAATCCCGCGGCCGCGAGAAGCTGCACCGGCGCACCTTGTGCCACCTCGTCAAGACCGCATGCCGCCTGCAGTGGCGTAGCGCGGACCTCTCCAAGACCAAGCTCCGCCTCATAAGCGGGCCCCGGCGAACACGGCCGGCTGCCGCGCCTTCACCCCCGAGCTGCATAGCATCGCCTGGCCATTCAAGTTCAAGCCAGATCTATCTCCTCGATACGACGGCACCACCGACCCCGTGGAGTTCCTGCAGCGCTATGAGTTAAGCATCGAAGCGGCCAACAGCGACGAAAAAGTCATGGCGAACTAGTTTCCCATGGCTCTCAAGGATGGATCCCGCTCCTAGCTCTTGAACCTGCAGCACGGCTCGATCTCCTCCTGGGACGAGATGCGCGACCGCTTTGTCGCCAACTTTCAGGGCACTCGTGACCGGCCACCGGCCATGGGCGACCTACGCCGCATCAAGCAACAGCCAGGAGAGACCCTCTAGAAGTACATCCAGCGCTTCAACCACAACCGCCTCAAGATCCCCAAGGTCACAGACGAAGCCATCATCTCCACGTTCTCGGACGGCGTCTGTGACATCAAGATGAAGGAAGAGCTGGCTATCCATGAGGAGCTTTGCACATCTCAGGAGCTGTTCAACCTGGCGACCAAGTGCGCAAGAGCTGAGGAGGGGTGCCTCTCTCTCCTTGAGCTGCTAGCTGCAGGAGTGGAGGAGAAGAAGGCCAAGGCCAAGGACGTGAAGCACAAAGAGGCAGTGGTGCTCACAGCGGAGCCCGACACCAAGCGAGGCAGAGATCAGCCGGAGTCATCCAAGAACGGCCGTCCGTTTTGCGCCTTCCACAACCTGAACACCCACAACACCAGCGACTGTCAAGAGCTCAGAGACATACGGGAAGGATGCTTTGGTCGACGCCCCGAGTGCAACGACCGGGGCTACGGCCGTGGAGGAGGACGCGGAGGAGGAGGTGGAGGCTGGGATGACCGAGGCCCATGCTAGGAGTGGCGTGACCGGCCTCATGAGGACCGCTGGGAGGACCAACCTCGCGAGGGCGCCTGGAGGAACCCGCCTCGTGAGGATCGCCCCCAGGGCAATGCCGGTCTTCCCCCGTTGCCGCCACCAAGAAGGAACGACGACCACCACCAGGACGAGGGGGCTGGGGGCTTCCAGGAGACGCGTGCGATCGCTTGCATCTTGGTCGGTGCTCAGGCCCCAGCCTCTCAGCGCATCTTCAAACAGTTCACTCGCGAGGTGAACGCGACGCTCCCCAAGCTCGAGGCCACGCACCTGCTCAGGTGGTCCCAATGGGCCATCACCTTCAACTCAGCAGGCCAGCTCAAGTGCGCAGCCAACGCTGGCGCACTCCCTATGTTGTGCTCCCTAGTCATCAGCAATGTGCAAGTCACCAAGACTCTCATCGACGGCGGCGCAGGGCTCAACATCCTATCCGTCGACACGTTCGACAACCTCCAAGTGCCCTATGAGCAGCTCCAGCCAACCAAGCCTTTCTCAGGAGTGACTGATGGTTCCACCACACCGATACGGAAAAGTCCGCCTGCCTGTCACCTTCGGGGAGTGCAAGAACTACCGCACCGTGCTCATCGACTTCGACGTCGCGCACATCCGCCTGCCGTACAATGCCATCCTCGGGTATCCAGCCCTGGCCAAGTTCATGGCAGTCACTCACCATGGCTACAACGTTCTGAAGATGACAGGAAGCGGGGGAATTGTCATGGTCCGATGTGAAGAAAGGGATGTGGTGTGCTCCCTTGAGTGCGCCTTCCAAGCCGCAGCAATCGACAACCCTAACAGCAGAAGCGAAGGCCCTCTGGAGACCATCCCCAAGAAGAAGATGTCGTGCCGCGCAGGATCCCAAGAAGATGGCTTCACGTCAGGAGCCTCGTTAGGATCAGCGCCCGCTCTAGGGCTGCCTCCCTCAACCACATAGGAAAGCGCGCCTGGCGCCCTCCTCAGGCAGGGCTCGGGGGCTCTCTTCTGGAGAGCCTCAAACCTTGCCAACCTCACGAGGGAGGCACTTTGGCACCACTTGGAAGCATGCCTCACGGCACACTTTCCTCAGGAGAGCACAGGGCGAGGAGTGCCCACCACCCAGGAGTTCAACACCAAGACCAACCAAGAGCTACAAGACGCGAGAGCCATGCGCGGCGACAGCCGCTCACCGAGCACGGCTCACCATCCAGGCGAGGGTGCTGAGATACGCGTCTGCATTGACATCCCAGGGCTCAACAGGGCCGCATCTCAGGAACGCTTCTGGCCATCACGTCTGTGCCGCTGTGAGGGTCCACCACACAGCTATGTTCACATTCCCTTCGGCTTGCCGAGCGTGGCGACGGCCTATCAGTGCAACATGCGGCAAGTCCTGGTGGCTCAGGAGGCCAGGTTCCACGCCGTTCAGGAGGAGATGGGGACGGTCTTCAGGAAACCTCCTGAGCCCCCAGAGCCTCCCAAGGCTCAGGGTCCCAGTGGTTCATGAGGAGCCATTCCTTCAATGCATGGCTTCAGCTGCACCAACTCTACTTCGTCTAGAGAACCAGGTGACATCTTCCAAGTTCATTTAAGCTAGGAGCGCCCCTCAGGCTGCATTATTTCCAGGCCACACGGGTCCGTACCTGTGGCATGTATCCCTTTTGCTTATGTCTTTAGCTTACCTCGCTGGGGTCGCCCCTCGGGCTGCATCATCCCTAAGCCGCTCAGGCCAGACCCAGTGGCATGTATCTTCCTGCATTTATCCAAGTCGATCAGCTCTTCATGCTTAACCTGCCAACTGCTATCACCTGCTCGATCATCGCCTCCCTCAGGGCCTCTACACAAGCACGGCACTGGTGCATGGGACCGTCCTTGCCATGACCGACAAATCTGAGTGGTTGAGCTCTGGCTCGCGGCACGCTCCATGCACGTCACCTCACCAAGCCCTCAGTGCCTTCGCTTCATCCAGACCAACCAGCGGCAGGCAGGCGGCAGTAACGACAAACCATGTTTCTTCTTGTGCATGTCCACAGGGACCCCGTAGGAAGGATAGCAGACAGCACCGCGAGTCTCCTTTTCTCTCGTGCGATTCTCTTGCGCATTAAAGGGGGGCTCCTGAGCATCGCGACTCAGGAGCTCTTACTAGCTATCCAGCCCTCACCCCCTGGCCTTGACCACGGCATCGCGACCTGGCATACCAGAGGTGGCTGAGCTCGCTCGAGGGCCGGGACCTGAGGACGTAGAGCAGTAAGAAGAGCTCGGGAGAACGAAAACTCGTACGGGTCGGCCTAGCTACATCGCGTAAGATGGCGCGCAGCCCTAGCGTAACATCAGGAATCACCGCGAAGTCAGCAAGATAAGTCTCGCCCTCGGATTGGCTAAATATTTGGGCCTAGTAGTCGCTCACACCATGCCGCAACCCCGTTGCAGCCGAGTCATCTTCCTTTCTTTCCTTACCATGGCTGCTTGGGCGCTAAGGGGGACCACCTGAGCATCGCGCCTCAGGGGCTCTTACTGGACCTTGGGCTACGCACCTCCTGGCCTTGACCACGGCATCGCGACCTGGCACACCAGCGATGGCTGTAGCCGCCTTGGGACCGGGACCCATCAGCGTAGAGCAACAAGCTATAGCGAGGAAATAAAGGGGGGACCAAGCCTTAACGGGACACGCGTTCATCAAATCTTCATAACAAGAAAAATAGGTACAAAGACATTGCAGATCCTTACATGCCCCCATGGGGTGATTCATGATCTTTCGCAGGAAACAAAAGCTGATGCTAAGGGGAATCCTATCTATATCCTTCCGTGGCGGACGCCATCATCGACAGTGGGCCACGGGAGGTCGGCGCCAACCTCATCCAGATCAGCGGCGGCGGCCGCCGGATGCCGCAGCCCTGCCCCGAGCGCGGCGAGAGCTCGGGGGCACGTGGCTGTCGTCGCTCGTCTCCGGAGTCTCATAGAGCTCAGGAGAGCTGTTGGACTCCCAAGGGCTGCTGCTGCTGGAGTGGTCGCGAGCGAAGCGCCCATCAGCCTCGCACTCTTCTCCAGAGCAGCAGTACAGGCGGCGGCCCTCGGTGTCCAAGACCTTGAAGAAGAGCATGGAGACACTGTCGTACTCAAAGTGGATCGCGAAGGCGCCCTTCGCACGACAAACCCGTTTGACCTCGCCCCAGCCGTGAGTAATGAAGATCTAGCCAGTGGGGACCGCTTCGATCTTCGCTCCGGTCGCCGGAGCACTGCAGTCGGCGTGCTACAGCCAGAGCTTGAGAGGCCCCCTCAGCGGCATCATGTCGGAGAAGAACTGCAGGAAGCGGATCCTAGAGCTCGGAGGCGTCGGCGCCCATAGCACCAACTCGCACGAGGAGTCGGCAACATGGACGGCACGCATCGCCATGGAACGACGACCCCAAATGCGGCGCTGCTCATCACTTCATCCTCCCGATCCCTCGGCTTGGGCGTACAGGGGTAGAGGATACCCCAAAGGAGGCCGCTCGCACCGAGGCCTCGGCACCACTTGCATCGCTGCTTCGTCACGGCGATGGATCGACCTCTTCTTTGGCGGGAGTAACTCCGGGACATCCCAGGGGGCTTTCCCCTTCTCTTCGGCGGAGAACCTTCTGATAGGCGCCATTGGAGCAAGCAATGAAGGAAAGAAGAAGCGAGCAAGAGAGCAAGAGATGGGCAATGGGGGCTCCGCTCCCCTCTCCATTTATAGAGGAAGAAGGCCAACCGGCACCACCCACGATCGCAGGTAATGATGGTTTCCCTTGCATGTCGCAGGGACTTGTCAAGTCGTGCAGTTGCCGAGGCAGCATGGGGAAGCGGAGACGCCCACGTCCAATCAACCGCCATGTGTCAACCGAGACCGCAGGCTTTGGGGGCCCACGGTGCTCCGAACTTGACCCTTGGCTTCGCTGCGAAGCCAAGCCCGCACGCACCTTGGGCCTGGGGGATACTATCGGCGTTCTGGGAACGGGGGTCCCCAGACTTGCCTGCCTGCGGCCCACGGTGTGGCGGAGCCAGCAGGCCGTACGGCCCATCTTCACGAACAAGGCACCCAAGACCCTCGCGAGGGGCCAAGCCTCGTGAGGCGGACGACGCAAGACCTCCTCTGGAGTGGCCTAGCTAGGCAGGCTCACGAGGACCGGAGATATCAAGGCGAGGCGAACCTCACGAGGCTCTCGTGATGTGAGCCATGACGATTGACACCAGGCGGGCGCCAGCGTGTGCAGTGTCCTTGTTTCCTCTTTGGTGCAAAGGGGGCAAGCACATCCGCGGAGTACCGAGGCCTCACGCAAAGGTTTCCATTTCGGTGCAACAAGACCAAGACCATGACCTGCAAGACGGAGGTCATCGTGGACCCAAGACGGCATCACCACCACAGCTTTGTGCAGGCGAAGACTACTTTTGTCAGGATGGCTCGTACTAGCTGTCCCCCTTCAAATTAGCCCGCCATTGTTGGCTCCCTTCCCGCTTGATATTTGGGAAGAGGACCAGGGCATGTATAAGTAGAGCTAGCCACCAGCATAGGGGGCTCAACCTCAACTTACCTGGATTGAATCCTCACACTACAAGTTCATGCGCACAAGAACACCTCAACCTCAGGAGGCTATTCTTCCCTTGTACTGTTCATCATCAGCCCAAGAGGCAATCCACCACCACCGCACTGGAGTAGGGTATTACACCAGAACGGTGGCCCAAAGCAGTATAAACCTCGTGTCTTTTTGTGTTGTGAGTTCGTCGAGTTCGTCCGCAAGATCTTAGCGAGCTAGAGCGTAGATCGGTAGGAGGGAAAGACTTCACGCGCACCCCAGTGTTCGAACCTTAAGGGTTTGCCGGAACCCCACATCCGACGGTGAAGATATACACTATGGTGCTCGAGCTAAAAAGTGTTGTTAGCCGGTGTGAAATCATTGAGAAGGAGAATGAAGCCAAAATGGCTGAAATTGACAAGGCCCTACGAGAGGAGAGAGAAGCGCGGTCTGAATCTAGAGCAACCCGTGAGTAGATCCGGCAAGCTGGGGAGATTGCAGCTGGTAAGCCATTTTTGCTACAGGCTAAGTACGGCAACCCGAACTATGCTCAGCTTAACCAATTGTGGAGTTCTTCGGACGAGTTTTTAGACTTACCAAAGAGTTCTTCCGATGTGGCGCAGTATTATCAGGCGCAAGGTGGGTACGCAATGGAGAAGCTTTTCTGGTCACAATTCGGCGCCTCGAAGTGCCCCCTGTTGCTTAATGAGCTAATGTCCCAATAGGCCGAGCTTCATAGGATATCTGGTGCTGCCATGAAGAACGTCATAATCTGGTTATAGACAACTAAGCCTGTTCTGGACAGTTACTTCGGCTTGATGCAGCGGCTTGTTGACGCAGTGTCGCGCATCAACGCTGTGAAGCAATTGGTGTGCATGGAGGGTGCACAGATGGCTTTTGCCCGAGTCAAGATGTTCTGGGGGAATATGAAGGCCATCGATGTTGCGGTGAAGAGTCCACCCAAGGGCAAGGACCGCCACGAACCGGAGCATTATTTTGAAGACGTCCTTGTAGCCACCCACTTGATAGAGGGTCAATGCTCGAAAGACATAATGTTAAAGTGAGGAGTATGAGAATTGTACGAAACAATTTTATAGTAAATCTATTCGTATATCTTGCTCGAAAGCTTGTGTTCCTCCTGTGCGGCTGTTTTAATATAATCTGAAAGTTTTCCACTCGTCGGCTTCAGCCCCCTTGTAGGAAGTATAGGGGTGTTCGAAAAAGCATCTGATCACTCTAGACCCAACGTCTTGGTCCGTGAAGGAGGTGTCAATGCGGCGAACCAGACAACCAGACTATAGTGCGTTAACACTTTCACTTAGCCATATGAGTTTTATGGTGGGTCTACGACATAGCCCCTAGTATGTATGTGGCTTACTCAAAGGATGTGTTTACATAATTGACCGGAAAAGAGGTCCTTCGTGTAATACGGAGGAATCGCTAGAGATTCCGATAAATCATCGAGTGGTTGACCAGCTCTCGCCGCATCAAGACAGTCATTTTTCGGCTTTCTCTACCGAGGTGCATCACCAGGTTAACCGGTAGCACAATCGTAGTAGTTCTCCCTTTACTAGCCTAGCCGATAGAGCGGAACGTAGGATAGCAAGCACAGGAGCCGGGCAACCCAACTATTGACCCAAGACATGAGTCGGAGCTGATGCATATAAGGCTAAACTCGCGACGCCGAAGTACGCTGTAAAAGCTATTCGGACTTTGTTGGCAACTCATTTGTTCCTGTACCGAGCCCCTGGCAAGTTAAGCAAGGGTATATTTGTGAAAACAACCATAGGAGCTGAATTCATTTTGCGAAAAGACGCGAGTGATTAATTCGGATAATTAGAACTGGGACCTGAGTGATATGCCAATGGTTATTTGATATATATATATATATATATATATATATATATATATATATATATATAGGAAAATGGTTGCGTACTCTTGGGAGTACGTACTCCCGCTCCTCATATACCACATAGATGAATCTTTTATACTTCTTTATTATTTTTAATATACTTAATTAGTAATTCTTAGATTCCCAAAAATGAGTTTCATGAAAAAATTCATGTGAGTCTACATACTTTTAAATGTTTACGTATATACTGATGTGTTCGTACGTGAAAAAGGTATATTACAGAAAATACGTCGCAGATGATATTTTTACAACAAAACTCGTATTGGGGTATCTTAAAATATTTAATGAATTATATTAAGAATAATAAAGAGGTATAATTAATGCGTATCTGAGGTATATTGAGGATGGGAGTACATACTCTCAGGAGTATAGAAGAGGAGCTCTATATATATATATATATATATATATATATATATATATATATATATATAGGGTCACGCTATTCGTCACCCTGGGTGAGGCATAGTTATTCTTCATCCCCCTCTATTTTACCATCAATGCACCATAAATTTACATCCGTAAGTTTTGTCTTATTTCCGACGCAAAAAGGGACCGTAAGAAAATATATAATCGCCGTAAAAAATATTTTATGTTATGTAAAATTACAAACATAAAAACATAGTCTAAAATACACATAAACTGCAAATTTTCTTGTCTTATGACCTATATTTTTATTTTCTTATGTCAAATTTTACGTATTAAATCAATAGGAATGTAACTATTTGAATTTGAAATTTAATTTAATTATGAAATGATCGTAAGATTACCTCGGGTGAAGAATAACTTATTCTGCACCCTGGCGTATATATATAAAGGCCGGGACCTTGGCAATTTGATATGCCCTGGGTCGAAGGCAGAGGAAAAAAGCATGTTACAGGCTCGGAAAGAGAGTGCAGTCTACAAAAAGTTATTTTGGACCTCCTGTCGCACATCTGCGCTGCCTGTCCTCAGCAAGGGGAATCCTTGAAGAAAGTAGCCCCTTAGGTGAGTGCACGGATCTGAACTCCTATGGGGTCGGTCGTAGGTGTTTCCCCTTTGCGCCACCTGCTTTTAAGAGATAATGAAATAAGAGAAAATAGGAAAGCATTTAAAGAATGTTACCGGAGTGCCTGCAGACTTGTCCATATTGTGCTTCCATCAATGCCCATGGTATCTCGAGTGCGTAATTATGTATGCGCGGTATAGTTTTAACGGGTATATGAGATGGGCAGCGGAAGCCGAACAGCTATTTATGTTCCGTATTTGATCGATTTTCAGGGGGAAATTGCTTCCGCCCTCCGGCATTTAGCTGGTGAGCCACTCTATTGTCCCTATTGCCTGGTGGCCCATTTCCATTATGTCCAGCGTTGAGCCTGCTGGCCTGCTTGAGGACCCAACAGCTTCTGTTGGTGTGATTAGGTGGTTTATTGGGGTGGCCATGAATCTGGCAGGGCCAGTCCAATATCATGTCTAGGTTGGATGGTCCGTCTCTGTTTGCCTTGAATGGATTTTTTCGTTGACCGTGCTTGGGATAACTGAATCCGACATTGACGGCTGTGTCGCGTTATCTTTCATTATCATTGCCACTATTGTGTATGCTTCGTCGTGGCTTGCCATTACCATCTCGGATTTTGGAGGTGCCCGAGTCGCTGGCGCTGTTGCTTCTACGAGCGAGCCAGATGTCTTCTCCAGCGCAAAAGAGGGTCATTAGAGCGGTAAGGGCTGTCATGGATCTAGGTCCTTCTTAACCAAGGTGGCGTGCAAGCCATTCATCCCGGACGCTGTGTTTAAAGGCCGCAAGGGCCTCCGTGTCCGGACAGTCGACGATTTGGTCCTTTTTAACTAGGAACCTGGTCTAGAGCTTCCTAGCTGACTCTCCGGGCTGCTGGACAATGTTACTTAAGTCATCAGCGTCTGGTGGCTGGACATATGTTCCTTGGAGGTTGTTACGAAACGCGTCCTCCAAATCTGCCCAGCTGCCGATAGAATATTCCGGTAGACTGTTTAACCAGTACCGAGCTGGTCCTTTGAGTTTTAGTGGAAGGTATTTGATGGCATGAAGGTCGTCTCCGCAGGCTATCTGGATATGGAGGAGGAAGTCCTTGATCCATACCACAGGTTCCGTTGTTCCATCATATGATTCGATATTCATGGGTTTGAACCCGTCTGGGAATTCATGCTCCATTACTTCATTTGTGAAGCAAAGAGGGTGTGCGACGCCTCTATGTTGGGCCACACTGCGGCGTATCTCTGACAGAGTCCATTTGTGGTTTTCATCCCGGGCGTAGCTAGGCTTGTTACGTCCGAATAGGTGGCTGTCGTCACTTGTTGAGGTATGTCCTCGCGATCAGTAGATCGCTCTTGAGTGTCCTGCTTTACTACCCAAGTCTTGTTGACGGTCGTATGTATAACCCCGAACTTTTTTGTTCTTGCTTTTACTGCAAGGTGGGGCGGTCTGGTGTTCAGCTTGAGTTGCCGCTTTACCTGGGCCCAATTGTGGTCGACCTGCCGCATTCTGCGATGATGGTACGGGCTCCAGCACCTTATCGTTGCCCTAGGGTAGCAATCTATGCTTCGGGTAGCTTTTGGCTGGTCCACTAAGGCCGTATTCTTCGGCGGCTAGGACTTCGGTCCATCTATCATTGAGCAGATCTTGGTCATCTTGAAGCTGTTGCTGCTTCTTTTTTAGGCTCCTTGCAGTGGCTATTAGTTGGCGCTTAAAGCGCTCCTGCTCACGAGGTTCCTCAGGCACGATGAAATCCTCAGGGCCAAGGCCCACCTCATCCTCAAAGAGAGGAAGGTAATTGTCGTCCTCTGAATGTTCGTGTGTGGGCTGTTTAACAGGGCTAACCTGCCCATCTTCTTGTTCATTAGTTGTATCAACATGGTCTTCGTTGTCGTCGGCATCATTGTCCATGCCGTCGATATTCTCAGAGTCGTAATCAAGTGTATCGGTCGAATTCTCGATTGTGGCTATGAAGTGGGTGGTGGGTGGGAAGCCCAATTCTCCACCGTCAGCCCCTGGTTCGAGCCGGATATAGTTTGGCTGTGAGTCCTCCACCGAGGACAGGTTTTTAAAGGAATTTAGCACATCGCCCGAAGGCGAGTGCTAGAAGATGTCTGCGGCACTGAATTCGAAGATCAATAAACCATCAAGCTCGGTGTCCGCTGGCTCGCGTGGTTCGAAACCTATGGCCGGAGACGAGTCTGGCGTTCCAGTGGCATAGGCATCGTGTGAGACTGGGTCCACGTGCGGCTCCAACGACGTGGAATCTGCGGCCTCCGTGGTGGGGTTAGTTCTCCCGTCTTTGGATGGCGCGGCCTGCTCCAGCTCTAGGTCCAGAGCAGTTACAGGAGTGATCTCCTGGATGCGGCCCGATGACAGATTTAGGTCATGATCATCGAGGTGACTAGGATCGGCTACCGCGGTATCGAATCCGGCGAAGATCAAGTCTCCACGGATGTCCACGATGTAGTTCAAGCTCCCGATTATGACCTGATGGCCAGGGCATACCTTTCAATCTGCTCTAGATGGCCAAACGAGTTGCCCGCAGTGCGAAGCCGCCGAACACGAAGATCTGTCCCGGGAGGAAACTTTCTCCGTAGACACCATCATTATTGATGATTGAAGGGGCCATCAAACCTTTCAGCGACAGCACAGAAGAACTCTCAATAAAAGCACCAATGTTGCTGTCAAAACCGGCGGATCTCGGGTAGGGGGTCCCGAACTGTGCGTGTATGGTTGATAGTAACAGCAGACAGGGGACACGATGTTTACCTGGGTTCGGGCCCTCTCTATGGAGGTAATACCCTACTTCCTGCTTGATTGATCTTGAAGAATATGAGTATTACAAGAGTTGATCTACCACCAGATCGTAATGGCTAAACCCTAGAAGTCTAGCCTATATGACTATGGTATTGAGTATGTCCTTTCCGGACTACACCCTCCGGTTTATGTAGACACCGGGGGGGGATCTAGGGTTACATAGAGTCGGTTGCATAAGATGGAATCTTCATAGTTGTTCGCCAAGCTTGCCTTCCACGCCAAGGAGAGTCCCATCCGGACACGGGTACAGTCTTCGGTCTTCATATCTCCACAGCCCATCAGTCTGGCCCATAGATACCAGGCCGGACGCCCGAGTACCCCTTAGTCTAGGACCCCCTCAACGACATCCACAAGTTCCTACACTTTATTGATCGTCTTGAGGTCCTTGTGGGGCGTTTCGATGGTGGAAGGCCACGTGGGATATGTGTGCCACTGCTGCACTTGTTGAACAGGTCCAACTGTGTCGAGAAACTTATGGTACGAGTTGTTTTCTGTTTTGCATGTTGTTCATAAGCTCTTGCTTATATATAGTTTTACAGTTGTGATCTTATTGAAACAGAAACTGCCCAGTTCTATTGTTCCTATACAGATGCCTGACCATGGTCAGGTCAGACTTGCCCTTGGTCACAACATGATGTTTATGTCGACCTACTCCATTCACCTTGGAGGCGAAAAGATACTTATTCGTGGGCTGTCTCAAATAATGAAGGCTCGTCCATCTTGGAGAATTGGACATAAGATTATGTTCCTGCTTTTCCATGGCTCTAAAGCGAATATACTGTTTATTGACCACATTGCGAGATGAAGCCGCTTTCAGAAGGTTGTGGATGTGCGGGGTGGCGCATGGGCCTTGTCCTGGGGCTTGGCGGCATCACCCTTGGTTAACTGTAGGCAAAGTACCACTGTTCGAGGCGTGTTTTGTACGATTGAACCTGTATAAGTACTCATACTACTTTCAGCTATGGTTGTTAAGTACTCCTGTTGCTTTTACAGTCTGTCATGTTTCTTCAGTCATGTCTTCCTCCAGCCGCCAAAACCAAACCAGCACTGGCGAGGCCGCCTGCTTCCGCCTCCCACAGCTGGCTACGCCTTAGGGCACGCATCATCGCCCCACCGTCTCCTAAATCGTTGACTCCAACGTCCGAGGCCTCGCCGTCGTCCTCCGCGCACTTTGGTGCACTTGCCATGGTGCCGCCCTCTTGCGTTTTCAACATGGTCAACAAACAACAGGAATCGGCAGAGGACTATACGTGGAGAGGATGACAATAGGGGCCCACCATGTCCATGGCCGGACGCAAGGAAATTCCTCTTTTTTTGTTATATATACTCCATTGTCAGCGTGTGGAAAAAGAAAATGCTTCCTCCTAGTGGTTTCCTGACATCTGGGACCCACGACATTGTCAGCGTATATAGTCAATAGACAAGAGAACAACACCACAAGATCGGCTGACACCTGGGACGTAGCTGCTTGAGCAGCATTTTTTTGTTACTGTTGAGACGGAGCAGGGTTTCAACTGGGCTGTGGCCCGTCTAGCCCTGGCTTATATTTTATGTTCACCATATGACTAGCCCAGCTATTTTTTTCTTTGTGAATATGAGCCCAATTTATTTTTTCTGAAGAATACCCAATTCAGGCCTACTTATTTTTCTGCGCCCTGATTGGCTGTAACTCTTTCAATACGCCTGCAAATCTTGAAAGTAATATGAAATGGCTTGTAAATATAAAAACATATGACAAATTGGCAATTACTTTATAATTTCTGATTTTTTTTTCACATTTCCAGATTCCTATTTCACTGGCTTTAACCTAATTTAAATATATCTTCAAAGTACTTTAAATTTGGCTCGACATTTTAGTATTAAAAATTGTTTGGAACCCACAGAAATATGCGAAATTTCGTTTAAATTTTTAACCCTGGCCTTGGCCAAGAAAAAACGAACTGCAATAAATTGCATAAGAAGTTGCAATGAGCTATATATAAATTATTAAAAAAAGAGAATGGTCTGACTTATGGGCCTATTAAGTTGACGCGTATGCAAGATTTTTTTACTTATTATATACATCAACAAACAATTCTAGTAGACGTAACCATTGGATTTCAATCCAACGGTCGTCGTGTTTCTTCAATCTCTGACCTTCTTGCTCCAGCCGCCAAATCCAGCGCCGGCAGGACCGCCTGCTCCTGCCTCCCATGGCCGGTTGTGCTGCCGTGCAGGCCTCACACCCCCCTAGTACACCCACCACTAGCCAGGCCATCCCTCTACTCACCCACATCCCTCCATTGCTGTGGCTTCGCCACCTCCGGGTCATTCCCTTTCTGGATCGCGCCGTCATCCATCACGCTGGTGTTCTCGGCACCGCGTGGTCAACATTGTCAACAAACGACAACATCGGAAGAGGGATGTACATTGAGAGGCTGACAGTTGGGACCCACATGGTCCATGGCCGCACGCAAGTCAGTACCTCCTTATTATGCCAAAAAGAATGAATACCCCCGCTAACAGCATGGACCCACCAGCTATATCTTCGCAGGCAAGGAAGTGCCTCCTCATTACGCACAAAAAATGAATACTCCCCCAGCTAGCTGGGATCCACCATAGTGGGAGCTTGACTTGTGGGCCTACTAAGTTAATGCGGACGGAGGGCTTTGTCAACTTACTCAACAAACGATTCTATCACTAGTGATCGTTGGATTGTTAACATCCAACGGTCGTCCTGCTTCTTCAACCTCTAATATTCTTGCTCCAGCCGTCCAAACCACCGCGTGCTCTTGCCTCCCATGGCCGGCTGTGCTGCCGTGGAGGCCTCACCACCCCTACTACTCCCACTGCTAGCCAGGCCCTGCCGGGACGGCAGCCTCACACCGTAGCCGAAGCAGTTAACCCACGTACTCCCCTCCGCGTGGGCATCCACTGCTGCGTCTTCCCCGGCTCTGCGTCGTCCCCTTCCTAGGCCTCGACATCGTCCACCACCCTGGTGCTCTCAGCGTGGCATGGTCAATGTGGTCAAGGAACGACTTCCATCAGAATAGTACTATACTTGAAGAGGCTGACAGATGTGTCCACGGTAGCGGCAAGGAAGTGGCTCCTTATTACGCCCAAAATAATTATTCCTCCACCTGACAGGAGGGACCCACCGGACGGGTCACCATATTTCATGAAAAAAATGTTTCCCCCTACCTGCTAGGACCCAGCAGCTATATCTTCGCACGGAAGGAAGTGCCTGACAGTCAAGACCCACCTGGTCGAAGCGTATGTAGCACTGTCATTATGGTCGCGAACGTGTACGTACATACGATTGGTTTGTCTGCAGGCTACAGCAATGAACCGTGGCCGTGTAAGCAAGGGCACCTGTCGTAGTATAGGTGTGCATGTGTCATAATAGAGGCGCACACGTAGCATGTACACGTACGTACAGCGGCCAGGGTGCAAGAAACAAAATACGGCCACGTGCGTACATATGGGCGGGGTCTCGAACGCCTACTCGCGCATACGTATGGCCAGTGCTCATGTACATGGCTGGGACAGAATGGAGAAGTTGCGCCGTTGTCGTGTTCATGGGGAGGCAACCGGCTGGGTCAGAACGGAATGCGTCGTCGTGTTCATTGGGAGCCAACCGGCTTGGACGGAACAACCGAAGGAAGCGGGATCTTGTTCATCTGTAGGGGTCTGGCGTATCGCAAAACGGAGGAAACAGACCTCTTGGACCTTATATGGTCGAAACGGAGTCCTGTTGATCGGGAGGGGTGTGGCGTTCCGCAAAACGGAGGAAACGGACTTGTGTTGGAGCGCTACGGTCGAAACGGGCGTCCTGTTCATTGGGAGGGGTGTGGCGTACCACAAAACGGGACTCCACGGGATACTGTTCATCTGCACCGTCGACTGCCTCCACAGGCTACAGTACATCCACCATCGACGTCCTCCAGCCTCCACCTGCAACTTTTCATCCACGGGCTCCTATTCATCCAGCCTCCACCGCGCGCTCCTCCATCGGCTACTGTTCAACCAGCCCTCTCCATGGGGTCCTGTTCAACCACCCCTCCATGGGCTACTGTTCAGCCAGCCCTCCATCGGCTACTGTTCAAACAGCCCTCCACGGGGTCCTGTTCATCCAGCCCTCCACGGGGTCCTGTTCATCCAGCCCTCCACGGGGTCCTGTTCATCCACCGGCTCGATCGATCGGGGTACTGTTCATCCAGCGGCAACGACCTCTACTACCACGGGGTCCTGTTCATCCAACCCCCCACCGGGAACTGTTCATCCAAACCCCGCAACAACGCTCATTGTTCATCAAGGGAAGGAGGCAGCAGTGTTCGATCGGCTTCAGTTAGCAGCAGTAGCAAAGGAATCACTCTGGTTCAGTTAACAGCAAGGGATCGATCGATCACTCGGGTTCAGTAACGCGTAGCCTGCAGTGCAATCGCTCAGATTCAGTTAGAGCCCAACGCCTCGCTCGAGTTTAGTTAGAGCCCAACGCCTCGCACACACGCGCATACGTACGAGAGAAACGCACATCGCTCGGCCCCCTACCACCCACCGTAACCGGGAACTCACCGATATTTTCCTCGCCCTTGCTACTACCACGGTTTTTTCCGTCATGGACGGCCCAAAGAATGTCATGCAACTACGTCTCCAGCCCGCCCAGGACGAAAAGCCCATTTTTTGTCATGTTTTTTTCTCATAGAACTAGGAACCCACCACATCTATGATGATACCGGGTTTTGTCACAATTTTCGTCATAGAAGTGTCATAAGCATGATAGAAAAAAATTCGTTTGGCCCAAAATGTCATGGATGTTTCTTTTTTTGTAGTGCCAGCTGCTACTGAGGTTTCCGCCAGCAGCCTAGTAGATGGACGAGTGGCGTGCCACCATCCAGAGTCTGCTCAGTTTCACCGAGGCTGGGGGCTCACAATGAACTGGCCCGTCACGACGTCCCCAGACAACGACGATGACCCGCGTTGTTGGTCGTACGAAAGGGGCCACCCCCACGATGCAGCCCCACCATGGCAACCAACAAGAGCACGACAGAATCAAGAGCCTGACGACATCTCGATGGCCTCCTCTGATGCTCGAGCACGTCCAGGCCAACGGCGAGCCCTGGAGGATAGGCAAAGGGGAGACGCGTGCATCATCATCGAGCAGCTCCGCGACAACCCCCGTTGGGCCAATGGGCGCAGTGGACTTGATGTTGACGAGCCCGTGCTCGACGTTGGCGGGTGCCTGCCTTTCGAGGTTGGGTGCCCTGCCTTTACTCGTGAGCTGTGGCAAGTCCGTTGGCCGTCCGTTCGCACATTTGAACCGGAGATACCTGATAAGTATGATGGGAGGCTAAACCCGGTAGAGTTCCTGAGCATCTACACCATCGCTGTTCAGGCTGCCGGGGGAAGAGATGAGAAGGTGTTTGCCAACTACTTCCCTGGGTACTCAAATGCAATGTGAGGTCTTGGCAGATGCACCTGCCGGAGAACTCCATTTGGTCATGGGCTGACCTGTGCCATGAGTTCATTGGCGTCTTCACTGGCGGTGACCAAGAACCAGGGCGGCCCAGCGATTTGCAGCTCATCTAGCAAAAAGAAGGGGAGACTCTCCAGAAGTACTTGCAGATATTTAGCAGAGTCCACAGGAACATCCCAAATATCCATCCAGCGGCTGTGATATCTGCCTTTCAGTCCAATGTGTGCAACCGCAGGATTCGTTCCAAGATGTCCGTGTGGTTTCCCAAGACTGTGAATGAGCTTTACACTTTGGTGGACAAGCACGCTCAGATGGAGGAGGGAAGGAAACTCCCAGGAGAAGAGGATTGCATCAACGTCGACTCAGAGGACGACGACGAATCCACCAGTCAGAAGAAGAGCAAAGAGCGCAAGGATAAGGCAGTGATGACTGTCAAAGGATCAGGCTCACCAAGTACCAGCAAAAAGGCTCAAGTCGAAGCTCCCTGCAAGGAGGCTGCAGTGTGCGCTGACTACCAAGAAGCTGCAGCTGCAGAGAGAGCTGGGAAAAGCGATGGGCCATACTACAAGATTCATCAGACCAACGGCTGTCGGTGTCAAAACCGGCGGATCCCGGGTAGGGGGTCCTGAACTGTGCTTCTAAGGCGGATGGTAACAGGAGGCCGGGGACACGATGTTTACCCAGGTTCGGGCCCTCTTGATGGAGGTAATACCCTATGTCCTGCTTGATTGTTCTTGATGATATGAGTATTACAAGAGTCGATCTACCACGAGATCAGAGAGGTTAAACCCTAAAAGCTAGCCTATGGTATGATTGTTTATTGTCCTACGGACTAAAACCCTCCGGTTTATATAGGCACCGAATGGGGCTAGGGTTACACAATGTCGGTTACAAAGGAGGAGATATACATATCCGTATTGCCTAGCTTGCCTTCCACGCCAAGTAGAGTCCCATCCGAACACAGGACGAAGTCTTCAATCTCCTATCTTCATAGTCCAACAGTCCGGCCAAAGGATATAGTCCAGCTATCTGGAGACCCCCAAATCTAGGACTCCCTCAGTAGCCCCTGAACCAGGCTTCAATCGCGATGAGTCCGGCGCACAGTATTGTCTTCATCATTCCAAGGCGGGTTCCTCCTCCGAATACACCATGGAAGAGTTTGAATATGAGGGTAGTGTCCGACCCTGCAAAATAAGTTCCACATACCACCGTAGAGAGAATACTATTTCCACAAATCTAATCTGCTGACACATCTTGACAGCGTGACATCACACCATGGCCCGGTTATTATTCGAACCGCTTTTCTCAACCAGCTCCGCACATATCGCGAGGCGGTTTTCTTGATACGTCTTGTCAATGCAGAGATCATGTTCCCCTTATCACGGGATTTTCATCAATACGGGCGTTGGTAACCCAACCGCGCCATCAATTATGGCACCTGGGGAATAAGCGGTTTTTTCCAGGCAAGTGGGGAGACTCATCGCCTCCTCCGACCTTATAAAGGGACAAAGATTTACTTTTTTACCCACGCCTTCTTCCTTCTCGCTTACCCATTCCCGCACACTCGAGCTCTAGCGCCCAAGCTCGCGTTCTTCTTCTTGAACCACTCCAATCATGTCCGGAGCAGGAGGCAAGTGGATGGTCTCCTCCGTCACGGAGGAGAACATCAAAAAGTTACGGGAAGCCGGATACTTGGCCGCAGATATCGCGCACTGGCTGCCGAATGTGGGGCAGATCGTCCCCATGCCTGAACCCCATGAGAGGGTAGTTTTTCTTACCCATTTCGTCTGCAGACTGGGATTTCCTCTCCACCCGTTTGTCCGCGGGCTCATGTTCTACTACGGGCTAGATTTTCATGATCTAGCCCCCAATATCATCCTCAACATCTCGGCGTTTATTGTCGTGTGCGAGGCCTTCTCCGCATCAGGCCCCACTTCGTCCTATGGCTGAAAACCTTCAATGTCAAACCGAAGGTGGTGGGTGGCCAGCAAGCAGAGTGCAGAGGTGCCATGGTGGGCAAGATGCCTAATGTCACCGGGCTCGAAGGCACCTACGTGGATACCACAAAGGGGTGGCAATCGGGGTGGTTCTACATCATCGATCCACGCGACTCCAACTGGGTGGCGGCCCCCAAATTTAGATCCAGAATCCCCAAGCGGCTCACCTCCTGGAAAAAGAAGGCCTGTCCTGGGGTTCGGCGGTAGAGCTGACCGGACTCCAGACCTGCATCCAGAACATGACGAACAAGAAAATCAAGCTCGTCAACATGGTCCAGGTTATGCTCTTCCGCCGGATCCTTCCGTGCCAACAATGGGCATTTGTTTTGTGGGAGTTCGACTCGGCCAAGTACCAGACGCTGCGAGAGCTCTACGACACGATGCACGAGGACGTCTGGAGGGTGTTATTCAAGGGCGCCGAGTTGCCTCCCTCCCTTACCAAGGACCGCGGACTCAGCGCAAAGCGCCGCGCCCATCCGGCAGGCTTTTATATCTCTCAGGGTATTTATTTGCCCTGGTTTAGTTATGTGTTGGATCTAAGCTTTCATGTCATTAACAAGACTGGATAGAGACAGCGGAGCAGCTTGATTGCCCACCCCCTGCCCGAAGATCCTGCATACGCTCTTATGACGAAGATGCTGACTCCGGCACCCTATGAGGTGCCGGAAAAGAAGACCAAGAAGAAAGCCGCGGGACCCGAAAGGGTCTCCGGCGCAAGGTCATATCAGAGTCATCGGACGATGACTCCGACACGCACTCCTCCCACGGAAACGAGGAGGAGGAGAAAAGTTCGCCCCCCCCAGCCTGGGGAGACAAGAAAAGGAAGGCTGACCCATCCGGGGAGGCTGAAGGGTCCAAGAAGGGAAGGACCCTCCCTCCGGACTGTGCCACGATGGCCGCCGACTGTGGCGACGAGTGGCTACCCAGGGACAAGCCCCTGGCGAAGTCGTAAGAGTCCGGACACCATAGTGCTTCATGGTATGTTTTATTGTACTGCCTTTCCTCATGCCGAACATGATTATGCAGTCCGTCCCGAGCTCATCTCGACGTACCTTCGTCGAGCGGCTCTTTGGACTCATCGGATATGAACAGCGGTTCTCTTCCGACGGCTTCCACTCCATGCCCTACGGACAAAGCGTTGTCTCAAAAGGCACCGAGCCAAGGGGAGGTGATCCTGGGGGCGCCTCATAGAGACCTCCTGGACCCTGGGTACCAAGGGAGCGAGGCTCCTACGGGCTTCGAGTTCAGGCCCCAGTCGGACACTGCGCCGGAACCTTCGATGGTTCCGGACTCTGGCAGGCGGTCCCCCATTAAGGGGGGCCAACCATCTGTGCCGGTGTCCTCTGTCCAACCAGAGGAACCGGACACACTGCTGGAAGCCCTTCACAGCACTTCCATTGCAGAAGAGCACCGCACTATCATGAGTGCAGTGGTCGAGAAGGTTCAGTCCACCAGAAACAGACTGACCGAAGCTTGCGCCAGCCTCCTAATAGGCTTTGAGGTAAGCATTCAGAATATAAGAACATATTACCGCATAGATAGTAGCCCCTGATGCTCTGTTCGGCGCTCGTGAAGAAAAGCCGAATAGAGGATCAAATGATAACTCAGGAGTCTAATTAGAGTATGTCTATGTGTGTATGCAGGCTTCACTGCTGGCTGCTGCCCCACGTACTGTGGAGGTCTCTGCGCTAAAGCAGGCCCTGAAGCGGTCCGAGGACGAGCTCAACCTCACCAAGGGGCAGCTCGAAGAGAGCAAAGGTAAAATATGCCTCCGTCTATATAGTTAAAAAGGAGTTTGGGTGTAAAGTAATAGGATCATCACCGAGGTGGAGACCTTGAGGAAGGCGGTGTCCGAGGCCGAAGACAAAGCAGCCAAAGAACGCTTGGAACGGGAGAAACAAGAAGCCCGAGTAGGCGCGGTGCAGCAAGAGCTCGAGGCTCTCGCCAAAAAGCACGAGTCCTTGGAGCTTGACTCCAAGACGCGAGAGTTCGAGCTAGCGCAGGCGCTTGAGAGCGTCTGGAGCGCCAAGTCCGAAGCCCACAAGGCCCTCTAGGAGATTGATGCGGTGAAGAAGATAGCAGCGGGTAATGCATTCAATAAGCAAAGCAAGCATGTGAAGGAGACTTTCCTATTTCTTACCCGAGTTCTGAGCTCTCCAGGAGCATTTGCAGATCTTCCCCGCAGTGTGCTGGATGCCGCGGAGCTTTACTAGGCTGAGGAGGGGAGCTCAATGGAGAAGTTGTTCCGGTGTCAGTATACTAGGACCGAACACCCCGTGTGCTTGAGCGACCAGCTGAAGCAGTTGGTCGAACTTCACAAGGCGGCCGAACAGGCCATGAAGGGCCTTATAGTCTGGATGTGGCCTGATGAGCCCCTGTCCGGCAGCTACTTCGGTCTGGTGAGGCGGCTGGTGGAAGCCTGCCCACGGCTTGAAGTCATCAAGCAATCCGTCTGCATCGAAGGTGCACGCAGGGTTTTTGCCCGGGCGAAGGTGGAATGGGCGAAGCTGGACGCCGTGAAGCTTGTGAACGAGGGGCCACCGGAGGGCAAGGAGCATCGCTGCCCGGAGAATTACTATGAGAGCATCCTGAAGGGTTCCCGCTTAGTGGCGGATGAGTGTGCCAAGGATGTAATTTTTGAATGAACATGCCCATGTGATCTTGTAATATTAAACGAGTTCTTTTGCGCCATACGATGCTTTCTTAATTTAAAATATTACCTTCTGTGTGGCCATTTATAAAATCTGAGAGTTGGCCAGTCGTCGGCTTCTACCCCCATGTAACTAGTACTGCGGTGTTCGGGGTAAATCTGAACATTCTTTACCCCAATTTTGGGTCCTTCGAGGGAGGTGTTCAGCGCAACGAACCAGGCAATCGGACTATAATGCTTTATCACTCCCACTTAGCCATAGAAGTCTATGATTTTAAATTTTTGGCGAAGCCCCTGGTATTCGGAGGGCCGAATTTGGGGCGCTATACATGCCTAAGTCGGACAAGGCCGACTCCTCGCTCAAAGCGGAAAAAGTCTTGAAGGACTTGAGACCTCTCGAACAGTGACCAGTCTCTCGCCTTATCATGACAGTCGGTTTCTGGCTTTCTCTACTGAGGTGCTCATTCGGAAGAACTGGGACACAATTGCAGTAGTTCTCCCACCGCTACCTTAGCCGATATAGCGGACCATAAGGTACCAAAGCATGGGAGCCGGGCAACCCAACATTTGACCCAAGACATGATTCGGAGCTGATGCATATAATGCTATAAGTTCGTGGTGCCACACTGTCGAAAGTGTTCGGACTTCTTCCGTCGTATTACAGGGTAAACGAGAGCCCCTGGCGTACTGACCGTACCCGCAGGTGCGGAATGTCGTAAATGGACATATAAGAGAAAGAGAAAAACTTAGATAATGCAATGACAGATTAGTAATATGCATTGTTATTTGAATAATACGTCGAAGCGTACTGGTACAAGTAGTGCAATAAGCATAAAGTAGGACAATTCGAAATGTCCTATCCCAAGGCAAGCTATGCATAAATAGTGACAAGCGGGTATATCAAGTATTACTAGAGACCACCTGGCGGTTACTGTGGTCATCTTAGCTTCTTGCCGCCTTGGTTGTTGCTTCCGGAATGTGTCCGGCAATCGGACTGCCGAAAAGGGCTTCCGAAGAGTTAGGCCCTGAAAGAGAAAAGGAATGTCAAAGGTAATACAGCCCCTGGTGTGGTTAAGCCACAATGCGGGGCGTGTCCTGATTGTGCCCCCGCCTATGTCCATGGTATTTTCAATGCACAGTTATGTACGCGCGGCACGAATTTTGTCGCTGCACTGGGACTGGGATGGGGGCCGGATTGCTAGGCGAGCATTGATCGCGCCAGGCGATCCTGTTTCAGATTGTTCCGGACTCGCTTGAAGGTGTCAGCGAGCTGTAACGCCGAATGAGTGGTCTGCCTGAACAGGCTGCTTTGTGCCTCTGCTGCAAGGGCCGCATTGTGCTCTTTCGTATGGAGCGAGTGTTCTGTGTTTCCATTTACTGTTATGACCCCGCGAGGTCCTGGCATCTTGAGCTTGAGGTATGCGTAATGTGGCATTGATTGAATTTTGCGAATGATGTCCGTCCGAGCAGTGCAAGATAGCCACTGTGAAATGGGACGATGTTGATGATAAACTCTTCGCTTCGGAAGTTATCCGGTGATCCGAAGACCACTTCCAGTGTGATTGAGCCTGTACAATGGGCCTCTACACCTGGGATGACATCTTTAAAGGTGGTTCTGCTGGGTTTTATTCTCGAGGGATCGATACCCATTTTTCGCATTGTATCCTGATAAAGCAGGTTCAGGCTGCTGCCGCAGTGCATAAGGAGTCGAGTGAGGTGAAATCCATCAATGATGGGGTCTAGGACCAGTGCGGCAGATCCGCCATGACGGATGCTAGTCGCGTGGTCCCTGCGATCGAAGGTGATCGGACAAGCAGACCATGGGTTGAACTTTGGGGCGACGGGCTCCATCGCATAGACGTTCCTTAGTGCATGCTTCCGCTCCCTCTTGGGAATGTGGGTTGCGTATATCATGTTCACCATCTTCACATGAGGGGGAAACCCCTTCTGTCCTCCTGTGTTCGGTGGTCGGGGCTCTTCCTCGTCGTCGCTATGCAGCCCCTTGTCCTTATTCTCGACATTTAACTTGCCGGCCTGTTTGAACACCCAACATTCTCTGTTGGTGTGATTGGCTGGCTCATCGGGGGTGCCGTGGATTTGACACGATCGATCCAATATGCGATCCAGACTGGAAGGAGCCGGAGTATTTCTTTTGAATGGCTTTTTCTGCTGACTGGATCTAGAGCCTCTGTCGTATCTTCGGTGTTATCACCGTTATTGCGGCGCTTTGGTTTGTTACGACGCTGCCTACCGTTGACATCTTTGGTATCCGAGGTATCCGGATTTCTTGATGTGTTGTTGCTGCGAGCCAGCCAGCTGTCCTCGACCGTGCAAAAGCAGGTCATGAGTGTTGTGAGGGCTGCCATAGATTTCGGCTTTTCATGGCCGAGGTGGCGGGGGAGCCACTCGTCGCGGATGTTATGCTTGAATTCCACTAGGGCCTCTGCATCCGGACAGTCTACAATTTGATTTTTCTTAGTCAGGAACCATGTCCAGAATTGTCTGGCCGATTCCCCTGGCTGCTAGGTTATGTGGCTCAAGTCATCAGCATCCGGTGGCCGCACATAAGTGCCCTGGAAGTTGTCAAGAAATGCATCTTCCAAATCCTCCCAACTGCCAACGGAATCTGCTGGCAAGCTATTCAGCCAATGCCGAGCTGGTCCTTTGACTTTTAGTTGGAGGTACTTGATGGCATGTAAATCATCACCGCGAGCCATGTGGATGTGAAGGAGGAAATCCTCAATCCATACAGCGGGATCTGTTGTGCCATCGTATGATTCGATATTTACGGGTTTGAAACCCTCCGGGAATTCATGATTCATAACTTCATCAGTGAAGCATAGGGGCTGTGCGGCACCTCTGTGCCGGGCTATATCCCGACGTAGTTCGTATGAGTATTATCTGTTGTATTCGGCCCGGACGGATTTACTCTTGGTGTATCCGACACGACGATCATTGTCCCATGTGGGCGCGCATGCCCGTGTCCCGTATATTGACCTTGCGATTTTTGCCTTACTATCCAAGATGTCTCGCAGGTCCTCTGTGTTGCCCCGGGCCTTAGTATTTTTAACTGAGTGGCGATGGGGTGCGGTCTGAATTTTAGGCTAAAACGCCTCTCTAGCTCGGCCGCGTAGTGGCCGGTCAGCCGCAACGTACACTGGTGAATGAGGTTTCAATGCTTCCTCCTCAAGGTGAGGTAGCAACCTGCGTTTTGGGTAACTCTTGGACGAGCGCTCGAGTTCATGCTCCTTGGCCGCAAGGACTTTGGTCCATCTGTCTGCTAGCAGGTCTTGATCATCTTGAAGCTGTTGCTCTTTCTTCTTTAGGCTATTTGCCGTGGCCATAAGCCGGCCCTTGAAGTGCTCTTGCTCGACGGGGTCCTCAGGTACGATAAACTCGTCGTCGTCGAGGCTCACCTCATCTTCGGAGAGAGGCATGTAATTGTCCTCCTCTGGTTCTCCATCTGCTACCTGCTCTAGAGGGCTAGCTTGTTCGTCCTCTAGCTCTACACCATGCCGGAGAGGATTGTTGTTGTCTTCGGCGCTATCTGGAGTGTTATTATCTCCTGTGCCGGTATCACTGCTCTTGCTGTGGCGGGACTTAGAGCGGCGCCGCTGACGTCGGCGCTTGGGTTGCTTCTTGGAGGGGTCATCCTCCACTGTCTTGTCGCCATTGGCTTCTTTGGGGGTGTCCACCATGTATATATCATATGATGAGGTGGCGGTCCAGTGCCCCGAGGGCGGTGGATCCTGTTCGTCTCAGGCTTCGTCGTCCATACCGTCGAAGTCTTCGGAGCTGAAATCGAGCATGTCGGTTAAGTCGTCGACAGTGGATACTAAGTGGGTGGTGGGTGGGCAGCGAATTTCATCGTCGTCCGCATCCCATTCTAGCCGGACATAGTTCGGCCAGGGTTCTCCTGACAGGGAGAGAGACATTAATGAGTTTAGCATAGTCGGACTCGACGGAGGTGAGCTCCATGACAGTGCTGAAAGATATCCGCGGAGGTGAGCTCCATGATCGGCGCACAGTCGGACTCGACGGGCATGGATATGAGTGGCTCGGAGTCCGTGGCCGGAGACAAATCCAGTGGTTCGGCCACACGGCTCTTGTAAGGTGTGAAGTCAGTATCCGGCTCTATCGCCACTGAGAGTGCGGCCTCCATGGCGGGGTCCATCGCTCCGCTCTCGGATGGCACGACTTGCTCCGGATTTATGGACGGAGTAGTTGCAGATGCGATCTCCCGAACATTGTCCGATGGCAGAGTTACATCATGCTCGTCACGACTGTACGGCGCATCCGACATGGGTCCGAATCTGTCGAAGATCAAGTCTCCGCGGACGTCGGCCGTGTAGTTCAAGTTTCCAAATCTGACCTGATGGCCAGGGGCGTAGCTCTCAATCTCCTCCAGATGGCCAAGCGAATTGGCCCGCAGTGCAAAGCCGCCAAATATGAAGATCTGTTCGGGGAGGAAAGCCTCACCCTGGACCGCATCGCTAGTGCTAATCGAAGGAGCCATCAAGCCTTATGGTGATGACACAGTTGAACTCTCAATGAAAGAACCAATGTCGGTGCCAAATAGGCGGATCTCAGGTAGGGGGTCCCGAACTGTGCGTCTAAGGCGGATGGTAACAGGAGGCCGGGGACATGATGTTTACCCAGGTTTGGGCCCTCTTGATGGAGGTAATACCCTACGTCCTGCTTGATTGTTCTTGATGATATGAGTATTACAAGAGTCGATCTACCACGAGATTAGAGATGCTAAACCCTAAAAGCTAGCCGATGGTATGATTGTATGTTGTCCTACGGACTAAAACCCTCCCATTTATATAGGCACTGAAGGGGGCTAGTGTTACACAAGGTCCGCTACAAAGGAGGAGATATACATATCTGTATTGCCTAGCTTTCCTTCCACGCCAAGTAGAGTCCCATCCGGACACGGGACGAATTCTTCAATCTCGTATCTTCATAGTCCAATAGTCCGGCCAAAGGATATAGTCCGGCTGTCCGGAGACCCCCTAATCCAGGACTCCCTCAATGTCCATGACCTTCAAGAGTGTTATCAGGTCGAGCAGCTTGTCAAGAGGCAGAGAGCAGAATATGAGAAGCGTGATAAGGAGAAAGTTCAGAATGCTGTTGGCGGTAAGGCCTGAGGCGGTGAAGCAAATCGCCCCGGCAAACCCTTCCGGAACCAAGGAGAACCTGCCAGGGGTCGAGAGAAGGAAGCTTACAATGATGAGAGTGATGGAGGGGATGAAGAGGAAACCAGTGAGTAGGAGTTTCACAAGGCCACTGACGCCCTGTGCATTGACGGGGGTGCATCTCTGCAATCCTCTCACCTGCAGGTCAAACGGTGGGCACGTGAGGTTCATGCCGTGGAACCAGCGACAGAGGCTCGGAAACCACTAAAATGGTCATGCACACCCATCATCTTTGACGGAGAGGACCATCCTGACCGTACCACTATGTTAGGATGTTTGCCATTGTTGGTCTCTCCAACAATTCGCAACCTCAAGGTCACAAAGATGTTGGTTGACGGTGTGGCCGGGTTGAATCTGATTTCCCCAAATGTCATGAGCAAACTTCAGATAGCAGAGGAAGAGCTAAAGGTCATGGGCACATTTCAAGGAGTTAATCCCGATAGGAGACATCCTAAGGGAGAGATCACGTTGTCGGTGACGTTTGGAGGGGAGCTGAACTATCGGACTAAGAAAATTGTGTTCGATGTGGTCGACCTCCCCATGTCGTACAATGGGATCCTTGGACGCCCAGCTCTGGCTAAATTCATGCCAGCATCCCACTATGCCTACAAATCCTTGAAGATGCCTGGGCCGGTAGGAGTCATTTCCATCCCGTCAGATGAGAAGGATGCAATCATTTGCGTGGATAAGATGTACCGGAACGCACTCGTGGCAGAGGCAGCAGCAGCAGCAGTAGTTCCCGCCAAGAAGAACAGAGGAAATAAGAAGGACAGTAGGGACGTTGGCAAGGAATCCGGGAAGCATCCCTCTTCAGAGTACGCTGCGCTCGTTGATGACTTGCCGGAGAGTTCCAACAGTAGGAGATCCAAAGTTGCTACCCCACAAGTGAAGAAGGTCCCGGCAGGGCTGGCTGGCGTTGATGGTACTTTCACTATCAGCGCCACCCTTGATGACAAATAGGAAAGTGCACTCGTTGCCTTCCGGTGGGCAAATGTCGATGTGTTTGCCTGGCAACCATCTTATATCCCCGGAGTTCCTAGGAAGGTAATCAAGCACCACCTTGCTGTCTGCCCACATGCCTGACCCGTCAAGCAGAATGTTCGGAAGCAGGCCTTGGAGAGGCAGCAGTTCATTGCGGAGGAAATCAAGAAGCTTGAGGCAGCTGGTTTGGTCAGAGCAGTGTTGCATATGACATGGTTGGCAAATCCAGTGGTTGTCTGAGAGGCTAATGGGACATGGAGACTTTGCATAGATTTCACATATCTCAATAAGGCTTGCCCGAAGGACCCATTTCCCTTGTCACGCATTGATCAGATTGTCGATTCCACTTCAGGCTGTGATTTGCTCTCCTTTTTGGATGCATATTCTGGATATCATCATATCTTCATGAAAGCTATCGAGCAGATTCAAGTGCCTAGGACAGTTAAGGATGTGAGGCATTTGACAGGATGCGTTGCCGCGCTAACCAGATTCATCTCCAAGTCTGCCGAGCGCGCCCTGTCGTTTTTCAAAATCCTGAAGAAGGCAGGACCCATGACGTGGACCCCAAAAGCAGATGCAGCTTTACAAGAGTTGAAGGCCTACTTATCCTCTTTGCCCACTTTGGTTGCCCCCAATCCACAAGAGTCGTTGCTGCTATACTTCGCAGCAACCAATCAGGTTGTTAGTGCGGCCTTGGTGGCATAGCGGGAAGCGGAAGAAGCAGAAAGTGAGCAAGAACTTGCAGAGCCATGCAAGGATTAGGGCAGAAATGGGCACGACGGCGAGGGCTACCCCAAAGACACGGCAAAGAAGAGAGTGGTGCAGCGCCCAGTGTACTTCGTCAGTTCCCTACTACATGGAGCTAGATTAAGGTACTCTGTGATGTCTACTATGCAACCGTATTCTTGTAGACTCATGTTGGGCCTCCAAGCGCAGAGTTTTGTAGGACAGTAGCAAATTTCTCTCAAGTGGATGACCTAAGGTTTATCAATCTGTAGGAGGCATAGGATGAAGATGGTCTCTCTCAAACAACCCTGCAACCAAATAACAAAGAGTCTCTTGTGTCCTCAACACACCCAATACAATGGTAAATTGTATAGGTGCACTCGTTCGGCGAAGAGATGGTGATACGAATGCAATATGGATAGTAGATATAGGTTTTTGTAATCTGAAAATATAAGTACAGCAAGGTAACTAGTAACAAAAGTGAACAAAAATGGTATTGCAATGCTTAGAAACAAGGCCTAAGGTTCATACTTTCACTAGTGCAAGTTCTCTCAACAATGATAACATAATTAGACCATATAACAATCCCTCAGCGTGCAACAAAGAGTCACTAATAGCAAACAACAAACGAAGAAATTATTGTAGGGTACGAAACCACCTCAAAGTTATTCTTTCTGATCAATCTATCGGGCTATTCCTATAAGTGTCACAAACAGCCCTAGAATCTGTACCAAAATAACACCTTAAGACAGACATCAACCAAAACCCTAATGTCACCTAGATACTCCAATGTCACCACAAGTATCCACTGGTTTGATTATACGATATGCATCACACAATCTCAGATTCATCTATTCAAGCCAACACAAAGAACTTCAAAGAGTGCCCCAAAGTTTCTATTGGAGAGTCAAGACGAAAACGTGTGCCAACCCCTATGCATAAGTTTACAAGGTCACAGAACCCACAAGTTGATCACCAAAACATGCATCAAGTAGATCACGTGAATATGCCATTGTCACCACAGATAAGCACATGCAAGACATACATCAAGTCTCTTCAAATCCTTAAAGACTCAATCCGATAATATAACTTCAAAGGTAAAACTCAATCCATTACAAGAAGGTAGAGGGGGAGAAACATCATAAGATTCAACTATACTAGCAAAGCTCGCGGTACATCAAGATCATGCCAAATCAAGAACACGAGAGAGAGAGAGAGAGAGAGAGAGAGAGAGAGATCAAACACATAGCTACTTGTACATACCCTTAGCCCCGAGGGTGAACTACTCCCTCCTCGTCATGGAGATCACCGGGATAATGAAGATGGCCACCCATGATGATTCCCCCCTATGGCAGGGTGCCGGAACAGGGTCCCGATTGGTTTTTGGTGGCTACAGAGGCTTGCGGCGGCGGAACTCCTGATCTACGTTCGGTTCTGGAGGTTTGGGGATATATAA
Source organism: Triticum dicoccoides (assembly GCF_002162155.2). Taxonomy (NCBI): domain Eukaryota; kingdom Viridiplantae; phylum Streptophyta; class Magnoliopsida; order Poales; family Poaceae; genus Triticum; species Triticum dicoccoides. The sequence continues at coordinate 286,803,460 of NC_041384.1, forward strand.
GACGTGTTGGCGTCGAGAACAAGTCAGGGGAGTCCACGAGGGGCCCACAAGATCGAGGGGCGCAACAATGGTGGAAGGGTGAGAGTGCGTATAATCCATGGACTCAACATTAGGCATCAAGAACTCACGTACTTATTGCAAAAATCTGTTAGTTATCGAAACAAAGTACTACGTGGATGCTCCTTGGGGGATAGATTGGTAGGAAAAGACCATCGTTTGTCCCCGACCGCAACTCATAAGGAAGACAATCAATAAATAAATCATGCTCCGACTTCATCACATAATGGTTCACCATACGTGCATGCTACGGGAATCACAAACCTTAACTCAAGTATTTCTCAAGTTCACAACTACTCACTAGCATGACTCTAATATCACCATCTTTATATATCAAAACAATCATAAGGAATTAACTTCTCATAGTATTCAATGCACTTTATATGAAAGTTTTTATTATATCCCTCTTCTATCACTACAAAAAATACACTTCCGTGCTGATACGTGTTTGTCACAGTAGGTCGCGTTTTTTGTCATGCATGTACATCCATGACAAATTTATGACAGAATCAAGATAGTCATACGTGTGCTGTCGTAGAAGTGTTCCATGACATTACCAAAATTATCATCACGGAAGTGTCCACTTCCATGACGATAAATCGCGCGTCACAGAAGTGCTTTCGTCAAGGGTGACCGACACGTGGCATCCATCGTAGCGGAATGTCGTTAAGCTATCGGGTCGGGTTTTGGATCCGATAACCCGTTAACAGCCCCGACCAATGGGAAATTTCCACGTGTAAAATTCTTATTGGCCGGACGAAACACGTGTCAGCTCGTCAGTGGGTCAGATAGGAGCCCATGATATGTCGACACGTGGCACGGCCCAACAGTGGCCCATTTAGCTTAGAAAGACGGCCCGTTTGACTTGGTGAAAATTTAACGGGATGTCCCATGAAAAGCCTGTTAACGGTCTCTTTGCAAATATCCCATTTTATGGCCCGTTAACTCACTGCCCGTTAGGCCCTAAAGGAAATCGGCCCAACAACGTCATGTGGGCCGTCAAATATAATACCAGCCCATTTCACTTGCGGCCCATGTATGGCCCACGACGTCTTTCGGCCCATATGAGGCCTTCGTATCTTTCGGCCCATTACAGGCCCACGGTTACTCTAGCCCATAATGAATAGTAATTTTCTTTATACCCGTTAACGGCCCGTGATTTACATGGGCCGTTTCCAGCCCGTGTTAGCTTTCGGCCTATTGACGGCCAATACGTTCTTGGGCTCCTTTTCGGCCCTCGATTACTTTCAGCCCGGTACTGGCATGTTCCCCTGATGGGCCAAATTCGGCCAATGGCAAGAGTCGGCCCGTTAGTGGCTTGTTCCACTAATGGGCCAAATTCAGCCCATGGCAAGAGTCGGCCCGTTACTGGCCTGTTACCCTAATGGGCCAAATTCGGCCCATGGCAAGAGTCGGCCCGTTTCTGGCCTGTTAACCCGTTGCGCCGTTTCCAGCCCGTCCTATATTCTGGCCCATTGACAACCCGTTATGCCTGTGACAGAATTAAGCCTTTGCTGTCATACGGCCTATTAACGGCCTGTTACCGTGCTGGGCCGATACCAATTATGCCTTATTATGGCCCATGTAGACCCATTTATCCGATGGCCCGAGGCCCACCGATTACATGCCCATTTATCGACGGCCCGTAGGAGACCCATGGATCCTACGGCCCGTATATGGCCCATGGTAGTTGCGGCCACTTGCAAACCAGGGAAAAAGAAGACTAGGAAATAAATAAGGCCGAAACTAACGCTAGGCTATTAAGGCGATTGCACAGATTACATCCACTCGGCATCAAAGATCGCCACCAGTGCAAATATAGGGAACACCCTACACAATACAAAAATGGCTTGCTGTTTTCTTCAGGCGGTGGCTGCACGTTAAGAATAAATTTGTATCGCACCAAAACAAATTACAACTATATAACAAAAGGAAGGTTGGCATAAAACTTAACAGTCTAGCAGATAAATGCACCACCAGAAGTTCAGAAGCTCAGTTCATTTGACCTAACTATTACGTTTTCATGCTGTATTGTCCGATGGAGCACCATAACCCTCGCCTTCATTTCCCCTAGGCTCCTGAACAACATAGCAAATGTCTGATAGTCTAGTTTCAAAACCATTCATATGTTGACGACATTGAGCAATGTTTCTCCTTGTTTCACAAAGGGTCTCTGTTAGGGAATGGACTTGTGTCTGGTGCGTAGATACAACATTGCTTTGAGCTTGCATATCTTGATCATGAGGCAGTTTGGACGATATTGCCTTAACAACCAACCCAGTATTACGCAGGAACGTGCTTTTGGCACTCTTAGTGGACAGGTACTGACCCACTGCAGCAAGAGCTGACATTGCGGTTATAGTTGCCTCGCCACCTTCAGAAGGTGGCGGTTCCACCATTTTTTCCATAGCTCGCTGAAAAGTTGAGGTTTTACATTAGTAGTACGAGAACAGAAGATATTAAGGAGGCAGCAAAACCAAACAAAATAGCTTTGGTCTATATACAGAACTTATTCTGCTGAACCCATGTAAAATACTAGTTGTATTTTGTTGCAAAGTACATAATAAAACTAGGTTCCAAACATATGACCATATACCATCGCTAATGTATTGTCTATTTCTTCACATTGTATTGAGGGCTAAGGATAAAGATACGAAGTTTATAATACGGTAAGAATAGTATGATGTCGTTCTTATCACAAAACAACTAAGAACAGACAAACATGCAATTGTAACGTTGTGTGGGCAAGTCCAGCACAGAACTAGATTACGGGTCAAGATCAAAGGAACATCACTCCTCTCTTTTAAACCTTGTAAGGTGCAATGATACGCTAAGACAATTGTGTATAAAATTTAAAAGAGTAATAGACATTGGCTGCAAACCATGCAGTTCAAGGCACAAGTCAGAGTAAGTAGTAGTTAAAAGGCATGAGGATTAAGGACTTACAACAGCGGCTTGACTGGTGTAGTCATGCCCTTCTTCTTGCTGGTGTGACAGTCCTTGAAGATTTCCACAGCATTTGGTTCAGGTACTTTTTGGTCCTTGCGGGCTTTCATCTACATTTGGAACAAGTCAATATAGATCTGATAATATGTACAGCGAAAAGAGTGAAACAGCAGCTAATTACAAGAGCCTCGCAGTGTGCAATATAGCTACGAGATCCTGTCATCTGTTGGAATTTCACTTTCGTACGATTGGCCTTGTTCTTTGAATAGTTCACCTACAAAAAGATAGATTTGTGTGGCACATGCGTAAATAGGACTTCAATATGTGATCTGATGACATATATATAATGTATCTGATACTTCGGATCGGACCAGTGTTTAACGAGGCATCTCCAGTCTTCATTAGATATATTTTCCACTGGAGATGTTTGGGCAAGTTCACTGTTAGCCTTGCCTTCAAAGTGAGTTTTCCACAAGTTATACCGATACTGTCGCAGAGCAGACTTGAAAACATGGGTGCAAGCTTGTCTGGTTGCATCATCTTGGCTATCCAACTTGAACCTCATCTGTTGAAAATTATGGGAGTCTCATTATCAGCAACCTAGAAAGTATTGGACAGAGCAAGACGATATTACTAGTTTCCATACATAACCATACTTACAGATAAATGGTCGAGGAAGATGTTGAATTGGGTTTCATCTTTGTCATTCCTGTACTGAATCCATGTTGGGAGGATATGTACATGACATCTAACATCAACCGCTGCCTCTAATACTAACTTGGCTGACTCTGTAGCATCACGTGGCCTTTTTAAACCTGCCTCAAAATAGATCTCCATTCTTCCTCCTCTACATTTAGTTAACCTATCGAGAATTATCACTGATGTTTGTTTCCTCTTGCACCAAGGTGCTAGTCCAACAACAAACATATGAAGTGTTAGTGTACGTCAAACTGTGAGACTACATATAAAGAAGCATGCAACTGTAACTTGACTCCAGCAACTACCTTCTTGCTGTTGAAGCTCACAAGGTTCATCTGATATTGCCAACTCGTCTTGTGTCAAGAGTGCTTGGGAAGTAGTGTCAGGTGGCAAGGGAGCTTGGGAACGTGCGGCTAGCTCAGTTGACGCACGAGTACGTCGTGCAGCTGGTAGTACTGTGGTAGGTGTTGCAAGAACTAGGGATGTCTCTGCTTGTTTGGTGGTAGCTATTTGTTTCTGTTTGTCTTTTTTTGCAACTCGTGTAGCATGGGATGCCGTGTTTGTAGAATTTTTTGCTGGACTTTGACCTTCTATTGCACCATCAGTACTAGCAGAATCTGCTGGATTCATCCGCTTCTCATTCCCTGCCACTCTGTGTTTCTTCCTCTTTCTCTGTGCCATGTTAAGTCAAGCTGACAAGAAAAATGAATAAAAATTTAGTTCTTCAGAACAAATTGATGCGTGATGCAGACGAACTGAACTTTGGTGTTAGACAACCACATGATAGGAGGATGTAATATGTATGAAAAACAGGACGGAAGAGATAACCAGAACTATGATGTGTAAACTAAGAAGAAGACATTTCACCAAATTAGAAGCAATGCAATGGAAGGTAGACACCATATGAAAGATGCTACGAATATCGCTCTGCCAAGTTAACAGTGTCTCAACATAAATGGCATTTAAACAAATGTGAAGTAGTACAAGAAATAAAGCATATGCAAGATGCAAACAAGATCACACTACCATGTTAGAGGTATCTCGTCATTAGTGCCGCATATTCACAGCATTGCATATTCACAGCTTATGATGTGTAAACTAAGGAGAAGGCATTTCAACAAATTAGAAGCAATGAAAGCTAGACATCATATGAAAGATGCAACGAATATCACTCTACCAAGTTAAGACTGTCTCGTCATAAGTGCCATTTCAACAAATTAGTAATACAAGCTAGAAAAGAATGTGAGATGTAACCTATATCACACTCCGAAGTCAAACGTGTCTTATGATAAGTGATTGTTGCAGGTTACACAACAGTAGTAATTTGATGTAAGAACATGGTGTGATAGACAGATATTGTATGTTCTAGAAACAGGAACACTTGTATTATTCAAGTATAATGTGTAAAGTAAGCAGATGGAATTCAACAAAATTAGAAGCAATACAAGCTAGACATCACACATAACATGCAACCACATATAACAATGCCAAGTTAGAGGGAGCACCGGTGATGCTGCACTAGGGGAGACGTGCTCATCATAAACACAACTTTGTTGAGTGTCTATGCATGTGTTGTCTTGGAAATCATCTTGGGGGTGTGGAGGAGTAGAAACTGTAGAGGCCCTCCGTTCGGAAGGAGCACCTTTATCCCTGCCTTGCTAACATCACACATAACATGCAACCACATATAGCAATGCCAAGTTAGAGGGAGCACCTGTGATGCTGCACTAGGGGAGACGTGCTCATCATAAACACAACTTTGTTGAGTGTCTATGCATGTGTTGTCCTGGAAATCATCTTGGGGGTGTGGAGGAGTAGAAACTATAGAGGCCCTTCGTTCGGAAGGAGCACCTTTATCCCTGCCTTGCTAACATCCTTCCGCTTTATTGATTTTGAATTGTCAAGTAAAACCGACAAGAAAAAGCAATAAAATTCTCTCTTCAGAACTCATTCATGCATGATACTGACAATCACTACTTTGATGTAAGGCAAACACATGATACCAGGATGGAATATGTACGAAAAACAGGACGGCATGGCATGTTCACAACTGTTTGTGTAAACTAAGTAGAAACCATTCCAGCAAATAAGAAGCAATGCAAGCTAGAGACCACATGAAAGATGCAACCAATATGACTCTGCCAAGTTAAAAGTGGCCCATCATAAATGGAATTTCAACAAATTAGAAGCAGTGCATGCTATAAATCATATGAAAGATGCAACTAATATCGCACTGCATATACTAAAGGTGTCTCGTCATGTTGATTGATGCGGGATACAAAAAAAACAATAGTTTTATGTAAGGACATGCTTAATAGACAGATGTACTATGTACTAAATACAGGAAGGCATGTCACATTAACAGGTATAATGTATAAGCTAAGCAGACTAGCACATGCAGTTTAACCAGATTGGAAGAATTACAATCTAGACACCATATGCAACATGCAACCACATATCACGCTGCCAAGTTAGAGCAAGCACCTGCGATGCTAGTGTAGGGGAAATGTTGTAATCAACTACAGAGCTACATTCACTATCTTCATCTAGCATTTCTGTTTCTTGAGAATCATGTCGGGAGGCTGATGCTGCATTCTTTAAATGAGGACTAGTCCCCTTGCCTGCCTGCCTCGTCATAAGTGATTGATGAGGGAGACACAAGAACATTAGTTTGATGTAAGAACATGGTTAATACACAGATGTACTAGTATCTACCAAAAACAGAAAGGCATGTCATATTCAAAGGTATAATGTCTAAGCTAAGCAGATGCAATTTAACCAAATTGGAAGCAATACAAGCTAGACATCCGGCTGGAGTGGTGAGCATGATCATCTAGGACCTGAGATCCTAGTGGGAGGCGGGATGCTTCGCCACCATTGCAGCTTTTTAGTTGGATTCCAGGTGATGCCTATCTTTGCTAGGCTTGTCACTGGCTCGGCCAGTGCCCTGACTAGCTATTTGTCTTCTGGTGCTCACGGGATGGTGGTTCATGTAAAAAAATATCTTTCCTTATCTTACCGACTTCGGCCTTTCAAATACAAGCTAGACACCATAAGGAACATGCAACCACATATGACACCGCAAAGTTAAAGCAAGCACCTGGGATGGTGGTTCATTGCGAGCGAGGTCATCAACTCTAGAGCTACGTTCCCCGTCTCCATCTACTAACACTATACCCTTTAAAGCGTTGAAACGTGTCTTGCCTAGCCGCACACCAAACTGGAGCAACTTCTCTCTTTTCTTTTTGGCTTCTCTCATGGCAGCAGAGTCTGAAATACCCTTGCATAAAAACACAACAGTGAGAGTAAGGATGAAGTGTGTGCAGAACTAGTTCACTTTAAAAGTAGAAGATAGCAGGTGGCTGAAAAATAAATGACAGGAGACATATGATAGCTCTACAACATTGCATGGCAAACAAAATTAGATTCTACTCTGTATGATTTTGTAATATATCAGCACAGGAAATGCAGGTAATCCTCCAGCACACCACCACATGTGGTCATACCTCAGATAACAGTCGACTAAAAATAAATAGGTCAGTCAATTTTTTTAATGAACCGTCCGATCTATAAGGAACGGGCAGATGGCCTTCGTCTACCTCTCGCCAGTCACTGTTGACGATCTTTCTCGAACCGCCAGCAACCACCAGCCCAGACCCCTGCCTCCGCCGCCCCGCCCTCCCATCGACCTCACACCACCGCCGTGCTTGGCAGCGCCCCCAGGCCATCCCTTTAATCCCGGCCGACCTCCAGATCAGGCGCCAGTAGCTCTAGGCCGCACACGCCCCTAAGATAAACACCAAGGCGCTGCTTCCCCGGCGTAATAGGTGTACTAGCGCCTGTTACCCGGGGAATGCTTCCGTTAATTGGGAATCAAGTGGCTAGAAATTGAAATTCAGGGGGGCAACGGAACTCTAGCTAAGGTGAAATAGTATATGAGGAGAAACCTTGTGCATCGCGAGTTACTAGGAACATATAGTATCAAGAAGAAGCGGTCAACTAGTGTCTTCTGTGGGATGAACACCGTGCAAGCGGAGACGTAAGATTTGCATTAATAAGGGAAGAGGAGTACCTTTTTCGGTTGCCGGTGTGGTCACCTCCACAAGTCGCGCCGATTTTCTTCTTTTTACCGGGGAAACCGATGTTCTGGAGGGTGCAGACTTGGACGAACCCATGGCCAAATTGTTGACTGTGTTGCCGTGGCCATATGTCGGCAGAGGGGAAGGAGATCCGAGGCGGCGAAGGACGGCGTAGCAGGAACAACTCCGATGTGGTGGAGGGTGGCGAAGTTGGAGCGGCAGCGATGAGGCGCAGGACGGCGTGGTTGAACTGGCTCAGGTACGGACGGCTCGGCCTTGGCTTCAACTACTAGCCGTGGAGGGTGTTGCGGTTGAGGTTGTGGTGGACGACGACGCCGAGGTATCGGCTCCGGCGTGATAGAGGAGGGCGGCGGTTGATGGGTGGGATGGGGTGGCGGACAGAGGACACCGGGGTTTCGCGACTGGTGGAGAGGTAGTTTTGGCGCCCATGGAGTACGAATGGGGAATCAGACGGGTTGGGGGTGTGAGAACCCGGAATTAACTTCCGAATCCTCCTGTGTATATTTGTTAACCCGAGGATCATTGTTGACAACACAGTGAAATGATATCATTGCAGAATACGTAAATGTATTACAAGTAGTATATTTGTCACAAGACATACCTAGTGAAATGTCTCATGACATTTATTACAATCAAAAAACAACGGAAAGTACAAATGCGTAGCGACTCCATCTCAGCCATAGGCAGTCGATGTAGTCCACGTGACCTCACTTCTACGGATCGCCATAGTAATCGTAGTCATCACCTTCGTCTTCATGCAACTCTGTTGTCAACAAAATTATTGCCATGAGTACATTACGTACTCAACATGCCTCCCACGGGGAAGGACCTAATAGCTACATGTGGCTTCAAAGGAAGGCTTTATGGCTCATTTGCATAAAGCTAATTTTGTTTGACAAATAAAGCAGTTGGATAAAAGCAGTTTTTGATGAAAACATGTTTTATCTCCAGAATAACTTTCTTCAAGTGAGGATCCTCAATTAACTCACACTCTTCATAGGTTTCAAGAATAGGGGCAAAGAGGGAATAAGCAAGACAGGTCCTGTACGTCAAGAAAGATTCATGTGCTGTCCTTGACTGTGGACATGGCTATTCGAATAGTTTTACACTCTGCAGAGGTCGTACACTTTACCCACATGACACAATCCCGTCTTGATGCCACCAGTGGCTGCTGGTATAGTACAGCATTTGGTATACCGGCAGGGAGATTGTGACGAGGTCTTTGGACTAGATCCCCCAAAGATGTGACATGCCCACCGGGTCTGGCGCACGGAACTGAGAGTACGTCCTCAAACCGGCCCCCCATCTGTGCCGAGGATACTCCTCGCAAGGTAGCTATCCCATCTGCGGTATGGCGACATCGACACCTAAGGCTGACTAGCTTACTTGACCAAGCCAGTGCTCATATAGCATGTGGTTGTACTGTTATCACAATCTTCAAATCCAAGACTTATTAGGCCTTAAGCGGCACAGACGACTGATTGCCCCGTTCAACTCATGAAGGGCGGCCAATCGCTCCTTCAATCCTTGATTCAGCTGTCGCCCATGCCAGTATTCAGATGGTAAGTTTCACTCAGAGTAGAAGAGGATAGAGAAGGTCAACAAGGGCCAACAGGCCTAGCTCAGCATTAAGTTTCAACTGTCAATGACTCAGAGATCATTTAACAAGGCACCTATAGGGTGATAAGCATGGCTAAGCATTTCTACTCTACGGGAACCTTATATTTCTACTCAGGTGTCAAGTAAATAGGCGACAATCGGATCAAGGTAATGTGTCAATCGACATGCTAGCTATGAGAATTAAAATAGCATGCACAATAGTAACAATAAAATCTCAATGCAATTTCATAAATCATAGGATAAGTATGATCAAAGAAGGAGGCATGCCTTCATTGTTGAGTCCTTCAGTAACCAGTTATGTCCATGTCCAACATCGATATCGTCACTCCCTACTCGTCGAAACGATAGCAAAAGACAAACAATAAATACCAAAGCAAAAGTAAATCCAAATAACATCCAAAGAAAATTAAGAGTGGATGGATAGCGAGATATCGATCAGATGGAGATTCTAAAATGGATAGCATGATAGGGAGGTAAGTAGAGAGGAATCAGTGTGTGACAAGGTTTAGGTTGACACGACTATGGAAGGCTTGGCGATCAAGACTAGCGCTCTAGTATGAACTGGTAGCGCCCACTACACATCTTGAAAACTATATAACAAACACAATGGCATCAACACACATGAAAAGGAACCATCCCTTGCATACTACACAATCATAATCATGGCATGATAAAGGTAAAAGTTAACCATAATAAATATTTAGATAGAATCTAAATATTTACAATGGTTAATAATTAGCAAGCAAATATAAACAACAACTATAATAACTCAAAAGGAAGTATTCTATATGACAACCAAACCAACATTATAAGCCATACTAGTTAAGCACTCAAACATCATTCAACAACATGGTTTGAAATGATCTAGGTTTAGCCCTAAAACATTATTAAAATAGAATAGGATCAAGTATATCAAACAATTAGCAAGAAACTATATATCAAATAGAACAAAAGGATGAACAACTATCCTAGACATGATATGATTAAGATTAATAATCAACCACAAGTAAATATTGGGATGGACCCAAATATTTAAAATGGTTAACAACAAGCAAAGACTAAACCCCAACCATAACAACTATTAGTAAGCATCTCTATAACAATAGCTAAACCATTACTATGGCGAAAGCTTATTAAACAACTGAATAATAGGACATGTTCGATACAAGGCGTGTGAGGGAAGAATTATAAAGATTTCTTAACTAACAACACAAGCATCAAACATGCAAGTTATCATGAGAAGATGCTAAACTAGGACATGGTCTTACTACTACTAAAGAACAACTAATACTCAAGTAACCAATAGCAATAAGGTTACCACTTCATGCTTAAATAATAGAGCAAACTATGCATCTAAGTATACAAGGAAGACACATCTCAACTAACATAAAAGGTAAACTATCATAAACATGAGATGAGCTATTGCAACAAGTATACAACACTCATAATACTAATGTGAGACAAGTCAAACATATAAGATCAACACAAGTACAACTATAACGCAACTTGGTTGATAACAACTAGCCTAAATATCAAGCATGGTATTATCACACAACACTAGCACGGCATTTATGATGGACAAGCACACTAAGGAAGCATACCAAGCATGCAGGTAAGTAAACAACTAGATCATGTCATCGCAAACATCAGGCATTGTACCATACTAGCATGAGTAACAAAACACCATGCATTTCTATTTAGCACATCCAACACTTGCAATACATAAATAAACAACTAGGCATCATACTATATGTGAATTGGTACGCACATGCTATGCAATCTAGTTATGCAATCACAACAACATGACACGATACTGATCAAGCAAGAAGTTATTTAATAAAAGAAAGTACGAGGTCAACAAACTAGTATCATGTGAATCATCTCAATGAAGGCTAACCATATGTGCAATCACACGGTAGTCCATACTAGCAATGCTATAACACATGCATGGTAGGAGACAATTAAACAAGCATTCTACTTGAAGCAATTGTTAACATGGCATGGCAATAAACTAAGATAAATAAACACACACCAAACAATTATCAAAAGTAATAAACAAGGTTATATGCCATAAGAATAAATTATGTATAGCAATACAACTATATATGAACCATATCATAAATCAACTATCCATATAATCTTGTATAACAAAAAAACAAGAGGTGTCATGATTTCAAATCAATATAACAAACGTGTGACATGATTGAAAATGAAAACATAAACCATATTTAAGTCATCGCCATGCTAAACAAAATAAACGAAAATGATCAAACATGAACTATTCCGTAATAAATCAAGCAAAGCTTAGAACAATCTTACATACACATGGTAATAAATCGCAACAACCTAGTATATATATTGGCATGATATATGACTTCCTACCGCACAAAACAAAAATATCATCATGAACATCATCCTAGAGCATGGCATGACTTTAATCCCTAGATCACACATGCAACATATATGAGAATGATTCTAGAAGCCATAGCTAACATATTTGCATGCTATTAGAATTACAATAATTAAACAACACATCAACAATATCTAGTCACTCATATAAAATCTAGATAAAAATACAAGGAATAAACATTACAACAACTCAAAAAATAGTGCGCATGCATAGAATAAAGAATACATACTGCCACAATTATGAAGCCGAAATAACGTACAACTATTTCAACAATTTAACAAAAGTAAAATAAATCTAGTAAAGTGTATTTTAATCCTAACATTAAGAAATAATTAGGAGCGACTCCTATGGATATAAAAAAAATGAAAATTACATTCTAACGAAAAGTTCACCGAATATTCTACACATGCATAAAAGTGAACTATAGACAATAAACAAATTGTCCACTCAGACCAATATGCGAAACTTATTTTAAAAAACTCTAATTCATAAACGAATAATCTAACAACTCACATGTCACACCAAAAATAATGAGAGGCATAACACGAAAATATGGACATATCATATTACAAAAAGATCATCGAAGTAGAAAGCCCCTTGTATTCTACCACAAGAATGAGTATGAAAATATATATTGTACTGCTTGCAAGATCAAACTATCAATCTAACTCCACAACATGGTTACTACAGCCATAAGAAACATTTCATATGTTGACCACAAGATTATCCGATAGGCCAAAAATATAAAGACAAGCCGATGCCTTCGAATTGAAATATGTTTTGGACAAGCATGGCCAACGAGATAGATAGGTTGAAACATGATGTCTATGAGATACTACGGGTGATGTTGAGGAGGTGTGCATGAGGAATTGGATAGAGGCTCACCGAGTTGGACGGAACGGTGTGGTGAACTTGACGAACAGTGTACACGCACATGTGAAATTCTTCGCGTGTGCTCGACGGAACGCCTTGTTTCTTCTCTGAATGGAGCCGTGGCATGTAGTAGAATCATCTGACGCAATGGTTTGGACGGAGGTGCTTGGAGTCATCGGGATGGAGACCTCGCGTCCATGGAGCTTCAAAGTTTAGGGACAATTCTTTGGTAGATTAGGAAGGGAGAGGGAATGAGTTGCTATGGGAATGGAAGAGGAGGTGGAGGTGCACGTATATGTATCAGAGGAATTGGAAACGATGTGGAGAAAGGAGAGAACGATGGCTGTTGGCGTTTCGTTTTTTGTACATGTGTGCGTGTAGGTGGAGGAAGGAGAAGCGCTCAGGCTGACGGTGGGAGAAGAACCAAGTCTACATAATTTCATATTTGGAAACCGTAGAAATTAAAGGGAATTAAGAGAAGGAGTTTCCATATGGCTGAACGTTTCCTCTTATGTGTAGGTGTAGGTGGTCATTTCTATTCTGTAGATTGGAAACCTACAGAAGGAAAGGAGCCTCTTGCTCGGGTGAGAGAAATGGCCCAGGTCGGCAAGGCCCATGAGAAAGGAGGGGAGGAGAAAAAATAGATGGGCTAAGCCCATGCGACTTAGACAGGAAAAAAAACAGTGACTCGACCCAGGAAAGAGAAGGCAAGATGTTGAACAAATGGAATTTCGCCTAGAGTTTGAGACAGGAAAAACATATTGATTTTCCTCTTGGGAAAATTTAGAGAAGGAAAGAAGCTCAAACAAATATCAAACGGATTCACAAAAACCAAAGTAAATTCAAAGGCGCATATTACAATATGCCAAAGAAGAGAAAATAAAGCCCGACTAAAAGAAAAGAAGTAAACTCAAATTTTAATTTCGGTTCACATTAGTTCAAATTAAATCCATTAAATTATAAAATTCCAATTTAAGCTTGGTTAACAAATAAAACAAATGAAATTTTCTCGCCCTGATTTTTGGAAAACTTTTTCTTAAACATTCTGAGAATCGGGATGTTACAGGGGGGAACCATGTTTCGGTCTGGGACGTGCTTGTTTTTGGCTTTTTTGAACAGAAGATGGGACGCGCTTGTTTGAAATTTGGGGAAAGTACAAACTTTGCCCCCCTCTTAAATTTCGGACCTACTGTGGGTCGGGGGTAGGATGGTAATCCCAGGTATCCCAAATAGTGGGCGGGAGCGATTTCGGCCACGCGCATGTGTGCTTAGGCGACCATTGTGTATGAATGTTTTTCGGATGCGGTTGCGTGGCATCTAGATGAAGCTACAAACCTACCCCGGTTTAGACCTTTGGACGTCGGGCCGGTAGGTTTCACGGGTCGGAGTAATTAGAAAAGTAATTTCCTTGTACTACCAAACATTGGTCTCACGCGGTTTCGGCCAAGTAAAGGCTCTTTTGGCGCTTCGTTCGAAATTTTGAAACACAAGCATTCACGTTTAGAGTACTCTTGAACTACGAGGATTGACCTAAATATACAACGTTATATTTGACTTTTTATGTTTGAAAACCTCATTAAATTATCTGCTTCTTTTTAAAATTTTGACACTTGAAAATGCTATAACTACGATTATTTTGAAATGGAGGAGCTAAATTTGAATCTATTTTGTACACGACTACATATGCTATTATGTACAAAATCAGAGCAAAGATTGGTGCCCCCATAATTTAGGTATGGTTTACAAATGCCATGATATCAAATTAAAATAATTGAATGGACTTCATGTTGAATTCGATTTTTTTAAACCACCTTAAGTTGAATTCAAATGTATGCTAGTTCATAGGTAGTAGCTATTTATAATGTCCATTGTGTAACTTTCATATGTATAATGTGCTTTACACACAGAACATGAACCATACTCACGTTTATATTCGATTGCTAAAGCGATGCATTGTCTGGAGTTCAAAATACTAACTATGTGGATCAATTGTGTCGAATAATAATATAGACATGCTCAAATTCGATAGAATCTAGATGTCTGATGGATCAATGACCGCTCCTTACGTGAATTGCAAATATCATGATCCCATCCTACTATTTGGATACAATTTATATCTTTAATCAATGTGTAGAGCAGTCTTTTACGTGTAGTTTCACTTTCCATCGGTGGTCTCTCACACATGCTCATACACTCTCTCCCGAGGTGTCTTTCTCGCAAACATGCCCTAGATATAACCCTCCCTCCCTCTTGTAACCATTTACAACTGTTTTCACTAACCCTTATCAAAAGCACTCTTCCTCTCGCAAACATACACACGCACAATCCTCATCGACCCTTTCTATATACATGGACCTGCCTACGTGTCTCATGTACGCAAATTATCTTTAGGCCTGTCTCTCATGCATTGTCTCACACCTCTCTTCCTAATCGACGAGTATGATTCTAGCAGAGCATTCTGTAGGATGCCCCTTAAAGTTAGGTTGGATGAATAGTAATATCAAAGATAAAGGGGTTACCTTAGTCTGAGAAGCTAGGGTTACAAATCCTAGCCGGATTTGTCAGTGGACACAGAGTCCTTCACAATTCTGCTATCTTTGTCTTGTACGACTGGTCATCCATGGGTCTTCCTAAATGCGTCATGGGTCGACCAATATGGCGCAGGACGGAACAGAGCGAAGGGCCTCACCTCGACCCACTGGGCCTCACGCGGTGACACACCCTCTGCCCCCATGTCTCATTATCTTCTCACACCCACACATACCAACACAAACACCACACAAACAGAAAATTTCTCCTGATGCCTCTATTCCCTCCCCCTTGCATATACACACTCAAGGGAATGGAATCTCTTGTCGTGATATCATATTCGTCTCTCTTTCTCTAGACCACTCTCATTTCTCATGCTATCTCTCCCATGCCCCCCCCGTCGGCCCCTCTATCCATGCCTCTCTCGAATACGTAATACAAACACATACCTCTCTAGGCCCCGCCAAATGCATCAGCTACACATTCACACATGTTACATCATGTAACCCATTGATCTAAAAAGCCCTCTCTTCACGTTTATTTCGCATACAACATTCCTTTTGAATAAAGTGTGGCCAAAAAATTATTTTAGAGTTTCTACATATATACAACATTACAAAGTTATATGGAGGAGTATGAACGCTAATTTGCATTGCATGGTGCCCACAATGATATTTATTCCGCACTGTGAATTTGTATATTTTTATACTATATACAAAGTTAGTCATAATAAAGAGAAACGAAGAGCATCTCTCTCTCCATCGCATACCCCCCCTGTACACCCCTATCACGTATGCACACAAACTGCATCCAGGCAACAGTCACACAAACACATGCACCCACACACACATGCAACACTCACACGTACACACGCAGCCACGCACGCACACAACACTCACACGCATGCACGCAACACTCACACGCACACACGCATGCATGCATGCACACACCAGAACACCACACGACCAACACACACTCTCACGCTCAAGTGCTCAACCTACACGTGCATGCGCACACATCAGGCCCTGACAAACACATACACAACCAGGTGATTCCCGCGCACGGGTTGGAGCCTTGTCGCGCCTGCGTAAATTTGTGTTTATCTGACCTTTTGCCTATGCGAACTGACAAGTGGGACCCACAACAAACGTGGTTAATTTAACTAGTCAACATGGCGCCACGCAGACTATTTGGCCGGTCAACAGAGTGCAATTCGATGCTGAGCTGTGAGCAAGTGACCGTATAATCACCGCAAAACGTATATAGTGACCGCAATCAGCTTATTATGAAGTTCGGTGACCGTATTATGCTTTTCTCTCTGTACACCCTCCAAAACTACATCTCTACACGTTCTCGCATGTTACATCTAACTACTATGCAATACAACACTACTACTATAACACAATAAATCATATGTGGCTTTAGTTTTACTAGATATCATATTGTTACTTATAATTATTCAGTTTGCATACATTATAATTGCCTTTGAAATGTATGGCCAGTATCATCTACCGCGCGGGAAAAATCCAGCCCTTTCCTGTTTAATCGGGTTTGTATCAATGGATCATGCGAAACAGCAAAACTATAATACTATACAGTACAAGTGACAGTTCACTAGGCCGTCGTGTCGTCTACTCCTCCGTCGTAAGAGTAGAGCGCTCGCTTTCATAAATCTTCTAGTCCCTTTTGCCGACATGTGGGACATCAAGCTACCGGGTCCACGTGCCATACCGGAATACAGTGCAGAGCAGCCGGGGTGAAGCACCCCAGTCATGGCGCCGGCGTAGTAATGAGCAATGAGGCGTCAAATCACAAAGCTGCACCTTTCCCGCAGTTAAGTTGGAGGGACGAAGCAACCATCATTTCACTCATTGCTGAATCTGGTTCTCCCTCATCTTCTTCAACTTAACCACGTGTTGCTTCTGCCATTGTTCTGCCTCATGTGGGACGCGGATCGGCTTGGTAAAGCACTGACACGTGGGACCGCATGTTAGCAAACCGCTAGGACAATGTCCTCCGAAAATAAGAAGCCTAATCCTAGACTTACAAAGGGCTATGTAGCTGCTACATATACTTTCCATCTAATCTATATATGCCCCCCTCATTTTCGGGTGGGGTGGGCCTAATCCTCTCCTTTAATCCAATCAAATAGTCCCACATCACATCAGTTCGTAACTTTACGTAAACCATTACGTGGATGTAGCATTGCTCAAATAAGAAACCTCCCTCGCCATTCGCGCGGCAAAATCACCACCTTTTTACTAATCTTGATTCTATAATTTTTTAGATCAATATAATTAAGATTTGTATAGATAGCACACAGGAGCAAAACCAAATGGTACGGTTAAGAGCATCCACAATGTGTAGCCAAATGTGAAAATAGCTTTTGGCATCGTGGGAACCATTGTGGATGGTGTTGCCAAAGCCAAAAAGATGGAACTGAAGCTCCCTGATTGATTGATTGAAGGAATAGAAAACTGCAACGTCTCTCTCTTTCTCCCATGCTTGGACGCATGTAGTACAGTATAGAGCACAGAGTCTACTCCCATGTCCCTTCTATAACAAATCACAAAGCAGTGAGGCGTCAAATCACAAAAGCATGGACGAAGCAACCATCATTTCACTCTTCGCTGACTCCGCTTCTCCATCGTCTTCTTCGAGAAGCCATCTCACCACATTAGTTACTCCTAGTAGTACTAGTAAAGGACTTCCTGGATGCAAATAAGGCGGTTGTCTCGGCTTGCAGGCGGCACTTGCGAACGACTTACTATGGCCTCCCTCAATGGTGTTCTCTGTCGAACGCACTTCGCCAAACCACCAAAAAAATATCGTCAACGTCACCGCAATGGGGAAGGAAGTCAAATATAGTTACTACCTCCATTTTTTGTACACAAGGCCAGTATATCAAAATTATAATTTGCAAAGGACCACTAACACTAATCGAGGCAAAATTGATGGGGTTAGCTACCAAGGACATTAATATCCCCTACATGCATGCGGAAGTGAGAACGTTGGTTTGCATGGCGCTGCATTAATCAAGCGATGAGGAGTGATATGGTTAGCTCTTTGGTCTTTGGATAAAAAAATACGCATTAATTGACACGTGAAACAAGGATTTGTATCGATTAAATCCCGCGAAGGAAAACCCAGCCTTTCTTTTTTAACACTAGAACTCCTAGTACGTACGTACTTATCCTGTTTGGGTCTAGGCCTTGCATGGACAAACTTCGCCACACATTTTTTGCCAAGCTTGCCTAAAATTTTTAAAATGAGAAGGAGGTACACTTGCGCACGGCTATCGCGGTCGCACCACACCCTCACACGGTCGCTCCTGCACGCCACGGTCGCACCGCACCCTCACACAGTCGCTCCTGCACGCCGCAAACCCAACCAAGGGAACGCACCCTCACTGACACGTGTTGTCGCATGTGAACACACCAAACTCAGCCATCCTATCGTTGACACATAATTTTCGTTCATAGAGTATGTTTATCCAACCGCATGTTGGGGAGTATCCGTACGGCCCGTGCGGTGGTCTGTTGGGGAAGAAGAAGAGGTGAGGAAGAAGGAAAGAAGGGTTAGGAGACGTAGGATATTCATCCAACCACCTGAAATGGTAGACTGACCCAAGTCAGGCGACTTGCATAACAAATATATGTTTTTACACAGCAAAAGATCCATAAAAACAACAACATAAAGAAAAACTATCACTGCTCGCGGAAAGAGACGACCTCGTCGTCTTTGGCTGCCGGCGCGAACCAGCCGTCTCTGCCGACGTGTGTCTCCGCACCGTGCTTGTCCTCGCCTCCAGCTACTCGTTCAAGCGGAGCGTGCGGGCGCTCTGCACGGACGAGAGCAACGCCCGGTTTAAGTCGAGGACGTCCGGTTCCGCCTGCAGGAGGGCCTCGATGGCAGCTGCATCCGCGCGCTCCGCGTCGAGTCGAGCCTCCGCCGCCCGGTTCAAGTCCAAGATGTCCGGTTCTGCCTGCAGGAGGGCGTCGATGAGAGCGGCATCCGCGTGCTCTGCGTCGAGTCGAGCCTCTGCCGCCCGGTTCAAGTCCAGGTCATCTGGTTCCGCCTACAGGAGGGCCTCGATGGAAGCGGCATCCGCGCGCTCCGGCTCAAGTTGAGTCGCTGCCGCCCGGTTCACATCCACAACATCCGGTTCCGCCTGCAGGAGAGCCTCGATGGCAGCGGCATGCGCGCGCTCCGCGCCGAGTTGAGCCTCTGCCTCCCGGTCCTCATTTAGTATCGCCATGTTGAACCGCTGGTCCGCGTGCACCATGGGGGACTCAGACGCCGGCACGAAGTCGACGTCCATCGTCTGATATCCATCGGTTGCCTTTTGTGCCGCGACCTCTGCCATGAACATTGGATGGGCTTCCTCCTCCTCATAGCTTGGCTTCGGAGAACTCGGGGATTGGCCCGCCACAAAGTGAGCTTGGGAACGGAGGTCTGTGGCACCGACCGCTGCCGCGATTTCTACGTGGCGCTCCGGCGTCAGCATCTTGTAGTAAGTGATCTTGCGGTGCACCATGGCTTTCCGGCGAACTAGGGGACGCTTGATGCGGGCTAGGGGATCGAAAGGTGGGGGAATGGGCTGGAGATTTGGTGTGGTTTTAGGGCAGTGGCTGGCATAGGCCGAGCAGCGAAGGTTCTGGTGTGAATAGTGGTTCCGGTGACGGCCGGTCAATCGGTTTTGACTGTACATCACTCTTGTCGCGTTCGGGTTGCATCCCGGCACGCTGGACCCTCCACGTCACTCACCGAATGGAACGCGCTTCGTCTTGTGTTTTCGCTCTCTTGTGGGACCCCAGTTGAGAGCAAATGATGTCCCTCCCCCTCCCCCGCCCGCGTCATTTATTATACCACCACTCCCTCGGTTTTATGCGGAGTAAATAAAAACAGAGGGAGTATACTACGGATGAGGATCCCCTGACATGGCCGAACCCATTGAGTAATTGACATGCGGGGCCTAGCAAGCATCGGGTCTGCCAGTAAGTGACCGAAAGGGAGGGTAAGGCAGGGATACCTACGTCAGAGGATCCACTTCCACTATACTACTTTGACCAAATGTTAGAGTAATAATATATGACATGCAACTTACACAAATGTTAGAGTAATAATATATGACATGCAACTTACAAAAATGTTAGAGTAATAATATATGACATGCAACTTACACAAAGCATATAGGGTCTAATGCGTTTTTCGAGACTAACTTTGACCAAATGTTAGAGTAATAATATATGACATGCAACTTACACAAAGCATACGGTCAAATTCGTATGTGAAAGGAGTTTCCAATGATATAATTTTCACATTATACATCTCATGTACTATTAATCTTGTCAATAGTCAAATTGGAAACCATCTCGATTACAAATCTAGGAGTACGTATGAATCTAAGAATATTGATTGGGCGCTGTTGAATGTTGATACCTTTTTGATCAAAGTAGATATACTTTGACTATACATAAAACTTATATGTAAACTAGAAAGGATAGGAGGGAGTATCTTGTATGTTCAAAAACGAAACGAACATTGAATACCCTTTATATATGATTTGCGGATGCTATGATTGTGGACGACATGAATCGTGCGGTGCATTCATGTCATCCATTCGTATGTCGTCATTAAGAGGCTTGGTGCCCGCGGAACCAACTCCGACGACTTAATGACGCACTCGGACGCTTGGCCTCACCGGAATGCGCTACTTAAAGCGAC
This sequence comes from Triticum dicoccoides, assembly GCF_002162155.2. Lineage (NCBI taxonomy): Eukaryota > Viridiplantae > Streptophyta > Magnoliopsida > Poales > Poaceae > Triticum > Triticum dicoccoides. The sequence goes on from NC_041384.1 coordinate 286,824,421, forward strand.
AACGCCCAGCTAACCTTGACACCATAGAGCATCGTCCTCCTACCTAGAACCACATCCGCCATGACCGCAAGCGCGAACGCTCTGCGGGAGAGCTTGTCTTCGGGGATGGAGCTCGAGGTCGCCGCCCTCGCTCAAGTCGCCGCACAAGCGGTGGCCACACTGGCGGCCGACGACGGGAGCACCATCAGCCACGCGTCCTACTTGCATCCGTCCAACGTCCGGCACCGCCGAGGTCGGGGACTCCTCCGAGGATGAGTAGGGCATGGGAGGCGGCAGGGCATGGTGTGCCAACTAGCCGGTTCGTCTCCCGTGTTCTACTTTTCTTCACCGGAGACCGCACCTTCACTTCACGGGTCTTGAACCCCGCCCCCATACATGGAGATCACAGATGGAGGACGTCGGTCGACGCCGTAGAATAGGTTTAGGGTCGGGTTTCTTTTATTTTTTTGTCCTATAAAAGTTCGAAATGTAATGAAAATCTGTCGTGTTTGCATTAATCTCGGCCGGTGTATATGTACTTTCACAATAATATACATATTGTAGGAGTACTAGCAAGATGCCCGTGCGTTGCACGGAAGATCAAGATCTTGTGGGAGAAAAGGATGAGGAGGGAAAGCCTTATCTGCAAATGTGGAGAGGAGTGTGGGTAAATTGTCATAGTTTCCTTCCTATCCGTTAGATATAGATCGGACGGCCTATATTGCAGGATCAGACACATCTTTCTACATCTACGGGAACCTACAAAATGGTTAACGTAAATTTCCTCTCTCTCTCCTCCCCTGATTTTCATGGTGGTGGGCCCCTCCCTCCCCCCAATCTACAATCAACAGCTCACACGTTTCACATTACGTTAATTACGTAACTGGGATTACGTAGGTGTAGCATTACTCGTCCTAAAAAACCCAACTAAGCCAACCTCCCAGCATATTGCGCGGGAAAAGACCCGGCCGCGCCGTTTTAGTCAGGATTACCGGATTACTAGTAGTGGTATCGATGGATCGTGCGAAGCAACATTTTTTTTGAGGGGGCGAAGCACCTAGTTTAAAAGGAAAAAATGTGGTACACTCACAACACTCATGTCGCGGTCGGATTGCACCCCACACACGTTCGGTCCTGCACACGGCTCACGCAAACGGAACGCACTTCGGCTTGCCTCTTCACTGACACGTGGGAATGCACTTGGAGAAACCGACCATGCACCAATCTCCCCCCACCCACCACGCGAAAATCCTCCCCCCCCCCACACCCAAAAATTCCCCCCAAATCCGATTCAACCACCCTTCGGCCAACTAACCAATAATATTCCCCAAACACCCCTCCCCCATGTCCCCCTCCACTCCATTCACTCAGCCAAAGCCGCCCTCCTCGCCGCGCCGATACGTTGGCGCCGTGGTTCGGCGATCCTCTCGCTCCCACAGTACACTCTCGTAGACTGCCGTCCTCTAGCCGCGCCGCCACCTATGGCTACGTTCTTGTGGAGGCGCATGGCGGTCAGCGCCGCCACCGCTGGCGACGTTCGTGTGGAGACGCACGGCGGTCAGCTTCTCGCATGGTATGCGCATTCTAGACTGAGGCCCCGTTCATGTCGGTGTAGCGCTGAATGTTAGCTGATAGACGCTGTTAATCTCACTGTTTGCCAAAGTACTTTACTGTCAATATGCTCTGCTTAAGAAGCTTCCTTGCCCTGTTCTGCACTCAATCTACTTAGCTGAGATGGCATGCCAAGGCTGATTAGTTGCTAAAATATCCTGCCATATATTTATTGTGACGTAGATTGCCATGGTCTAGTAGCCAATCTGTTAGCTGAAATAGCTCTACACCGTTTTATACTCGATCTTTGTTGCTGCGATGGCCTTCGATAGTTTGATGGCTGTGTGATCGGCCTCATTGACTGCTGAAACAGCCTGCCATAATTTGGCACTCAAATCTGTTTGATGAATTAGCTTTACATATATTTCGTTACTTAGATCTTCTCGTCCAAATATCTTGCCATAGCTTTAGACATCGACCTAGGTATTTTTTTCTGGACCTTCATTAAAAAGCATATATGTTTTTCCTATAATATCTAGTAGAAGAACTAATTTGTATGTCTAACAGATGGATAGGACTTGGATAACTTCTGCTTGAAGATTCTCTGCTGCATATGTCGAGGGGGTTGAAAACTTCATGAACTTTATCAGAGCTGAGTACAGTGGTCCGAAATCAGAAGTGCTCTGCCTGTGTAGCAGTTGTATGAATTCAGTTACAAGACCCCAGTCAACTGTGCAAAATCATCTACACTTGTATGGGATGTCGGTCACATATACTAGGTGGGTTCATCATGGTGAAGCTGTGAACGTCAATGTTATTGACTACGTGGAAGCAGCAGATCACCATCTTGATCTACCTGATGCTCAGGTGGAAGAGGAGGAGGAGGTGGTGGTGGCGGAGCCAGTGAGTTTGACCAACATTGAAACAATGCTACGAAATGCTCCTGCATTCCGTGAACTTTCACCTGCAGAAGAAAAACGGTGGGCCCGCATGTTGGAACAATGCAACATTGCTGTCACCCCAGGAAATAAGCTGTCAGTATTCTCAGTTATGGTCACCTTTCTTCAGGTGAAGACATCTGAGCGGATAACCAACAAATCATTCGATGCGATGTTGGCTGCTTTCCGCGAATCTTTCCCAGATTCGTTTGAGATGCCACACACCTACAGTAAAATGAAGAATTTCCTTCGTGCAGTTGGAATTGGATATGATATGATCCATGTTTGTAAGAATAATTGTGTTCTGTTCCGGAAGGATTATGCCAACTTAAGTGAATGCCCGAAATGCAAATCATCAAGATGGAAAGATGGCGATGCTGTGAAGAGGATTCCTCATAATGTTCTGAGACATTTTCCAATTACACCAAGATTGCAGAGGTTGTTTCATGATGCTGAAACAAGAGAGGATGTACTGTGGCATTCTAGGAACCAGGAGTACAGATATCAGAATGTAATGAGCCATCCATATCATGGTAGTGAGTCGAAAAGCTTCAATGATAAACACAAAGAGTTTGCTGCTGACCCGAGAAACATTAGACTTGGCTTAGCTTTAGATGGATTTAACCCATTTGGCCACCAGAGCGCCACATATAGCATGTGGCCAGTGCTTGTTATCCCTTACGACATGCCTCGAAATGTCTGCACCAAAGAATCAAACTACATGATGGCCTTGCACATCCCAGGTCCAAAAAGTCCTGGAAAGGATTTTGATTTGTTCATGGTGCCTCTTGTGGAGGAACTTCAACAGCTATGGAAGGGTGTTCTCACTCGAGACCTATATAGCAGCCCACCAGCTGATTTCTTTCTGCGTGCTATTATAATTTGGTGCATCCATGATTACCCGGCTTTTGGCACTATGTCAGGGCGAACGACACATGGTTACAATGCATGTGTTCGCTGTGACAGGAATCCACTATCATACGCAATACTTAGCAAGATCTGTTACATTGGATACCGTCGTTTCCTTGCCAAGGACAAGCCGCATCCTAGAAAATACCGAAGACATGTGTTCAATGCAAAGAATGAAAACTGTGATGCGCCAAAGAGGCTCACCGCCGATGAGTTGCAAGTGGAATTAGAGAAGGTCAGGCATATTACACCAGGAAACCATCCTGGTAATGGTAGCGGGAAAAGGAAGCATGGCAGGGTAGAAGAGAGATTATTGTTTACCCGTGGGTCCACTTTGTGGGACTTGGAGTATTGGAAATATTTGGATCTGCGGCATAATCTTGATGTGATGCACATCGAGAAAAATACATGTGACAGCATTATCGGCACACTTCTTAATATTGAAGGCAAGACGAAAGATACCTTAAAATATAGGATTGATTTGACACACCTAGGTATCAGAAAGGATTTGCAGGTGCAAGATGAAGGTAAACCACAGGATATGGCACCAGCTGTGTACGTCTTGGACAAGGTAAAATGAAAAGAATTCTGCGAGGTCCTATCACGTGTGAGATTCCCACATGGATTTGCTTCCAACCCTGAAAGGAGAGTCAGTGCAGATGGAAACAAGGTACAAGGGTTGAAAACTCATGACTGCCACGTCCTACTTCAAAGGGTTTTACCTGTTATCCTTAGAGGATTGGGCCGCCCTGACTTATACAGAGCAGTTGCAGAGTTGGGACAATTCTTCAGGGAACACTGCAATAGGAATATCAGGATAGATGCTTTGGAGCGTCTTAGAGACAAGATACCAACTATCCTATGCGACCTTGAGAAGATATATTCTCCAGCCTTCTTTGATGTGATGGTGCATGAGGGAGTCCTGGATTAGGGGGTGTTCGGGTAACCGGACTATACCTTCAGCCGGACTCCTGGACTATGAAGATACAAGATTGAAGACTTCGTCCCGTGTCCGGATGGGACTTTCCTTGGCGTGGAAGGCAAGCTTGGCGATGCGGCTATTCAAGATTTCCTACCATTGTAACCGACTCTATGTAACCCTAACCCTATCCGGTGTCTATATAAACCGGAGGGTTGTAGTCCGTAGGACATCAACTCCATATACAACAATCATACCGTAGGCTAGCTTCTAGGGTTTAGCCTCCTTGATCTCGTGGTAGATCTACTCTTGTACTACCTATATCATCAATATTAATCAAGCAGGACGTAGGGTTCTACCTCCATCAAGAGGGCCCGAACCTGGGTAAAACATCGTGTTCCCTGCCTCCTGTTACCATCCGGCCTAGACGCACAGTTTGGGACCCACTACCCGAGATCCGCCGGTTTTGACACCGACATTGGTGCTTTCATTGAGAGTTCCTCTGTGTCATCGCCTTTAGACCCGATGGCTCCTTTGGTCATCAACAATGATACGGTCCAGGGTGAGACTTTTCTCCTCGGATAGATCTTTGTCTTCGGCGGCTTCGCTCTGTGGGCCAATTCGCTCGGCCACCTGGAGCAGATCGAAAGCTACGCCCCTGGCCATCAAGTCAGGTTTGGAAGCTTAAACTACACGGCTGACATCCGCGGAGACTTGATCTTCGACGGGTTCGAGCCACGGCCAAGGGCGCCGCACTATCTCGAGGGGCATGATCTAGCTCTGCCTCCGGACAGTGTCCTACGCATCGGTTCTGACCCCTAACTCGGAGCCTATTGCGCCAATCGAGGATGAGCGGTTGGACGTCACCTCGGGGGGTTTGATCTCAAAGGCGATCGAGCCGAATGCTAGCCCCGCACTCTACATGATCCGTGACTCCGAGGATCCGGACTCCTTTCCAAACTCCGAACCCCCCGCGCCCCTGCCGATCGAATCCGATTGGGCGCCGATAATGGAGTTCAAAGCTGCAGACATCTTTCAGCACTTGCCTTTTGGCGATATCCTGAACTCTCTCAAGTCTCTCTCTTTATCAGGAGAGCCCTGGCCGAACTACAGTCAGCGAGGATGGGATACGGACGATGAAGAAATTCAAAGCCCACCCACCACCCACTTGGTAGCCACTGTCGACAATTTAAACGACGTGCTCAACTTCGACTCTGGAGACATCGACAGCATGGATGACGATGCAAGAGATACCGACGAACCAACGCCCATAGGGCATTGGACAGCCACCTCATCTCACGATGTGTACATGGTGGATACCCCTAAAGGAAGCGACAACGAGGAAAAAGGGGATGGGACGGGAGATCGACCCCCCGAAAAGCAATCAAAGCGTCGGCGTAAATGCCAACCCAAGCCCCGCCTCGACAAAAACCCATCCATAGAGCAGGACGAGCCGGTAGACGATGAGCAGGCCTTAGAGCAACCGTCCGAACAGGGCAACACGGATAGAGAAACCGAACATCCCTCCTCTGGCGAAAATGGTATTCCAGACGACCTCACGCCGGATAAACCTATGGAGCAGAAGAATCTCCATGAGAGGCTCGTTCAAACTGCACGCAGCCTAAAAAAGCAGAAGCGGAAGCTAAAAACAGCGGAAGATGCACTCCAGATTAGATGGAGCAAAGTAATCAATACCGCAGATAAATACGGCGACAGTCGCCGCACTAAAAGCTATCCGAAAAGAAAGCTACTGCCTGAATTCGACGAAGAGGCCCTAGAGCCCTCGCATTCAAAAAATGAGAAAGCCACACGGTCGGATAGACGACCCCATAAAGCAGCAAGCGGCGCCGCACCTAAATCGGCATGAGACCCACTTAAGGATTCGCATCATGGCCCAGTCAGGTCCATTTATGGGCCAAGAAAGCAAGCTCTCGTAAGCAACGCTATGAAGCCATCATCAGAATCCAGCACACCCAAATACAGGGGCGCCGCACACCCACTATGTTTCACCGATGAGGTCCTGGACTATGAATTTCCAGAGGGATTCAAACCCGTAAACATAGAGGAATATGATGGAACAACAGACCCTGGAGTTTGGATCGAGGATTATATCCTCCACATAGACATGGCTAGAGGAGATGATCTCCACGCCATAAAATATTTACCCCTTGAGCTTAAAGGGCCAGCCCAGCATTGGCTTAAAAGCCTTCCCGAAAACACAATTGGAAGCTGGGAAGAGCTCGAGGATGCTTTCCGAGCAAACTTTCAAGGGACCTATGTCCGCCCTCCGGATGCAGACGATCTTAGTCACATAACTCAACAACCCGGAGAATCAGCTCGGCAGTTCTGGAATAGATTCCTCACTAAAAAGAATTAGATAGTCGACTGTCCGGATGCTGAAGCCTTAGCAGCTTTCAGGCATAACGTCCGAGACGAATGGCTCGCCAGACACCTCGGCCAAGAAAAGCCAAGAACAATGGCCGCACTAACAAGCCTCATGACCCGCTTTTGTGCAGGGGAGGACAGCTGGTTGCCAAGGTGCAGCCCCAATGACCCAAGTACATCCGAAACTAGGGATGGAAATGGAAAACCGTGAGGCAACAAGGACCGTCGCTGGACTAAGGACAAAAGTCCGAAGAGCACGGCAGTCAATGCCGGATTCAAAGGCTCACGACAAAATTAGGCAAAATCGCCCCCCAGGATAACAGGGACGATCCATCCAACCTAAATAAAATCCTGGACATGATATGTCAGATACACAGTACTCCCGGTAAGCCTGCTAACCATACCCATAGAGACTGTTGGGTTTTCAAACAATCCGGCAGACTCAATGCCGAACACAAGGGGCTCGACACACCAAGCGAAGACGAGGAGGAACCCCAAAAGCAGAGCACTAGGAAACAAAAGAACTTCCCACAAGAAGTAAAAACAGTGAACTCACTTCACATAACAAAACGTGCGGCACCCGTAAAGGTACACACCACACGGCCCATCGCCAAAGGGTCCTGCCACTGGTTGTCAAAACCGATCATCTTCAATCAGCTAGATTATTCTAGAAATATCAAGAATATAGGCTGGACTGCCTTGATACTCGATCCAATAATTGGTGGACTCCAGTTTTCAAATGTCCTTATGGACGGAGGCAGTAGACTAAACCTGATATATCAGGATACAATCCAGCACATGGGGATAAACCCAGCAAGAATCCGCCGCAGCAAAACCTCCTTTCAAGGGGTAATACCTGGTCCGGACACCCATTGTATGGGTTTTCTCCGGCTCGAAGTCATATTCGGCTCTGCCGATAATCGTCCCGTTCTCAAGTCGCTATCAAGCACTACTGGGACGCGAAGCTTTCGCTCGCTTTAACGCAATACCGCATTATGCATCTCTTACGCTTAAGATGCCCGGTCCACGAGGCATCATCTCTTTGAAGGGGAAGCACTAAAGTGCGCCTCCCCAAGCGGAGGACTGTGCGGCCGCTTTGACAGCCCCACAGCAATTGGCCTCACCGGCCAAAAAACTTTGAAATAGGTCATTCAAGACCACGAACGCGGATAGACGAGTTCGGTGCAAAATCATCATTGATGCAGGCCTAGTGGCCATATACCCCCGCACTAGGGGCTCCACGCATATACAATAAGAGACAATAAAGCTCAATCTTATAAATTTTACTTTATACTTTGTTTATTTTAAACTTTTTCGGCACGACCCGTTTTCAACTCAGTTCCTCTCTTTTACAGATGAACGTCGTGCGGCGCCCGTCCAGGATACGGCACAACGGAGACACAGGCGCAGACGTGCAGTAGGGACCCGTCCTAAAGGATTCTTTTTAGATTAAGACCCTGCGTAAACCTTTTATACGGTCTCTTGTTCCTACACATCCCCTGGTTTTTTCTGATATAACCACGGAGGAGGCTGGCGTCTTGGCATGTGGCCACGTCAGAATTTTTGCACGTACCTAGACACTAGGGGCTTTTTTAATAAAGAGTGTTGTTTCGCCCGCACTCATAAAGACCGAACACCTTAGGGAGTGTTCGGCGTCACGAGTTTTGGCATTATATGCATCAGCTCCGAATCATGTCTTTGGTCAAATGTTGGGTTGCCCGGCTCCTGAGTTCGGCTACCTTACGTTCCGCTCTATCGGCTAAGGTAGCACCAGGAGAACTACTGCGATTGTGCCCCGATTCGGTCGGGCGAGCACCTCAGTAGACAAAGCCGAAAACTAACTGTCATGATGTAGCGTGAGACTGGTCAGCCACTCGATGACCTATAGGAATCTACCGGATTCCTCCGCTTTAACGAAGGGCCGCTTCCCGGTCAGGCACATACGCGCCCTGAACTCGGACGAGCGCAGTTGCCACCAAGGGGCTACCTAAATAGTCTCACTGCCAAACTCCTATGGCTAAGTGAAAATGTTAAAGCATTATAGTCCGGTTGCCTGGCCCGCTGCACTATCACCTCCTTTGTAGGACCAAGACGTTGGGTTAAGTGTGAAAATGCGTCTTCTGCGAGCACCCCCGCACTATGTGCGTGGGGGCTGAAGCCAACGACTACCATCTTTCAGATTTTGTATATATATATATATATATATATATATATATATATATATATATATATATATATATATATATATATCTTAAAACGGCCGCACAGGAGGTGTTCCCAATACTTGGAGGCACAAGTATAAAAAAGGCCACTACAGTTTATCAAAATATTACTTTATAATTACATATGCTATCATAACATAGCATCTTTCGGGCACTGCGTCTCTATTACACGAGCGCCTTCAAGAACTTCCTGAAAATAGTGCTTGGAGGGCACTCGGCTTTTGTCCGAATCTCGGGACGCAACAACGGTGGTCTACATCTCTGCCCAGTATGTCTTAACACGGGCAAGAGCCATCCTAGCGCCCTCTATGCATGCTGACCTCTTCATTGCATTTATACGTGGCACCGCGTCAAGGAATTGCTGCACTAAGCTGAAATAACTCTTCGGCTCTGATCTCCCCGGCCACAGGTGACCCATGACGTACTTCATGGCGAGTCCAGACAACCTATTCAGTTCGGCCCATTGAGCCAAACGATCATCCACTGCCAGTGGACGCTCTGGATTGTGAAACTGCGACCAGAAAAGCTTTTCCACTTCGCGATCTTTTTGATCTCGAAAGTGTTTGGTCGCATCAGCAGCACTCGTTGCCAAGTGCAGATAGGTATCCTCCACACTCCACATCCGGTCCAACGGAGCAAACTACGGATCACAAAATTTCCTTCGCAGCATAAAGGGCTTTCTAGCTGCAATCTGTTCGGCCTGACACAGCTCCTCCTTCGTAGCTCTCATCGCAGAGCGCACGTCCTTGGCATTGGCAACGGCCTTCTCTAAGTCCGTCTGTTTCGCCTGGTCTTATTTTTCAAGAAGTATGCAACGGTCTGTAGCGCTTTTTAACTTTTTGGCCATCTCGGCCATCTCTTCCTTGCTTCGACAATGAGCAGCCTGTTCGGCTCTCAGCTCTTCAAGGGCTTTCCTGGTGGCCGCATCACTTTCGCTGGCTTGTTCTTTAGCTCGGGCAAGTTCTGCCCTAAGACTCTCCACGGCGGCCGCACCATCTGCGTCAAGCACACACATCGTAAGACACAGGCATAAAACTGTTCTTACCTGATGCCGTCCGAGGAATTACATACCTTGAGCCTCATCAAGCCACTTATTGACAAGCGTGATGTCGGCATCTGCCACGTCCAGTTGCCGCTTTAGTTCAGCAAAATCGTCAGTTCGGCTCGATTCCGGACACCCTGCCGCCTGCATTCAAAGACGACATCTTAGACCTGGGATTATGATCCTCCGCGTGCCGTCATTTCTTGACAACACGCAGAGTCTCAGGGGCTACTATCTACACAGGGCGCATCTTATTCATGCGCAACTAACAAAAGTATACATTCTCTAATGTACCTCGAAACCCGTCAGTAAACTTTTGACGGCCTCATACAATCCGCTCACTGCGGATGAAATCCTTTCAATCACCGTGCCCATCAATGCACGGTGCTCCTCTGAGATAGAAGCTTGCCCCAGCAGAATCTTTAGCTCCTCCGGCCGAGCACCAGACGGTGCCAGGCTCATCCCATGACCTCTTTCGAAGGCCGGACGTGGAGAACCTCGGGGGCCGCATAGCTACTTTCCGCCCCTGCTGGATTCGGAGAAACCCTCCGCGACGACACCTCAGGGTCGCCCGCCTCACTAGGCGGCACGGCAGGGGGAGGCGTCCCGCTCTCCATCATCTCCGGAAGGAGATCCCCCAAAGACGAGCTCTGCTGAGAAGGGCTGAGGTCCGAGCTACAAGGTATAGGTTTGGTTAATCTTCTCAGATATAAATCAAGGATTTCCCTCATCCCTCAAAAGGAAAATCTTTCTCCACTTACGGCTCGCTGGAGGGCTGATCCCCTTGAGGGCGTAGTCCGGCCGAGGAACTCCCCGGCATCGGACCCTCTGACGAGGATTTTCTCCCTCGCTTCGAGGCCATGGTTTCCGGGTCGTCAGAGGCGGCTCTCTTCTACCCCTTAGGAGAGTAATTGTCGGTTCCTCCCTTCGGAGCAGCCTCCTTCGAGGAGGCCATAGCTTCCTTGTCCTCCCCCTCCAAAGGCATTATCTCTAGCATCCTGACCAGCATGGGATCCGGCCTGGTTTCAGGAAGGGGAGCCGGACACCTGATTAGCTTTGCCTTCGCTATCCACTCCTGTTTAAAAGGACGGCTCTATTAGGGGCAAGTTTATGACAATTATACGGAAAGAAGGTCCGGGCACAAGGTTGCTTACTTGAGTATCCGGGCGATTGCAGCTTAGGCCTGCGTCCTCAGTTAAATCTGGACACATCTCTTGTGATCCAAAGAATAGTCTATACATCTCCGCGGGCGTTGCGCCCATAAAGTTCTGGAGAGCTCGCGGTCCCTCTGGATTAAACTCCCACAGGCGAAGGGGCAATGTTTGCCGGGCAATATTCAGCGAATCAGCCTGACCTGCGTCACCTTGATCAAGCTGAGGTCTCCTTCCAAGAGATCCTTAATTCGGCCCTGTAACAAGGGCACGTCTTTGGGAAAACCCCAATCTAACCCTCTGTTAACCCATGACGCTAGCCGTGGTGGGGGACCCGAGCGAAAGGCAGGAAGCGCCACCCGCTTGGTGCTCCGGGGAGCGGTGATATAAAACCACTCTCGTTGCCACAAGCCTAGCTCCTCTTGAAAAGAGCCCTCGGGCCATGGAGCATCAACATTTTTGCTTATAACAGCGCCTCCGCACTCTGCGTGCCGTCCCTTGATCATCTTCGGCTCCACTTTGAAAGTCTTGAGCCATAATCCGAAGTGATGGGTAACACGGAGGAACGCTTCGCATACAACGATAAACGAGGAGATATGGAGGATGGACTCCGGAGCTAAGTCGTGGAATTCCAGCCCATAATAAAACAGCAGTCCCCTTACAAAGGGATCCATCGGGAAGCCTAACCCCTGAAGGAACTGAGGCACGAACACTACGCTCTCACCGGGCTGGGGACTGGGGATACCCTGCCTTTGAGCAGGCAACCTGTGCGAAATTTCGGCGGTCAAGAACTTAGCCTCTCTCAACTTTAGCACGTCCTCCTCCATTACGGAGGAGGGCATCCATCGGCCTTGAAGGTCGGAACCGGACATTGTCGAAGGTTTGAGGCGCCCGGAATCTGGAGCCTAGGGTGTTGGAACTCGAGGCGACGGGCGAACTTGTTTTGGGATTGGAGAAAAGGAGTAAGGCCCTGGTCTCTTTATAAGAGGTTGAATACCAGGAGCCCTCCCCGTAACCGTTTGGGACTCACCTTTAATCGAGAAACATGCTAACGGGCACGATTGGGTTACCCACGTCCGTATTGATGAGAATCCCGTAAAACGGGGGCACACGATCTTTGCTTTGACAAGACATGCCAAGGAAACTGCCTCGCAAAACACACTGAGGTGGAAAAGTGAAAACGATTCGAGTAAAGGATTTGGCAGTAGTGTGATGACGCACTGCGGAATACGTTAGCAGATTTGATTTGTGTTAATATCATTCTCTCTATGGCAATGTGTGGAAGCTTATTTTGCAGAGCCGGACACTACTCTTGGTGTTTACAATCTTCTATGAAGGACTTGGAGGAGGAACCCGCCTTGCAATGCCGAAGAAAATTTGTGCGCCGGACTCGTCGTCATTGAAGCCTGGTTCAGGGGCTACTGAGGGAGTCCTGGATTAGGGGGTGTTCGGGTAACCGGACTATACCTTCATCCGGACTCCTGGACTATGAAGATACAAGATTGAAGACTTCGTCCCGTGTCCGGATGGGACTTTCCTTGGCGTGGAAGGCAAGCTTGGCGATGCGGATTTTCAAGATCTCCTACCATTGTAACCGACTCTATGTAACCCTAACCCTATCTGGTGTCTATATAAACCGGAGGGTTGTAGTCCGTAGGACATCAACTCCATATACAACAATCACACCGTAGGCTAGCTTCTAGGGTTTAGCCTCCTTGATCTCGTGGTAGATCTACTCTTGTACTACCTATATCATCAATATTAATCAAGCAGGACGTAGGGTTTTACCTCCATCAAGAGGGCCCGAAGCTGGGTAAAACATCGTGTTCCCTGCCTCCTGTTACCATCCGGCCTAGACACACAGTTCGGGACCTACTACCCGAGATCCGCCGGTTTTGACACCAACAGTGCATTTGGCTGTTCATCTACCTGATGAGGCACTACTTAGGGGTCTAGTACAGTATGGCTGGATGTACCCTATTGAAAGGCGGCTAGGCACTTTCAAGGGCTATGTTAGAAACAGAGCTAGACCCGAGGGTTCCATTGCAGAGGCCTACATTGCTACAGAAGCGTTGACATTCTGCTCAAAATACATTGAAATAGTTGATCAGCTTAGCAAAGAGGTGGGTGAAGACAATCCCAGGCTCAATGTTTTCGATTATTCTGTTCGAGTTATAGGGAAGAGTCGACAAGAGGACAAACCTAAAGATTTGGACAAAATGGTTTGGTATGTGTTGAATAACTGTCCTGAGTTACTACCTTATATCAAGTAAGTGCAGTACTGCAGCTTATACATCGTAATCTACTAAACTTGCAGCACATTCTTATATATTTAGATGTTTGACGCGATCACTATGTTGTGCATCATCTACAAAGAGGAGTTACTGCCGCAAAATCCAAGAAACATTGACAAACTGGTTATGGCAGGATTTGCAAAATGGTTCAAGAACCATGTAAGCTTTTGAAGTGCACTGTCAGTTTTTTTAATATATTGAGTACATAAGATGATCAGCTTGTCTATTTTCTAACCATAGGTTAAGAAGATGCGGGATGATGGGCAGGCAGTTGATGATGCCCTTTACTCACTAGCAATGGGTCCTGATACTTGGGTAAGACATTATGAATCTTGCGTTGTTGGAGATGTGCACTACAACACCCTTGCACGAGACGAAGGCAGGAAGGCACGGATACGTATGACAAAGAGACAACTGAAATGTATGCTAACATAACAGACATTATTCAGTTGCAGTATATCTCCAGTTTTGAGGATCATCGGTGTGTGGTTCTGTTGTGATGTCGTTGGTATAACCTATTTTCCAGGATCGCAAAACCCAGAGCTGATGATTATTTCAAATCCATCAATGTCAAGGCGGCGTACCAGACCAACGAGACTTTTATTTTGGCAAATCAAGCAACATAGATATTTTTCTTGGAACACACATCTGCACATAGCGATGACTGGAGAGTATTGCAAAGGTTTGAGCAGAAGAATTCGTTTAATGAAGTTGCACAACAAGATGATGCTTACACTGCTCCTGATGTACAAGATAACACAAATGTTCCTAATATCTTTGAGAACCATCACGTCAATGACGCCGGCGAAAAGATTGCCTGTCGTGCTGTGGACATACAAGAGTTGATCAAGAAGAAGCCAACGTTCGAGGACGTTGAGCACGAAGAAGAAGATGACACCATGGGGAATTACGATTCAGACTGATACACATGACGAAGATGTCGACGCTGCTGCTGCAGATGATGATTACATTGCTTTTGTCGTATTTGCCTGTCAGAAGACGTTTTTTATCTACTATGTGAAATTGTGTTTGCTATGACAACTGAAACCTGATGAACATGTTGTTTAGTATTTTGCTGTGAGAACATCACTTGTTATGTATGATGATTTGTGTTTGGTGATTGTATGACAACTAAAACATGATGACATTGTGGTTTTGTTGTACTCATATTTGGCTGTGAAACTTGAATTTGATGACATAGTTTGTTGTTGGACTGCAATTTGCTCGACGTCTTCGAATGAGAACAAAGCTGACCCGACAGCGCCTCTGCTATTTATTTATTTATATGAGCAAAAGGGGATACCCCCTGATTTCCGTTAATAGAAATCATTAGATGTTCACAACACTACGACCAGCCTGCTACACAGGTTTCATTCATTACTAGTTTCAGCAAAGTGCTCATGTCGTAGCCACTGAATACATCACGAGTGCTACATACACTGCAAATAAAGAGACAATCATCCTACAGAGCACATCGATTTTGCCCATTATCTTCACAAGCTCTTTCATCTCCTCATTGCTGTCAGGGCCGTTCAGTAGCTATTGCTTGGCCATGATTAGAGGAACTGCATCTTTAACCTTCTGCTCTGCATCTTCCTCTTCTGTCGTTCCTTCAGTTACTTGTCCAACACCCCAACCTGCTGGTATTGGGATTCCTCGGCTAACCAAATAATCAACGTAGTTGTATTCCCCCACATCAGCAACTTCCCAGAAATTCAAATCACACGAATCTTCCCTTTTCTGCACGAATCAAATTGGTAGATCGTCAACCAAACTATTAAAAAAATCAGCAACTGAAAGCAGCAGAACAACACTTAAACATATTATTACCCCATGATTCGGGCATTTGTAGAAGACTCGGCTAGGGTTGCGGATTGTGGTTGAGACACGACGGATGACTCTGCGTGATTTGCAGTAGTGGTACCACACCAACGGCAGCGGATTGCGATGAGCAATCGGCTGCGGTGCGCTTGCCGGCGAGGGTGTGATGAGACCCACAAGCGATGGTACGGGTTGCGACTTGGCGCATATCTGGTTGTTGCCTGCTGAAGAGCAGGTGGACGAGCAACCAGCGGACATGGTTGCTGCGGCCAGAGCTTCTGATGCTAGGCAGAGTAAGTAGAGAAGAGGAGAAGCGAACGTTGGATATGTCAGTTTCATTACTTGCAAAGTAGAATAGCACCATATATAGTCATAGTCTAGCTTTGGATTCGAACCAGCTACAGGAGCACGTCTTTCTTTTTTCTAAAACTCGGCAATGTCTCTTTACTGGTACACTAGCTTGTTCGGTACGCCTTCCCATGTCTTTGATTTTCTTTCCCTTTTTTTGCGAGGAAGGAAGGAAGACAAAATTGAGAGTTCCTGGGACTCGAACCCAAGACCTCTCGGTTGAAAACCAAGGGTGCTAGTCACCTATGTGGCGAACGTTCCCTGTGAGGAGGACGGCAGACGAATGCATTTTCCTCGCAGTTTTCTTCATATATATAAAAATGTATGCTACTTGGTGTCCGCTTAGTCAACAAACGATTGTGCCAACCTTGACTGTTGGATTGACATTCAACGTCTGTCGCGTTTCTTCAGTCTCTTCTTCCTCGAGCCGCCAAAGCCAAACCTGCGTCGGCGGGACCGCCTGCTACCGCCTCCCATGGCTGGATGTGATCTGCCCCGGCTCCTATTCGTTCCCGTCCGAGGCCTCACCATCGTCCTCCGCCTTGGTTCGCTCGCCGTGGCGCCGCCCTCCGATGTTGTCAACATGGTCAACAACCAAGAGGAATAAGGAGATGACTGTACATGGTGAGGATGACAGTAGGCACCCAGCAGCGCACGCAGTAATTTTGTTTTTTCGGGACGGAGAAGGGTATCAACTGGGTTGTGCGGGACCCGTGGCCCGTCTAGCCCAGGCTTTTATTTCATATGTTTAGCACATGACCAACCTAGTTTGTTTTTTTCCTTTCTGAAAATTGCTAGCCAGCTATTTTGGTTTTTGCAGAATAACCAACATAGGCCTACTTGCTTTTCTACGCCCTGCTGGGCCAGAAATCTTTCAAGACGAGGAGGGATGCATTTTGCCCAGAAAATGGGCTATAAGTAATAAGAAATGGGCTATAAGTAATAATAAATGGGCTGTAAAATGAAAAAATACAACAAACAGACAATTAGTTCCAAAATACTGTTTTCTTTCGGATTTTGATATCTTAAATTTCATTGTTTTTGTGCGGGTAAAATTTCATTGAATTTAAATTAAGGTATATTTAGATTTAAAATTAATTTGAATCTGGCTAGAAATTTCGGGCTGTATGTTGTTTGGGACAGATTTGGAGGCTGACTTGTGGGTCTACTAGGTTGACGTGTACTTTGGCTTTGTCAACTTAGTCCACAAACGATTCTAGCAGTAGTGACCGTTGGATGTTAATCCAACGGCCGTGCTACTTCTTCAATATCTGATCTTCTTGCTCCAGCCGCCCAAACTAGCTCCGGAGGGACTGCCTGCTCCCGCCTACCGTGGCCGGTTGTGCTGCTGCATAGGCTGCACCGCCCCACCCCACTTCATTGCTGGCCAGGCCATTCCTCTACTCACCCACACCTCCTATTAGTTTCCGGCGACGGCAGCTGGACCAGTAAACCCTCCTACTCCCCACCGCGTGGGCAACCATTGCCGAGTCTTCCCCGGCTCCGTGTCGTTCCCTTCCTAGGCCTCGTCGTCGTCCACCGCCATGGTGCTCTCGGCACGGCTTGGTCAACTTGGTCAATGAAAGACATCCATCAGCCGTGGACTGTACGCGCAAAATAATGATTCCTCCACCTGACAGCCGGGACCCACCGAAAGGGCCTCTGTATTTCGCAAAAAATGTTCCCCCTACTGACATGTCAGACCCATCAGCTATATCTACACACGCAAGGAAGTGCCTCCTTATTACGCACAAAAAATGAATACCCCCCTTCTAGCTGGGACCCACCATAGTGGGAGGATGACTTGTGGGCCAACAAAGTTGACGGGGACAGAGGGCTTTGTCAACTTAATCAATATGAACGATTCTAGCTCCAGTGACCGTATGATGTCCATCCAACGGCCGTAGTGCTTCTTCAAACTCTGGTCTTCTTGCTCTAGCCACCTAAAGTAGCGCTGGTCGTGCCGCATGCTCCTGCCTCCCTTGGCCGGCTGGGCTGCCGCGGAGGCCTCACCGCCCCCTACTATTCCCACCACTGGCCAAGCCCTGTGGCGACGACAGCCTCCGCAGCTGAACCAGTGAACCCTCATACTCCTCTCCGCGTGGGCTTCCATTGTCGCGTCTTCCCCGGCTCTGCGTCGTCCCCTTCCTAGGCCTCGCTATCGTCCACCGCCGTGGTGCTCTCCACGCGGCATGGTCAACATGGTCAAGGAACAACTTCCATTGGAAGAGTACTGTACGTGGATAGGCTCACAGCTGGGTCCAGGGCCACAACCCAGATTTTTGTGATTTGCCAAGTAAGTCGCTTTGTCAGGCCTATTGGGCTGCAAATCTTTCAAGACGAGGAGAGCTTTCATTCGGTTGGCCGAGAAAATGGCCCATCAGTAATGAGAAATGGGTTGTACATTTTTAAAACACATCAAACCGGCAATTAGTTTCAAATATCTTTTTTTTTCATTTCAAGATTTTAAATTACATTAGTTTTTATGCGTGGAGAATTTTTTGGATTTTATATTGATATACATTTATTTTTAAAATCAGTTTGAATGTGAGTCGAAATTTCGGGATTAAAAACAGTTCAGACCGCACCGAAATATGCAAAATTTCGTATAATTTTTTAACCGTGGCCACAATTTGGGCTGTAATGCTAACAAAAGAATATGGGCTCCAAAAAAACCTTAAGAATTAGCAAATGGGCTGAAAATTATTAGAAATAATGGCAGATGGGCTGTATGCTGTTTTCCACAGATTTGAGGCTTTCCTAAAAAAAGGTTGATGCACAAGCAGTGATTGTTGGATGTCCATCCAACGGCCGTCGTGCTTCTTCAATATCTGCTCTTCCTGCTCCAGCCGCTCAAACAAGCGCCGGCGGGACTGCCTGCTCCCTCCTCCCCGCGGCCGGCTGTGCTGCCGCGTAGGCCTCACCGCCCCATCGTACTCCCATCGCTGGCCTAGCCATCCCTGTACTCACCCACACCTGCTGTTATTCTTCGGCGACGGCAGACGAACCAGTAAACCCTCGTACAGTCGTACTTCCCTCCGTGTGGGAAACAACTGCCAAGTCTTCCCTGCCTCGGTGTCGTTCCCTTCCTAGGCCTCGCCGTCGTCCACCTCCCTGGTGCTCTCGGCGCGGTCTGGTCAACGTGGTCAACGACCGACATGCATCTGAAGTGGACTGTACGTGGAGAGGCCGACAGCTAGGTCCATGGCGCACGCAAGGAAATGCCTCCTTATTACGCGCAAAATAATGATTCCTCCACCTGACATCAGGGACCCACCGAAAGGGCCTCTGTATTTCGCAAAAAAAAACGTTACCACCGCTGACATCTCGGACCCACCAGCTATATCTTTGCACGCAAGGAAGTGCCTCCTTATTACGCACAAAAAAATGAATACTCCCCCTGTTAGCTGGGACCCAGTATAGTGGCAGGCTGACTTGTGGGCCTACTAAGTTGACAGGGACGGAGGGCTTTGTCAACTTAGTCAATATGCACGATTCTAGCTCCAGTGACTGTATGATGTCCATCCAACGGTCGTAGTGCTTCTTCAACCTCTGGTCTTCTTGCTCCAGCCGCCCAAACCAGTGCCAGGCCATCCCTCTACTCACCCACACCCCCTGTTACTCTGCGGCGACAGCAGCCTCACACCGCAGCGAACCAGTGCCCTCGTACTTGTCGTCCACCGCCCTGGTGCTCTCGGCGCGGTGTGCTCAACGTGGACAAGGAACGGCTTCCATCGGACATGGACTATACATGGAGACGCTTACAGCTGGGTCCACGGCCGCAGCAAGGAAGTGCCTCCTTATTACGTGCAAAATAATTATTCCTCCACCTGACAGTGGGGACCCACCGGACGGGCCACCGTATTTCGCCCCACTGATTGCTGGGACCCACTAGCTACATCTTCGCACGCAAGGAAGTGCCTGATAGTCGGGACCCACCTGGTCGAAGCATACATAGCGTTGTCATTCTGGTCGTGAATGTGTACGTACATATATACTGGTGGATGTAGAGGCACGCATGTGTTGTAGTAGAGGCGGTCAGGGTGCAAGAAAGAAAATACAGCCACGTATGTGTACATGCGGGTGGGGTCTCGAATGCCTACTCGCGCATATGTACAGCGAGGGCTCGTTGACATGGCTCGGTCGGAATGGAGAAACAGCGTCGTCATCATGTTCATGGGGAGGCAACAGAATGCGTCGTGTTCATGGGGAGGCAACGGAATGCGTCGTGCTCATCGGGAGGCAACAGAACGCGTGGGAGCCAACCGGCTGGGTCGGAACGGAATGCGTGGTCGTGTTCATCGGGAGGACTTGGACAGAACAGGCGATGGAAACGAGGCCTGGCATACCACACAATGGAGGAAACGGACCTCCTGTCGGATTTTGGATTCCGGCAGACCCTTGAGGTTCAAACACTTGGGTGCGCGTGGAGATTTCGCCTCCTACCTACCTGCACCCCTCCACCGTGCTAGGATCAGAACCATCGAAACAACAACACAAGAGACACAGGGTTTATACTGGTTCGGGCCACCGTTGTGGTGTAATACCCTACTCCAGTGTGTGGTGTGTGGATTGCCTCTTGGGCTGATGATGATGAACAATACAAGTAAGAACAGCCTCGCGAGGGTCTGTTCTTGGCTGGGGCGATGAACTGCTGGGAGGAGTTCAGTCACCTTTCTCTCTCTCTCTCTCTCTCTCTCTCTCTCTCTCTCTGCTTATAACCTCTCTAACGAGCCTCTTTCTTCCTACAACCCAACCCCCTTGCTCTGTGGGTGGCTGGTCCTATTTATATAGGCCCTAGTCCTCTTCCCAAATATCGAGCGGGAAGGGAGCCAACAATGGCAGGCTAATTTGAAAGGGGACATCAAGTATCAGCTATCCTGACAAAAGTAGTCTTTGCCTACGCAAAGCTCTGGTGATGATGCCGTCTTGGGCTCCACGGTGACCTCCATCTCGTAGTCCTCCTGGTCTTGGTCCCGTTGCACCGAAATGGCAACCTTTGCCTGATGCCTCGGTACTCCACGGCTGTGCTTGCCCCCTTTGCACCAAAGAGGAAAGGAGGACGCTGCGCGGGCTGGCACCCGCCTGGCGCCCTGAGTCGTCATGGCTTGCGTCACGGGCACCTCGCGAGGTACCCTGCCTTGATCTCTCCGCCTCCTCGTGAGCCTGCCTGATGAGGCCGTGCCTGAGGAAGCTCCGTGTCGTCCGCCCCGTGAGGCTTGGCCCCTCGCGTGGGTCTTGAGTTTGTTTTGGTGAAGATGGGTCGTGCTGGGCCCCCCTTTGAGCCACGCCGCAGGCCGCAGGCAGGCAAGTCTGGGGACCCCCGTTCCCAGAACGCCGACAGTAGCCCCCGGGCCCAAGGCGCGCCCGGACTTGGCCGTGCAGGGAGGCGGAAGGGCAAGAGCGAAGCGCCACGGGCCCTAACAGCCTGCGGCCTTGGGCGCCGCGTGGCGGTTGACTGGTCGTGGGCGCCTTAGCAGCCGCGCGAGTTGATAAGGGAGTGGCGTCCGCCTAGGCCCTTCTTCTTGCTTTCCCCGGTTGCTGTTCAGATCCCCTTTATTGCGCCTCTCCTCCCTTCCTCCGAAATCACCAGATGTGCTCTGACCGTGCGACCTAGGAAGCCATGGCACCTCGCCAACCCCCGGCCGCAGCTTGGTACTCGTCTGCCCTGGACCCGCCGAACGTGTCGGAGGCGGGGCTTGCCTGGTTGCGCCGAATAGCGACGGCGCGAGGCATTGATGGAGCGAAGGTGTTCAAGGCCGGCTCCGCCACCCCTGAAGGTCAGAGGAGCACCTTCTATCCACTCTTGGTAAGTGCCATTGTTGCTGGCGTGGTGCCTCCCTTCTCCGAGTTCTTCTTCTCTGTCCTCCGCCATTACAAGCTGCAGGCTCTGCATCTCCATCCCAACTCCGTCCTTCTCCTCGCGGTCTTTGCTTATTACTTCTACCTCCGGACCTCTCGCGGTCCTGCTTCCGCGTGCGCGAGCATCGTCGCGTACGGTGGCGCCATTGCCATCCCGAACCCTGGGAAGAGGATTGAGGGCTTCAGGAGCAAGTGGGTCTTGGTGGATGCTGAGCGCATCCACCCTCGGCTGATCTTGCCCATGGAGCAGCCCACGAGCTCCAGCAACTGGGGTCGGGCGGAGCTCGCGGATCCCCGCATGAAGATGGTGTTGGAGAAGATGGATGCAGATCTGAGGCCGACCGACATGGCGGCGGCGAAGCTGACCGGCGCGTCATTGCTGAGGGAGTTCCTGGAGCACCAGCTGGCTCCGCTTCGACAGTACTTGCATCCAATGTGGAGGCCCCGTCCTAGCCCCGCGGCCTGGGCCAACGGAGACCTGGCTGCGGTTCTCCAATCTCTGGTCGGGGGCAATGTGGCGAGGTTGGAGAGCGCTCCTACGCCCTTGTTCCTCCACGACGACTGGGAGCGGGTAGTGAGGTCCATGCCCGTCTTCAACGGGGAAGGGCCCGTGCCCCTGGAGGTTCCCGAGGAACCGGTGGCTGTGCCCTCCAACGAAGAGGAGGAAGGAGGGGAGCGGGGAAAAGGGCCTGACTCCGAGGCTACTGACGGAGAGTCAAGGGCTCCCCTTCCCCGGCGCAAGTCCCGCGCTCTCCTCCTGCCTCCGAGCGACGACGACGAGGATGATGACAAGGACGACGACATGGACGACGACGAGCAGGGCGGCGGGAGCTCACCCCCGATCCTGAAGAAGGACAGGACCGGGCTGATCTCCCGCGAGTCTGCCCTGGCCTCGGGGCGGACTGCAGGCGCACCTTCCGCCTCCAAGCTTCCCGAGGTTGACCCTTCCAGCCGGCTTTCGGGCTTCAAATTTGGCCAGAGGCCGCTTGAGCTCACTAGCAACGACCCGTAAGTGTTCGATTCTTGTCTTTATTTCTTGCTCTGCTCTTGAGGCTTGACATTCGCATCCCTTCGATAGGCTGGCGCCCGCAGCAAAGAAGTCAAAGGGGGCTTCTGAGGTTCCGTTCGTGACAGCGCCCCTAAAGGAAGGTGACCGCAACGCACAAGCTTCTCCTGCCCGGTCGTCCTCGCGAGGCCTGACTGAGCCGGCTGGGGCGAGCTCAGCCCCCACGGCCCAAGTGGCTCCCGAGGTGCTCTCGCCTGCCGCCGCCGCTACAGCTGTCGGGGCACGGCAGACTCCGCCTCAGGATGCTGCGGACGTGTAGCCGCCTTCTCCTCCTACTCCACCGGCTGCTATCTCCCCGACTCCTTCCGCCATTCTATACCGCGCTGTTGCTGAGCTGGACCGGCTACGGCATGATCTTCTCGGCGCCGACCCTCGCCTGCTGGCCGGGCGCTTGGAGCTGGCTTCTGGATGGGTTCGCTTCGACGCTTCGATTCGGGCAGCGCTGGTCCAGGCCTCGATGGCATGCGATGAGAAGAAGCAGGCCGTCCTTGAGGCGAAGGCTGCTCGCGATGCAGCCCTGGGAGCTGCAAGGCCTGTGGGATCAGCTCGCGAAAGAGGTTCGCCTTTGCCATGAGCAGGAAGAAGGCGTGAAGGCTCGCGAGGCGGCCGTCGAGGGCCGGGAGGCCAAGCTCAAGAAGCGTCGCGACCGCCTAGGCGCGCTGGAGCAGGAGTTGGGGGCGAGGAAGGCCGAGCTGGACGACAAGGCCCGGGTCCTTGCCGAAGACCGCGCGGCCTTCACGGAGCTGGAGGCGAAGGCTCGCTCCTCGCCGAGGACGCTTTACGACAGCGGCCTGGAGAGCCTGCTGGTCGGCACCGAGGACAACCCCGCCAAGCTGCTTCCCTTCTTGGTCCACGCTCTTGAAGATGTCGCCCTTAGCCTTGGCCCCACGGCCGAGGCCGAGGCGCGTGTTCTGTCTTCTGCAGCGCTGACGCGGGTCCTCACCCACATCCACCTTCGCGACCCCGGTTTCGACCTCGATAGCCTGCTGGAGCCCGTGAGTGGCGAGCATGCCGCGGCTGCTGCCGAGGCCGTGAAGGGTCGCGCAGAGGCTCTGCTGGGGAAGTTCCGGGCCTTCAGCACCAAGCCGGAGCAAGGCGTTGCCGACCCCGCTGTTCCGTGAGGCGAACCCACTCTGCGCTGCTCCCCCGCCGCCAAGTGACTCCATCGTGGCTCCTGTCCTGCTTTTAATTCCTGCACATGTATCATGCCTTGGGGAGGCATTTAAACTTGCGTTTGATATTGGGATAACAGTGTGGACTATAATATTTGCTTTTGAATTCCTTTGAAATTTGCGCTTTTCCTTCCTACTTGCTTATGTTCTACGCCGGCAGGGCCCAGCCCCGCGCGTACCTCACCCAGCAATAGCCCCGACCGGAAACCAGGACGGGACCAAGGAGTGAGGGGCTACGTGAAAAGTTAGGCTCCTGAGTCGCGATGCTCAGGAGTCCCCCTTGGCGCACGAACAGCAAGTAGGGAGGTATGATGTGGGTGGATCCACCGTTCTACGTCTGCAGAGCCCGGCCCCGCGCGTACCTCACCCAGCAATAGCCCCGGCCGGAAACCAGGACAGGACCAAGGAGTGAGGGGCTACGTGACCAGTTAGGCTCCTGAGTTGCGATGCTCAGGAGTCCCCCTTGACGCTCAAACAGCCTTCATACCTCGGCTCCGCTCGGGGAGAGGCGCGCGACGAACCAGGCCCGTGGGGACCTGGCTGGGCGGCGTGCGTCTGGGCGTGGCCCAGGCGCAGCCCCCGTGCCCAGCCCCCTTGCGCGGCACTCCCGAGGGGAGGCGTTGCGATGAGGCTAGACACTAAGCTCTGGGCTCCCTGAGGTTGATGCGGCCCGGAGGCCACCCTCAGTTGTTTATCACCAGCGCGGAGCATAGCGCTTCCGTATGTGTACGGGCATAGCCGCTCCTCGGCAGTGTCGTCAGCCAGCGCGGAGCATGGTGCTTCCACTAGTACGTGGGAGGGAGCCCCCCTCCGGGAGGAGCCTCCGAGGCGTGTACATCCCCGCCCTCACACGTGGCTGGCACGGTAGGGCCTGGCGAGGTGTATCTGGGCACCCGTGAGCCAGCGCGGGACTCACGGGGCCCTACCTCTAGGCGGGTTGCGCCTGGCACTGGGCCTTATCTTGTGTTGTGTCCCTGCAAGTTCGGTTAGATGCCTGCACTCTACGTCCTCAGGTCCCGGCCCTCGAGCTGGTCTCAGCCGTCGCTGGTATGCCAGGTCGCGATGCCGTGGTCAAGGCCAGAGGGTGAGGGCTGGAGAGCTAGTAAGAGCCCTGAGTCGCGATGCTCAGGTACCCCCCCCCCTTTAACGTGCAAGTGGTCAGCATGGAGAAGAAGAGGCGCCGCAGACCGGCATCAAATAATCAAGCATGGCGGATATAACGCATAACCAGAAATGAACGCAAATGGGGTACATGTCGCTGGGCATGGCCTGAGCGGCTTGGGGATCATGCAGCCCGAGGGGCGCCCCCAACAAGGTAAGCTAATGACGCGAAATAAAAGGGATACACGCCGCAGGGACGGACCCACGCGGCCTGGGAATAATGCAGCCCTGGGGGCGCTCCCAGACGGAAGTGAAACTTGAAAGATGTCACCTGATGACGCTGAAGATGAAGGGGTGTTGGTGTAGCCGGCTCGGTGGGCTGCGGAAGCCGATCCTCATGAGCCCCCAGGCCCAGGGGCCTCGGGAGGCTCCGGAGGTGCTGGCGGTTCCTCGCGGGCCATCTTCATCTCCGCCAGGGCTGCGGAGTGCCTGGCCTCTTGAGCCTCCATGGTGCCCCTCATGAGGCGCTGGTGCGTGTCAGCCGCGCTCGGCAAGCCGTAAGGCATGCGAACGTAGCTGTGGGGTGGACCTCCACAGCGCCCCACTCGCGAGGGCCAGAGGCACCCCAGGGAGGCGACTCAGTTGAGCCCTGGTACGTCGATGCAGACGCGCAGCCCGCCATCCTCACCTGGATAGGGAGCCACTGCTGGTAGGCGGCGGGCGCCTCTCATGACTCTGGACTCCTGTAGCTCCTGAATGGCCTTGCTGACGAACTCCTGTGGGTCTGGATCTCCTTGCCTTGCTCCTTCTTGAGGGAAACGTTCTTCGAAACATGCCTCCATGTGGTGCCCAAGCGCCTCCCTCGTGACCCTAGCTAGGTCGGTGGCCCTCCAGGGGAGAGCCCCCGAGCCCTGCCTAAGGAGGGCCCCGGGCGTGCTTTCCTATGCGATGGAAGGAGGTTCCCCCTGGGCAGGCACGGGCCCAGAGGGGCCTGCCTCCTGAGGGCCCAGGCCGGACGATGTCTTCTTCTTCTTGGGGGCGGCCTTGGGAAGCATCCTGCTTCCGCGATCCTGGTCTTCCAGCGATGCGGCCTGAAAGGCTCGCTCCAGGGAACACATCGCGTCCTTCTCTTCACAGGGCACCGTGATGACTCCGTCGCTTCCTGGTATCTTGAGGACGTTGTAGCCGTGGTGAGTCAAGGCCATGAACTTGGCCAGCACCGGGTACCCAAGGATGGCGTTGTACGGCAGGCGGATGTGAGCGACGTCGAAGTCGATGAGCTTGGTGCGGTAGTTGTCGCGTGCCCCGAAGGTGACAGGGAGGCGGACCTGCCCGATCGGGACCGTGGAGTCGTCGGTGATACCGGAGAAGGGCTTGGTTGGCTGAAGCTGGCTGTAGGGCACTTGGAGGTTGTTGAATGTCTCTACGGACAGGACGTTGAGCCCTGTCCCGCCATCGATGAGGGTCTTGGTGACCACCACGTTGCTGATGATTGGGGAACAAAGCATCGGGAGGACTTCGGCTGTAGCCGCACACTTGAGTTGATCCGCTGAGCTGAATGTGATGGCGCACGCCGACCACCTGAGAGGGCGTGTGGCTTCGAGCCTGGTGAGGACTGCGTTCACTTTGCGGGCGAACTGCTTGAAGATGCGCTGAGAGGCTGGGGCTTGAGCTCCGCCCAGGATGCAGGCGATCGCGCGTGGCTCCTGGAAGCCCCCAGCCTCCTCGTCCTGGCGGCAGTCCTCATTTCTCCTTGGCTGCGGCGGCAACGGCGGGAGGCCTGCGTTGCCCTGCGGGCGATCCTCACGAGGCTGATCCCTCCAGCCTCCCTCGTGAGGTGGGTCTTGCCAGCGATCCTTGCGAGGTTGGTAGCGCCACCCCTGGCGCGGGCCACGGTCTTCCCAGCGCCCTGCATTCCTTCCTCCTCCTCGGCCGTAGCCCCGGTCACCGCGGTCAGGGCGACGGCCGATCCTTCCTTCTCGCACGGCTCGGAGTTCTTGGCATTCGCTGGTGTTGTGGGTGTGGAGGTCATGGTACACGCAGTACCGGCTGCCCTTGGGAGGTTCGGGCTGATCGCTGCCCTGCTTGGTGTCCGGTTCTGCCACGAGCATGGCAGCCCCCTTGCGCTTCACTTCCTTGGCCTTGAGCTTCTTCTCTTCAGGGTCTACGGCAGGCAGCTCGAGGAGGGAGAGACGCCCATCCTCAGCCCTGGTGCACTTGCTCGCCAAGTTAAACAACTCCAAGGAAGTGCATAGGTCTTCATGCATCACCAGCTCCTCCTTCATCTTGACGTCGCACACGCCATCGGAGAAGGCTGAGATGATGGCCTCTTCAGTCACCTTGGGAATCTTGAGGCGTGCGTTGTTGAAGCGCTGGATATACTTCTGCAAGGTCTCCCCGGGTTGTTGCTTGATGCGGCGCATGTCGCTCACAGCGGGTGGCCGGTCGCGAGTACCTTGGAAGTTGGCGATGAAGCGGGTGCGCATCTCTTCCCAGGAGGAGATTGTGCCTGGAGCCAGGTTCAGGAGCCAGGTGCGGGCCCCGTCCTTGAGCGCCATGGGAAACCAGTTCGCCATGACCTTCTCGTCTCTATTGGCAGCTCCGATGCCCAGCTCGTAGAGCTGGAGGAACTCCGCAGGGTCGGCCATGCCGTCGTAGCGAGGAGGTAGGTCCGGCTTGAACTTGCCTGGCCACGCGACGCTGCGCAGTTCCGTGGTGTAGGCGCGGCAGCCTGCTGTGGCCACGGGAGGCCTTGGGTGATGCAGGGCCTGGCCTTGCATGTCCCCACGCGCTGGAGCAGGAGGATGGTCGCGGCGTGCTGGCGCAAGGAGCGCCCGGGCAGCTTCTGGCGGGCGAGGGACTTCTTGGCAGCTCTGTTCTTGCCGCGTTGGCACCTGACGGAGCGGGTTCCGCCCAGGGGCCACACGCCTTGGAGCCATGGCGTCTTCTTGAGGAGGAGGCGGCCGGGGCGCCGCTGGAGCCTCGTCGCTCGCGCGGGGTGGGGTGCGGTGCAGCGGAATAGACGGCGCAGAAGAACCCCCTGCAGCGCGGACGAGCTCGGCGACGCGGCCGAGCCATTCTTCGTAGACGTCGTCGACGGGGCGGTAGCGCAGGAGCTCGTTCGCCGCGATGAGTGCAGCCCGAGCCTCCATGGGCGCGCGGAGCGCGCGGGACGAAGATCCAGCTGGGGCGAGCGAGGGAGTTGCGGTGCGGCCGTCTTGGCGCACGGACGGATGCTGAGATGATGCTTGCTGCTCGTCCCCCGCCGGGCCGGTGGCGGCGTTGACGGCAGGTGACGGGGAACGGCGAGGACGCCCACCGATAGGGGCCGTCTGGGCGACACGGGAAGCGAGGGCACCCGGCGCTCCGCGCGGGCCCAACGAGCGTCAGACATGAGCGTGATGGTCGCAGGAGAACGGGGTGGTGAAAGACAAATTCCGGCGCACCCCTACTTGGCGTGCCAAATGGCAGACCATTGAGGTTCGAACACTGGGGTGCGCGTGGAGATTTCGCCTCCTACCTACCTGCAACCCTCCGCCGTGCTAGGATCAAAACTATCGAAAGAACAACACAAGAGACAGAGGGTTTATACTGGTTCGGGCCACCGTTGTGGTGTAATACCCTACTTCAGTGTGTGGTGTGTGGATTGCCTCTTGGGCTGATGATGATGAACAATACAAGGAAGAACAGCCTCGCGAGGGTCTGTTCTTGGCTGGGGCGATGAACTGCTGGGAGGAGTTCAGTCACCTTTCTCTCTCTCTCTCTCTCTCTCTCTCTCTCTCTCTCTCTCTCTCTCTCTCTGCTTCTAACCTCTCTAACGAGCCTCTTTCTTCCTACCACCCAACCCCCTTGCTCTGTGGGTGGCTGGTCCTATTTATAGAGGCCCTGGTCCTCTTCCCAAATATCGAGCGGGAAGGGAGCCAACAATGGCGGGCTAATTTGAAAGGGGACAACAAGTATCAGCTATCCTGACAAAAGTAGTCTTCGCCTGCGCAAAGCTCTGGTGATGACGCCGTCTTGGGCTCCACGGTGACCTCCATCTCGTAGTCCTCCTGGTCTTGGTCTCGTTGCACCGAAATGGCAACCTTTGACTGATGCCTTGGTACTCCGCGGCTGCGCTTGCCCCCTTTGCACCAAAGAGGAAAGGAGGACGCTGCGCGGGCTGGCACCCGCCTGGCGCCCTGAGTCGTCATGGCTTGCGTCACGGGCACCTCGCGAGGTACCCCACCTTGATCTCTCCGCCTCCTCATGAGCCTGCCTGATGAGGCTGTGCCTGAGGAAGCTCCGCATCGTCCGCCCCGCGAGGCTTGGCCCCTCGCGAGGCTCTTGAGTTTGTGTTGGTGAAGATGGGCCGGGCTGGGCCCCCCTTTGAGCCACGCCGCAGGCCGCAGGCAGGCAAGTCTGGGGACCCCCGTTCCCAGAATGCTGACACCTCCTATGTTCGTAACGGGGTCCTATTGATCGGGAGGGGTCTAGAATACCGCAAAACAGAGGAAACGGACCTCCTACGGCCGAAACAGGGGTCCTGTTCATCGGGAGGGGTGTGGCGTACCGCAAACGGATGAAACGGGCCTCCTACAGTCGAAACGGGGGTCCTGTTAATTGCGAGGGGTGTGGCGTACCACAAAACGGGACTCCACGAGATACTATTCATCTCCACCGTCGACCCACTCCAGCCTCCACGAGCTACTGTTCATCCACCGTCGACCTCCTCCAGCCTCCACCTGCGACTGTTCATCCACGGGCTCCTGTTCATCCAGCCTCCACCGCGCGCTACTCCACCGGCTACTGTTCAACCAGCCCTCTCCACAGACTCCTGTTCAACCACCCCTCCACAGGCTACTGTTCATCCTGCCCTCCACATTCTACTGTTCATCCTGCCCTCCACGGGGTGGTCCTGTTCATCGAGCCCTCCACGGGGTCCTGTTCATCCAGCCCCAACCGGCTCGATCGATCGGGGTCCTGTTCATCCAACCCCAC